>NC_036453.1:17396849-17733637 GCF_002775205.1 Xiphophorus maculatus | reverse complement strand
CCAATTGAGAATCTGTAAAAGTACTTTACAATGTTGGTTACCAAATAATTTCCTTGGAAAAGAATGGGCCAAAAAAATAAAGTCCAGATGTGCATCCAAAAATACTTGAAGTTGTCGATGCAGAAAAAGTGGTTTAACAAAGTATTCGCTCAAAGGTGCTGAATACGAAAGCTCACCTCACTTTTCAGAATTGTATTTTCCAATTTAAAAATCAGGGGTCTTTTTTCTTCCACATCACAATCCACATTGTGTCAGTTTTTACACAAAAGCCCAATAACATACATGTAAGTTTTTATGGCTGACTTGTGACAATCCAGCGTTGTATCTTTATTTTGGCTGTCAGCAAGCATCTTCTATTTATGGAGTGTTTTGTTTCAAGACAAACTGTTATGTAGCCAAAATACTGGTTTGGTTTTAAGCATGGGAACATTAAATACATACGTTATTTTTTATTTTTTTTTTTAAAAAGGATGTTAAATAAATGCAGAATCAAATGTAATTGGCAGCAATAGGAGAAGCAAACGACTTTTCGTCTTTAATGAGTGAATTTGAAATAATAAATTTAATGGATTAAATCTAAAAACATCTCTGTCTCTCCAAGTATAGACCACCATCTGCTTACTTTAGGGTTTTAAATGTCAATCTGTGAGTAAGGTGTGTTGAGTAACTCAGCTAAGTAAATGCACAATGTGATTTCTTAACTGAGTTAGGATATGCTGCAATAATCTGACACAATGTTGGGGTGAGTTAGGCAATAGAGATCCGTGCACCCAAAATCATTTCATCCAAACAAAAAGACAAAAGAAATCAGCAGAACTCTTTTAATATTCTGTTTCTGCTACATGGTAGCTGCAAAAAGACATCATAATACATGAGGAAATACTCTCCAAAAATGTTTTTACAAACTTTATAAAGAGGAATATGCTTATATATTTATAAATATGTACACCAGCATTTTGTGATCAAGAAGGTAAGCTCAGAGTTGTGCGTGTGAAGCAATCTGGGTAAACATCATGCATCATTTATAAAATCATAATACATCTAAATATCTGTTTAGTGAGGAAAAAAAACAATAGAAAATAGCCTTCATATTTATCAAAATATTATAAAGTTCAAAGGGAAGTTTAGAGCATATTTAAATTACTGTTTAAAATCTGACTTGACGTGAAAAATGAAGCTAAATAGTAAAACCAGCAAGTCGTCCCTGAGTCACTGATTGTAAGAAATAAACGCAGAGTTGCGAGCGTGCTCATCAGACTCTAAGGCCGTGTTGCTTGCTTCACTTTGAGATCACGGGAGAAGTTCCTGCTGCAGCCAATTCTACAGGCAGGATAACAAAGGTAAGGAGTGAGCACGAATGACAAGAGTTTCTTTTGTCCACTTTTGTTGAAAAAGGGTTTCATGGTGACACAACATGATGCATAAAGGCAAAGGTTTGAACATCCTCTCTCCTTTCTTAAGGGTTTTGGATGGGTTTCACTACAAATAGGTTAAACGGTTAAACAAATACAATGTAGTTAGAGCTATTAGCCTAACTTTTCCATTTCGGATTAAACTATCTTCAGTACACAATGTTTTGCCAGCCGAACCATAAGGAGACTCTGGATGTTTTACTAACCGGGTCATGGCACAAAACCACTGAGCAAATGATACTAAAGGGACATTAAACATTAAAAGGTGAACATGTAAAATAAAATAAAATTACATAAAAAAAATAATTACATTATTTCAGTACCTTGCAAAAAATACTTTTCAGACTTGAAGTAGTCACATTACATCATGTTATATCCATAAATATTAATTTATGAGTAGGATTGAGACAAAGCAGCACAAAATAAAGCTTAACTGTAAAGTAGAAGGATAATTCTTCATTTTTTTCTGTAGTATACACAAAATTCACACGGTGTACACATGGATACCAGTTTATGTTAAAATGAGGATTCAATTGTTGTTCTGATCTTAGTTTCTATCTGTTGAAGCTGCTAAGACAATTGAAGGTGACAAAGATACAGTAACATTGTCAGTGGATTTATATAAAAACAATATCTGGAAACATGTTTTATTTGGTGTGATTTGTTTCTTTGTGATTGTTTCTACAGTTTTCTAACATTTTATTTATAATTTATATTTATTTTGTATTTGTGCTTCCACGTTACAATTATGCAATACTTAAAAGTTGGTCTATCTCACAAATTTCCTATAAAACACTCTGAAGTTTGTGGCTACAATGTCGGAATGATGGATACTTCTGCAAGGCACTGTAAATATGGGGGTTTATGTATTTAAATCCTTCACTTTTACTCTTCTAATATTTGAGTAAAAAAAAAAAATCAAATGGTGTTTTTGCACAAAATGAAGGCCTTTCCCTTCCACACTGCAGCCAGACTTATAATCTCTTATACAAACACTTCCCTGCGTGGAACCTTTTCCTGAGTGGGCTGCAGCGAGGGGCCAGGCAGCGGCACAGCTGCGCGTGTGCGTATGTCTCCGTCCAGATGTGTGTCCGGCGTGGCGGCAGGGCTGAGCAGAGAATCAAAGTCAAAGCCCTTCAGAGGGAGCAGGGTCAAAGTGAGGCCCCGTCGAGCTTTGGCAGCACGGTCTGGTCTCTCTCTCAGCTCCAAGATCACCTGATGAAGAAAGAGAAGAAAAGTTCATTTTCTTCTCCATTTTCAGATAATCGGAAAAAACGCCCTGAGCTTTCTACAATCAGGCATTCATTGGTTACCTGCACAGGCCGACGCTGAAGGAGGTGGAGGTCAAAAGATGTCCCAAAGAAGAACGTTTGACGCTTGAAACGGTCCAAGGTCCTCAGGCGTCGTAGTGGATTTTTGCACAAAAGCTGGAAAAAAGTATCATGATGCTACAAATTAGTGAAACTATGACAAAACTATATTTACACGCACCGAGAAAGTACCTCTGTGATTAACATGGAGAGCGGTGAACTCAGGCTCAGGGGCATTTCATAGGGAAAACTCCTCACTTTCCTCAGCATGCTGCAATGATCTGGTTCTGGAGGAACAGGGAACTGTTGAGGCAAATGAAGAGACAGATTTCATATAATAAGTTTATTCATCAGTTTAATTATTACAAGGATCTTACATGCTGCCCAGAAGAGAACAGCTCTGTTTTTCCAACCCAGTTTAGGCTGAGCTGTCCCTATGTCTGCCTGTAGATGAGGCCTGCTGGACAGATTAGAAAGAAAGGCTCACCTTCCCAGTGGCCAATGAGAACAGCAGAATTCCCAGTGACCACCAATCAGCTGCGTGGTTGTAAGGTCCACCACTGAGCACCTCTGGAGCTGATCGGGGGGTAAAAGAGAGAAAAAAACAGAAGTTTTATTTTTAACATTCAGCTCTATACTTTGGAAAAGAAAAGATATAAAAAAAATTCTCAAACTGTTGGGGCATTAATGTTTTCCTGGCAGGTTTTCATCACCCATGTATTGGATGGTTCCACAGATTGTGAAGGTTCGGCCTCCTCTCTCCAGGCGGCGGGACAAACCAAAATCAGCCAAGCGGAGGTGGCCTACAAAGGATCATTTTCTCTGCATCGTTACAAGAATTTATCATAATTCTCCAGACATCCACCATACTAAGAAATCATTTTATGAGTTAAGACTCATAAAAATTATAAACATCTTCTTCTAATAACTCTTGTTCTCTTTGCTATTAGTATAAAATATGAGCTGAGAGCTTTACAGAAAAGAGGCTCTCTGGGAGCTTCTGTAATGCCTTTTCAGAGGTATGCTGCCCTCTGCTGGTGACTGTTTCACCCACCGTTGTCTGTCAACAAGATGTTTTCCATCTGAAAGTAAGGAAGGAAAATCTGAATGAGTCTACTTGAATTCACAAATGATTTCGTACAAGACCTGCCAAATTATAAGACCCAAAGTTAAAATGAAATTAAGTTAAAAAGAATAAATCACAAATTATGAAAAGGAACATAACACAGACAATATCCAAAAAGAAAATAAAGAATAAGTGCCCTGCGACAGACTGGCGACCTGTCCAGGGTGACCCCGCCTCTCGCCCTGAATGCTAGCTGGAGATGGACACCAGCACCTCCTGACCCGACTAGGGACAAGGGTGTTAGAAAATGGATGGATGGATGGAAAATAAAGAAGTTTTGTTTTTTATGTATCCAGCTATGTATGAATGTTCTAATACAACATTAATATAATGTTTGATAATATTAAATCAATCAAACTTTTAGAAGTCAAGTTTGAGTTTTGTGCACTGCGATCTAGTGTTGGTTTTAAATAAATGAATCAGTCATTTATTTAATGATTTATTCCTTAAATAAATCATTTAATGTATTGTGTTATTTTGAAAGAAAATTCTCAGGAAATTCCTTTTGATTGGCAAGAAAATAATAATTACAAGCAAAACTGTGCTATTATTATTTAAAGGTATTTAAAATTCATATTTTAATGAAAAACAAATAATTTCATACATTTATACTTTACATTCATATTTGACATTTACCTGTTAAGGAACATTGCATAAGATATGGTTTTCATGTTTTATTTTAGGGCTGTTAGGTGATAAGAACATAATTACTTTTCAGATACAGCATGTTGGGTCATCAATTCAATAAAGCCAATAGTGCCACAGGTATCTACATTTAGGTTTGCATGGTCCAGTCAGAACAACACAAAGTACTGCTTAGTAAGCTCTGAACCGCAAAACACTAGGATGACAAATGGAAAGAAGCAAGTGGAACTAGTTCACTCCTAACACCTTAAAAGTGGGACATCTATTTCTAAAAAAAACAACAACTCCCTTACACTTGAGTATAAACTGCAGGTATAAAAAAAAAGGCTTTTCTTTCTAAATTCACATACTGTGTTTTCCTATACTTAGTCATGCTACATAAAATAACTTATGCTTATGTAGATTTCAAAAGTAATATGCATATTGCTTTGCAGTATTGCTGAATGTGTTAAAAAAGTAAGAAGTGACATCTTTGCTTGTCTTACCTTCACATCCCTGTGGATGATCCCAAAGTCATGCAAAAACCCTGTAAAACGAACAATAAGTAATTATCAACCTATAAAATGACTATGTAGAACATTTAAGAGAAAGCCAAAAAAAAAAAAAAAATATATATATATATATATATATATATATATATATATATATATATATATATATATAATTTTGTATGTAAAAAAACCAAAACAATACCCCATAAAAAAGGTTTGTTTTTAAAATAGAAGTTTTCTGGGTTTTTTTTTTACTCTAAAAGGATTAAATACTTATAGAGTAGAAAAAGTTAAAACACCTTCAAGGCTTTTGCTGTTGACCAATTTTACTAACACAAAAAGTTAAACTGACTTGCAAATCACTGAAGAGCTTGACTCTTTGGCTTTATTCTTATCACCTCCCTGACATTAAAAAAAAAAACAATATATTAAAATGTAGCATACAAACCGAGTGCACATCCCAGCTCTGCTGCAAATATTCGCACGGTTTCCTCTGAGAACTGACCGATCATCTGCCAGTAGGTGTAGAGGTCCCCTGTGCTGCAGTAGTCGCACACTGTTGGAGCAGAATACGGTTTAACATGAGCCTTTAACATGAGGGACATATGAGAAGCAGTGAATGGTGGCAGAGGATGGAAAAAACACTGGTGAAAAACCTAAAAAGATTGAAACTTGTGCTAAAGTGAAGAACACCTACATATCTTTATCTAAAACAAATCAAGGAAAGGCAGCTCTTCCGGTTTTCAGTTTGTTGCTGCTAATACATAGAAAAACTCCAGCAGTATGGTTACAAGAGGATTCTGGATAAAAGCATGCAGCAGGCCCTTTAACTGTGGCATGTGTTTCTGTTGAACTGTGGAGTTCTTTCAACAGGGGGTTGGGAGGCAGATTAAGTGGGTCACACTTTCTGAGTCAGTGAGTAATTCTGGAAAAAGGGATAAATGCTCTGGAGGGAAGGGAATCAGGGCAACACGGCTGAAGAACTGGTATGGGGGGACTTGGAGAGGTTGGGAGCTTAGGTGAAATCCAGAATTTAAACACTTGAACTGAAGCATTTCTGTTACGTTCTAGGTGTTAGATTTGGGATTGTGGGGAGATAAGTAGCAGAAGGGACAGAAGGTGAAGTGAGGGGTTGCAGATTTGGGAACGAGTGGGATACTGCTAGCTGCCTGACTCACTAATGTAAAGGTGGCGCTGAGTCTGCCAGCAGTCCTGGAGGTCGAGGACAAATGGGTGGCGAACCTGACGCTGCAGGGGCAAAGGTCAAAAATTATATTCCTTAAAAAGCTAATTTCTATGGGTTCTATACTTTCATTTTTTTTCTCTTTGCTTTTTTTGTATTTGTGTTTTTTTTGACTCAGAACTGTACTAAGTATTGGATACATTGAAACGTTCAAAATCAAACACGGAACTTGTAATGAATTTAATTACAAGTGTGTGAATTTTGAATTCTACTGTGACATGAAATGAATAAATATACGTCTATAGAAACATATTTGCAACAAAGCAAAAATATCAACAATACTTTTAAAGACCCTTCGAAGGCAGCGCTCACCTGAACTATAACTTCCTCTTTTGACTGCTCCAAAACCGCCAGCCTTAAAATCTCCGCTTTAGGTATAACCTGTTGGTGGACGCAGAAACAATGATGAACAAACTGTTTCAAATTTAGGTGGATCTCTTTAGCAGTTCCTTTTCATACGGTGGATTAATATCCTCAAAGATTGTTTTTTTTTAAGCCTAACTGACTGAAATTTATCCACCACTTAATCCCTGACCTATCTGTTGATGTTCATGATGATGTTTGTTCACTTTTGTTCTATTGAGGCCTTCACAGAACAGCTTAATTTACACTGTGATAAAATAACACACAGCTGGATCCAAGTTAGAGCCATTTATTCATAAAATGATTCAATTATGAATAATTTTGCTAGATTAAAACCCACTAAAAAGACTAAAGTGTAAAAGAACAGCTACTACAGAATATATTAAGAGATGGGATTTGTGAATATTAATGCCTGCCAATCTGTACCAGTAGACAAATTCTAACAAGCAAGAATGTAGAACATTTTTTGCGAATTAACATGGCACATTTACGTTACATTTGCAGCATCAAATAATATTCAATCAGAAATAACCCACAAGATAGAAAAACTAAGATAGAAAACTATTACATCATGGCCTAAATAGGCTAAATAAACACATTAACGTATAACAATCAGGTAGCACACTCACTTTAACAGCATATGTTTTCTGTTTGGACTTGTCCCTCACTTTCAGAATGGGTCCAAATGAACCTTTGGCAATGTACCCCATCACCTTGTCAGAAAAAAAAGGGTAAAAATCAAATAACAAAGTTTGAAAACATAGAAGATAGACAATACAGCTGAAGTGTGTCTAATGAAGCAGATTTTTTTGATTTTTTACCTGAAAGTGTTCGTGCCCTGGCACAGCTCTGTGGGGGAATTCAGGCAGAAACATGGTAACGAAGCCTGGAAGGCTCCATTCTCCTCTCAGCCTGCCTGGGCCGACTCCCGCCAACCTGAGGACGTGCTCTGGCACCTCAGGGGCTTTTCCTTGGAGCATCCGACGCTGGCCCAGACGGAGGGCGGGTGGGGCCAGGCGGCAGAGGCCTTCTGGGATAGACAGGCTCATGCTGGAGAGGAGGCCCCGCCATCCAGATGGGATGGGCTCGTCCTCAGCCCCTCCTGAGGCCCTCTGGTAGCGCAGGAGTACGGGACCAGTGATTTAGCGGAGACAGACACAACATTTAAAAGATACTACATCAAATATCTAGACTAAAAACCCACCTGTTTAGAGTTGCTTTTGAATCATTATAAGTAAAATATTAAGCAACATTTTGATGTGTAATGATGGCTCAAACTTTGTTTTTTTGTGTGTGTTTTTATGATGTAAAGCACTTTGAACTGCCTTTTTGCTGAAATGTTCTATACAAATAAACTTGATTGATTGATATAAGCTAATAAGAGAACAGAGTAATACTGGATACAAGAGATACACTAGAGATGCCTGCTTGTTTTAGTCAACCCTATTTTTAAAGGACAAACAGTGTTTGTTCTTTCCCTGTTTTACCCGGCTCATAGTCAGTCCTCATACAGGAAGGCATCCAATACCTAAAAACATTTATTTCTTTAAGGTTTCACCTAGAAAAAGTTAGTAGACAATAAGGAAAAAGACTTGAACAGTACAGTACATAAGATGCTATTTTGAGTGCTAAAGCTGAGGTGGAAAAATGACCGTACCAGAAATAAATACTCATTCTTGAGAATTTCTGAAGAATTTTAGGCAGAAGATGATTCATTCCTGTACGTGTACAGGGATTCCACAGGCATTTCTTCTTTTCGAACGCTTTGTCATTTCCTTACATGAAAATATTCCATAGGGTAGTTTTTGGTTAAAAAAAAAAAAAGATTTGTAAAAGGTTTGTATTGGGGTACTAGAAGAAGATCCTGTAATCCTCCATCTTTGATTTTAGATTGCTTTTCCCAACTTCTGGTTCTAACCAGGACAGCTTAAAAAATTTTAAACGTAATAAAATCTATATTTTTTCATAAGCTTCTTATATCTCTGTTTGGTTGGTCAGATTTGCATAGAATTAGGGAAACAATGTATTTCCCATTTCCCCCCTCCTCCTGTTGCATAACTGACTTAATAACATCTAAAAATGTTTCTGATTCAAACAGTAAATAAAACAGGTCTATGACTTTCATAGATATGCCAAGATGATGAGTTAAAATTATTTCTACTGTAACATCTGGATGCCAGTAATAGGGTTTATAGTGTCACTGTATGGCAAAGTTACAAAAAAACCCACAATTCATTTAATGCACTATTGCCAGTACTGTCACTGTATTTTCGTTTATAGTTTTAAAGTCACTACTGTAAGGAATTTAAAGTACCAGTATAAGTTTCAATTGCATGCAGTACTATTTTCATCAAAACCATAATTCATTACACACGGCAGCACCGATCTCTCAAACAGGAAAAGTTGTACGACCTAAAATAAAAAAACACATATAAATCCAATACTGCCACCTCACAGTGGTTTACAGACACAGGATGCAGTAGGCCTTTTGTAGCACTATTTTTATCTGGAAATAAATTATTATTATAGGGAGATTGGTCTTTTAGACCTTCAAAGTAAAAGCTTGATGCTGTAGGAGCGGGATTCTTGTGGAAATATTTGATTGACGAGGTATGTAAATCCTTAACGACAATGTAATACTTTAGTTTAGTTTGCTGATTTAAATCAAGGTGAAACGGAGCCGTGTATTCTAGTTGTAAAGAAACCGACTTTGCATCCTGGACACCAAACCATCGCCATAGAAACAGAGCGCCACACCGTAGCAACCAGGAGTTCCATTCAAACTCACCTTCCTGTTTTTACTTCCGTCTGCCCCCATTATTATTATAATAATAATTATTATCAGCGTAAGGGAACATCGGCGCAATAGGCTCAGTCAGTGCGACGTCTGCTGCTCCTCAGTCAGGCTCTCAATCGGCGCCGCAGGACATCCCCGTCCCATTTCCAAAACCCAACGCACAGAGAAGGCTAAAACCAAGGGCCTACTGAAGCAAAGTGATATTTTTCAGTATCACCAGCTCATCAGGCCTCCGTTAAAAAAAATAAAAAATACGAGGGATATGGCAACATAAAAAAAAACAAGTTAATCCCAAATGTGGGCAACGTCAGAGCAAATCCGCCCACATCTCGGTCGTCCAGAGACGTTAGTTAGCGCCATCTGCTGGTCGGTGTAATTAAAACATTTGAATTCCTCAAAATCGCTTTGGTTCAGTTGTGATTTTAAGAAATTCATAATCACTGTAAACAAAGAAAGCGTTCGGGGGAACATTACGAGATTAATTACTGAAATTAAGCCGTTGGTTGCAGAATTGTCTACGGTTTCAGCCTGCAAATGACAAACCTTCAGAGTAGCATTAAAGAAAATTCACAATTTACTCTACACAGTTCATAATACATCAAATTAAGCTACCTAAACACAGTACAAAACCTTAAATGTTTTTTTTTTAAATCAGAACATAGCCTTATTAAATGTAGTTTTTCAATAATCTTCTCTATAAAACCACTACCTTGTGTTAAAGCAGTCCAACAAAGTAAAATATCTTTAACACGTTCATTTAACAAATCTGACGAGATTTATTAGAGAACATTAGTGAAAAAGCAGTTATTTATTTATTTGATTCAGTAAATATACAACACAAATGTGGTTGTGGAATGAAAAAAATCAAAAAGGTCAAAGAGTTGTTTTCTAAAAACATACTTTGCATAATATCAAAACCACAAAATGAGGAAAATCCAAGCAAGTAGTTGACAGCACAAGTGCCTTTTATTCGGGACGTAGGAACATAAAAAGCAAACAGAGCCATCTGTACTTTCTTCTTTCACATATGATGTTGATCAATGCAACCAGAGGTTGTCTACAAAATAAACCAAACAGTTGAGCTTTAAATAAACAAGTTGAAAAGGTTTGTGAATGCAGCAGGAACTTAAAATGGGAAGCTTTATGTTCAGTCATCATCATCAAAGTCCTTGTTGCCTGGGGGAGGTTTGGGTCCACCTGCTGGTTTGGCCATGATGATCTGAAAAAGAAAAAAAAAATTATTTAATATTTTTTCTAAATGTAAATAAGAGCAGTGAGTTCAACACAGCTGCTGGAATCCCTAAAGGTAAGTTGAGGAAAGTGAATTTCCTTGTCGGATTATTTCACAAGACAAGTTTTAATGTGGCCGTATGTTTCTAAAAGGTCAGGTTTAGCAATTTCTCATTCCAGTCCAAGTGCTAATATTTATACATCAAAAATCTCCAAGTCAACTGAGCATCGCAAATGTTTTTCAAATGGAATCATTTTCAAAATTCTCCACTTTCTTGATTTACATGACATACAAGATTATGATCCTGTGCTGTTTTCAGTCGTACATGCAGCATGCCATCACACCATTCTTTATTTTGTGCAATTCCACACAGCTGCAAACCTAGTGTTGTTAGAGACACACTTGGAAAAAGTTAAAGCTCTTAAAAACGTTTAGGGGTGAAATTCAACATTAGTAGTGAGAGTCCAAACACTACGTCAGCGTTCTATGACCGAGCAACCTTTCTGTTCGGAGACCTACTGACAGAGAGCTTTATGTATACAAGTACGCCCTCTAATGGTGGGTTTCAAAATGATCAGGCTCCTCATCCCAACCGTCTTTGTCCCAGTGGCCTCTCTGTTTGGGAGTCTTGGGTCCCCCTGCAGCTTTAGCCATGATGATCTGGATCATATACATACATACTAAATCATCTATCTGGACTTTCTTCATTAGACTGCTGCAAAAAGATAAGTTATTACCATGTCAACAGGAAGAAGATCCTTATGAAAGGAAAGACCTAATCAATCTGTTTTTTAATTAAGCGACTTCAGAAAGCAACTCCTTTCGATATCAGTTGGAGTAACTTTTATATTTTTCATGTGTTTATACAGACCTGATCCACTCTCAGCACTGTTATGGCAGCGTTGGTAGCTAGTCTGATGCCCCAGTGTTTCACCAGGTAGGGGTCCAGAATGCCGGCCTCAAGCATGTCCTTCACAGCCGGACCTTCTCCCTACAGGGCAGCCACACCATGAGTTGCTTCAAATAGTAGGTTTTTATTAAAATAACTTGAAATTATAGTTAATCTCCATCGCTTCACCTCGATGTCAAAACCGATGTTTTTGTTCCCCTCGTGATGAGCAGAATACAGCTTAGAGATGAGTTCGTTCCCCTTCACTCCGGAGTTCTCGGCCAACGCCCGCGGCAACGCCTCGAAGGCATCGGCAAACTTTTTGATGGCATACTGCTCCAGCCCAGGGCAGGACTACAGAGACAAAGACAGGTTATTTATTTCAGGCTGGGATGATGTGGACATCAAATGATAAAACAGCAGAACTCAACTCTCTGTTACCTCTCCAAATGAGGTGATCTGCTTGGCCAGCTCGATCTCTGTGGCTCCTGCTCCGGGTACCAGTCGTTTGTCCTGCAGAGGGAGAAAAAGAGGGAAACGGTAGTACCTGTTTCACGGCTGCTGAGCTGACAGTCTTATTCTACAAGTTACTTACCCTGACCAGAACCTTGAAGGTATTAACACCGTCATCCACAGCCCTCTCAATGTCGTCCATCAGGTTGTCAGTGGAGCCTCTGATTACCACCGTCGCGATGGCGCCATCTTCTTTCTCTGTTAAAGAACGCAGAAAACAATAAGTCACGCATAAAAGTCCTAAAGGATAAATCTGGTCTGAATTTGTGGATTTTACAAAAAGAGACTTGCCGTGTTTGAAGACCACCACCTGAGTGTCTCCCACCTCTGTGAGGTAGACGTTGTCGCAGTGTCCCATCTCATCCGGAGTCGGAGCCGTCTAAGAGTGGTTGATGTTAAGGTTAGTTTGGTTACAGTTCCCAAATCTGAAGATGGTAAAACATGAATAAACTAACCATTTTGGGCAGAGCTACAGCTCCCACGGTCTTGCATAACCTTCTGAGATCCCACTTGGAGTTCAGTCTGCAAGAAAGATTTAGAACTAAAACTTGAGAATAAAGCTATAGTAAAAATGAAAGTATGTTTTTTTTCAATTCAAGGTTAATTCAAGGATGTGTTCATATTTTGTGTGATGGCACCATGCATTATGGCCAAACATACCTACTTTGTTTCAGTCTGTCTTCAGGACACTGCACCATTGTTCAGCAATTTTCCAAACCAAAGTTCCGCTAATTTATTGGTTTTACCACTAATGTTTTTTTTTTTCTTTCTAATTTTAGTGTCCTACACTTTAACACTTAACAGGGAAAGTTAGTTTTACACTTGTAACCCACTTTCTCAGTATAAAATTCAGGACTCCTAATTGTTTTAAAATTGCTCCCTTTTCCCTTTCACTTTAAATCTCATCACCTGAGCCTCTGTGTTCCTACCTCACCACCATGAGCTTGTACTTGTTGGCGTAATGCAGAGCCATGTCAGCCACTTTGCCTCCAGTTACCACCACGTTGGCTCCAGCCTCCTTGATGGCCTTCACCTGCGCCTCCATCATGTCCTCCTCCCCTTTGCTGAAGTTCATCAGCTCCTGGGCATTATTTATCAGCACTGTGCCCTGTGGAGCAAGCAGCGCTGCAGTTAGGAACCAACCAAGAGAACTCAATAGAATTTAAGCCTTGACACATTAAAATGCTGCCGTCTACTTTAACAGAAATTCAAACGTGGGACTCAAAATAGATGGAAATGATTTGCTATAAAATATTTTAATAACTCAAAGCTATGTGAGCAAACATGAAGATACATGGACAGTTAAGTTTGTCATATACGTAATGCACGAGGATATAGTTTCCATGAGCATTAATTATTAGAGCAGCAACAACGATTATATTAGTAATCGATGCTTATTCAGATAAAAATTGACGCCTCCTGTAGCTTTTTCAGTTAACCACGTAAGCTTTTTTATACAATATTAGAAATACATTAAAAGATGCAAATAAACAAATAATTCAACTTCTTCCCAAAATTGGAAAACAAATATAATGCATTTATATTTTTTTCCCCACCATTTTGGCTTAATTACTGTTCTGATGCTATTCTTTTAGTAAATGGGCTTTTTTGAGTCTGTATCTGGTTTGGCAATAAAACTGAACAGGCCATGACGAATTTAACGAGTCAAAGGAACATCAACAATCACAAATACAGCAGAATGAAAGAATTATAACAACAAAAAAAATAAATATTTTTTTTAAAGTCTGTTACCTTGGTCTCTGTCACCAGGCAGTCGAAGGGACAGGAGAACACGGCGATCTTGGCGTCTTTAACAGATGTGATGTCTCCCTCTGCCTCCTTCTTAAAAACCATCCCATGCAGCACAGTGGATGCCGTCACTCCACAACCCTAAACACAAAACAGTTTCAAACACTTGTAAGAAAACAACCTCAAACTTTAAAAAAAACAAAAAAAAAAAACAATATTAAACAAAAACAGCCACTCACCAAAATCTTGCAAACTCTGACATTGTCAACATTGAAACTGCCAGACTCTGGGTAAATGGATACTGAAAAACAAACCAAACAAAGAACAGAGTCAGACACTATTGTCAAGACGTTTTTACAAATGAGCTGATTGAGGTCGTCTAAGTTGCCAACTCACCACAAGCCTGTGCGATGAGGTTGGCGAGGAAGTCTTCGTTACCGTACTGTTTACTCATGACCGCTGTACGGACGAGAGCCGTGGCCTCGGTAATGTCACGGAGGTTTTTGGCAGAGGAGCATATGCAGTCTAGAAGGATCTCCAGAGTCTTTTTACACGCTTTCTCATAACCATCGATGACCTGAGGTCAGACGAAAACATTATGGTGATGGAGTGGGGAAGAGCTGCATGTGCTTTCTGCTGTTAAAACACACAGCTATGGCTACATTCACTGGCGTTATAGGCAACAATGTAAAAAAAACAAGTATATGTGATCAAACGCTTTAGTGTAGTCTCTAAAAATGGAATATGACTTAGCAGTAATATATCTATAAGTAGGAGCAAATATAGTTCCATTAATTACTAGTTTCCAACTTTACTGTTTTCATTAGAAATGTGCGCCAAACTTTGTTGATATTCCGCTTATGTCCAAAAAACACAATTTCACAACAACAGTGTTTCCACTAAATAAGAAACGCAATAAAGTCACACATGATCAGTCATTAAAAAACCTGCTGCATCAGTATCCTCCTTCCTGTCGCCTTCTTTGTCTTTTCTGCCAGTAGTAACATCAGGCTATTGATCACATGACTCGCATGATGCGAAAAGTGTTTCTATTGCAATTGCATAAAATAGAGAAATTTCTATGCAGCCGAAAAACCACCTCAACCTAGATCAAAAACGTTTTATCAAAGAACATGAGTTTTTTTTGTTGTTTTTTTTTTTTTTTTAATTGCCGTGATATCATTAAGCAAATTTATTTTCATAATTCTAATTTGGGCAAATAGATGGTCAATGTAAACACAGTAAACGACAACAATGTTCAACAGCCGCATGTGATCACCTCTGACACAGACAGGCCCATCCTCAGGAGCTCTTCAGCCAGCTCCAGCAGAGCTCCGGCGAACACCAGCACGAAGTTGGTGCCGTCGCCTACTTCCTGCTCCTGCATGTGGGACGCCATCACTATCATTTTGGCGGCTGGGTGTTGCACCTTGAAAAAGAAAATAAAAGCAAGAAGAGAGGAAATAATGAACACATTAATTTTTCAGTTAATTTTGAGCAGGCAGAACATGATGATCAGAAGAGAGTCTTCACCTCAAGTTCTCTGAGGATCGTTGCTGCGTCGTTGGTGACAAACAGCTTCTCCAGGTGGTTGATGACCATTTTATTCATACCTGCAACATTTGACAGTTTATCATTTGCCTATCTGATTTTTGTACTAGATTTTTAATCTCTTTGTGTGAATATACTTTTGTCAGAGGAAAATGCCTACCATTGGGTCCATATGCAGTGCGTGTGGTCTGAGAAAGCTCCTTACAAGCTCTGATGTTACGAAAGACTGCCTCTTCAAGTCCTGAAAAGTGCTGTTTTGACAAAAGAAACGTTTTGTTAAGTTACAGTGTGCCTTTCACAAACAAAGGGAAATTTTCAGCTATGTATCAATAAAAAAAAAATTGTGGTTACTTTTACTATGAATTTACACTAGGATTTCAACAAATATTATAATTCCAACATATGTGAAACAGCTGACTAGTGGTGTTTTATTACATGTATATTTAAAAAATAATAAAGTAAACTTTCAAAGCCGATTCCAAATCCAGCAATTTGATAAAGAGCTCCTTTACTTGTTTTTTTTTTTTGGCACCTTGTCACCAAAACGATTGTCAAACCTGAAAAATACTTATTTTTTTAATTACAATTTTAGATCTGAGATACTTCTGTTTTGCTTCCGAATATTTAACAACTGTGTGTGACATAGCTTTGTTTGGATCTAAACCAGGTCCAATTTAAAACCTCACTCTAAGATGGCCAAAAAAAAGAAGCTTCTAGTGATTCTGTAACTTAAAAGCCAAAATAATCAATAAGCTGCACAAAATGTTATGTTGTACTGCGGAAAATTTGAGATAAATGACGGCATCCACAAATAAATAAATGTAACACAGAAAGCCACTTTTGCTAATTTTTTTTAAATTAAAGGGACAATGAACAATGATTAAAATAAGGTCTTTAAATATTTTTGCTAGAGTTGGAAAATGAAAAATTCTAATTTAATTACTTTTAAAAACTGCAGGAAACTTGTTACAGTAACTGTTGTAAAAAAATAAATATGAATTGATACATATAAACCTGGGTGAGATGCGCGGCAACCTACTTTGTGAAAAGTGGAACAACTTGTAAAGAAAGAAACTATTTTATTTTTCAATAAAAGATTAATTTTATGGCTCATTTTGTGAAAGGAGCCATAACAGGATGTTATAGACATTCACAGCATCATTCTCGGTGCTGACAGCTAGCTGAAGGCTAACAGGGTGTGCCTGCAGCTTCATAATCATTCATCATTGCAGCATCATATAACCAACAGACGTAGATATTGACATGTAGGCTGATAAAAAAAAATGTCAACGGCGTTTAAGAAACTGAATTTTGTCTTTTGATTACGGCCGCGGGACCACCAGCTTCAAGCGGCCTGCCTCTTTCTAGAAAGCTCCCACATGACTGTGAATGAGCATGCTAACTCATGGCTAGCCGTAGCTAGCATGCTAACTTCCATGCTGCCCTCTTTAAAGTACTCCAAGAAATCTACATGCCGATTTCTTCTGACCTTTGCGCCATCCTTTAACATCTGGGCAAAGCCAGGGGGCTTGGGGACGTGGAGAGCCATTCTTCGACGCTATGCAGCCCCGGTGTCCTGGAGAAGCTATCCGCGGCGTGTGTTCAGCTTTGGGTACAAAGCCGGAGAGACAGAGGAGGTGCAATCCGAACCTAACGGGAACCAACAAGGGACAAACCGAGTGGTTCTTCTTTCAGATGATATGACCAGGATACACCACATGGGGGAAGTATAGTCTTTACTATGAAAAATGCTCAGCTTTTAACCACTGATGGTGCCTTTTCTCATAAAATGCATTTTACCGTGTGGCAAAATAGTGCTATAATATTTTCTACAGTTCAATTCAATTTCGAAAATATTTGTATGTATCCCAAGGGAAAATTAAATGTCAATATACCTCATAGCCAGTATCTTCAAATAGGTGTGGACACTGTGGGGAGGAAGGATCTCTGGTAGCAGTCAGTCTAGCAACAAATCTGAAGAGGCCTCTGACTGAAGACTGTTCTCATAGGACATGCTAATAACTCAGTATCTGACAGAACTGTTACGAAAGAAACTCAGAAACAGGGCTGTAGACACGGTCAATCTATCAGAAAAGCAGTATAAACTTTTGGTCTGTACTGTATATTTAAATATACATATCTGCATTTTTTTGAATCTTTGCAAGGACTGCTCTGAGTTGCTTTTTATATTAACAGCATTTTATATTTTTACAATTCATAGCATTTTATATTTTATTTTATCTACAACTACTACTCAGTGGTAGTTGTTAATTGTGTCTTGTCTCTATGCTGTAACTGCGAAGTAATTTCCCTGCTGGGATGAATAAAGTACTTCTATTCTATTCTATTGTTTATATTAAAAACACACATGTTCATATCTACATGCAACTGAAAATGTCCTTCCAGATTTCATCTGACTGGAAAGACATTTTACATCTATTCTGACTGACTTGGAACTGTTCTACCAAAATTGGGGATAAATTTCAGTTTTAGGATGTACAGAGCTGATACGTTATTGGAAAAACTTGCTGCCATGATTACGACAAACTGCTTTTATCAAGATATCGACTCAGGATTTCTAGAAAGCATCTGCATTAGCGGCGTGACAAAATAAATGACTATCAAATTGAAAGCCTTTCATTCTGTCAAATAAAAACGAGCCCCTTTGTTCTTACGCAAAATGTTTGAATCTATTAATTTAGAAAACAATAAAAAAATTAACTAAAGATTTAGCTCTAATGATACCAGTAACACGGAAATAATTTACAACAGTTTTAGGTTACCCAACATGTCGTTTCAAATGCATTTATATTTATACAAAAAAGAGACTTATATTGTTGACTTGCAGTTTTTATTGTCCAATTCATTTTCACAGTTAGGCACAGATTCTCCCTTCTTCCCCATTAATTCAGAAAAAGGAAGCACAGCGAAGAAAAAAAAAAAAAAAGTGTTTTGCTTCATTTGAAGCTGTCACTACACTAATAACTCACTGGATTTTTCTTCATAACATCATCATCACTGCCATCATCTGGTAATGAGCCTTTAACTCTCCCCCCATCACATTATCTGATGATTTATGTGTACTGTATTGGAGCATGAATCATTCACAGACCATTGCAAGCAACAACCTCTGCTAGAAAGTTCCCATTTAAATATTACCCAGGCTATATATAAAAAAAAGGTCCCGTTACACATGTATAAAAAACGAAAAATATAACATTTTGGTTTATTAAAAGGAATATAAAAACATTAGGATTTCTACATACACATATAGTAAAGACAAACCACCTGTACTCTCTCAGAACACTTAGTGTTAGTTTTACAGCTACAATCTGAGTATAGTGCAGCATTTCTTTATACTAGTTAGGATATGTAACTAAAATATATTGTTTAAACATCACAATCCCTTTGGTAGCTATGAGGATGTTCACCCTACAGAGCTAACCTGAGACATGTAAACACAAGACTCACAAATAATGCTAAACACACATAGAAGACAAAAATCAAGCAGCTATAGGAAAGTTTCTCAGTACATGTAACAGTGACGCCACAATAACACCTTTAAAACATGGCTACTGAAGGCTCTGTGTGCTTCAGTTTGGTTTCCGGATAGTGTTCACAGCTGTGTTGGCCCATCCTCCCAGTGTGTTTGAGAGATTTGATGCGCGGCGCGCGAGGTTGGACCGACTGAGTTTCCCACTGGGGTCCAACTTTCTCATCATCGCCCCTCCAGGACAGTTGCTTGAACCAGGTCTGTCAAAAAACAGGACTTACAGTATTTAATTAATATATCTATCCATCTATAACCTGTTTAATCAATACAGGCATCATTATAAATATGAATGTCGGAATTTAACTGATTTACATGAGCTCTACAGTTCTGCCAAGAAGAGCAGTCAAATATCAAGCCTGAAATATACCAGAAGTTTATTTCAAGCTGTACACACAAAAAAAAAGAAAAAAAAGAGATCTTGTCAAGACAAAACTTGCTAAATTACATTTAGAAAAATATTAGGGGGCATGGATGAACATAGGAAAACATAAAAAATGTTGACCCCGTTTGGAGAAAATCTACTATAAAAACATTATTCTGAATAAAGATGATTAATTCACCCAAAATGAATATGGCATTCATGGCTATGAAGAATTTATATAAACCACGTGGGACTGGACAGTCAGAAATAAGTTTCAAAAACAATATCCTGCCATAAGAAAAATAAATAAAAAAAGTTTAAAACAAAAACAAAAGGAAATCATAAATTATTTGTACATGCAACAATATCTGTGACACTTGACATGACAGATTTTTAATATCACAGCTTTCCATCAGGAGTTTTAAAATATCAAGTCCCTCCAAGCTCTCTTTAGCATAACTGCAAAGTGACAAAAGAAAAACATTCCTTGCTTGAACTGAAAGTTATTCATTAGATGACAAACTGTTAGAATGTTAGATTTTCAAGGCTTAGTTTGTGAAGCCACACAGATAGCCATGAGGAGGGGGGGCGCCGTCATGCATTTTCATGCTGAAATTAGTAACAGTGTTCAGGTTCGGTTAAACATCTTTCCAGGAGTTGAGTTACCTTGGGTCCTACTCCACAATCAGGGGATGTGTGAGCTCCCTGTAGAGAAATACACTTCTAAATATGCATTTTACAGTGAGGATCACCCATAGCGGCTTGTATCCTGAACAGATATCACACAAGCTCACTGTTCATGTGTCTCCGCCTTTAACAGTGTCTGATTGTTTACGGTTCTGGCAGGGCTTTTGGATTTTGAATGTCAACACAGGAAGTGATGCACAAGAAAAGAATAGAAAAAAAAGGCACCCACATTTTTGTCATTTCATCTGGCTCCAATTTCCCACGCCCACCACCCCCACTTATCCGAATACCAGAAACAGAGGCACTGTTTCAAACTGAGGCGGGAAGAATGTTGAGAGGACGGGTGAAGGGGAGGAAACCTGGAGACTCACAATCTGCACTGGATTCCGGACCCGCCTCAACAACCCTTTGACACTTCTCAGACAGCTACAAGAGGATACTCTCTTTATCAAATGTTCATTACTATATCATAAAAAAATGACTTGCCAAGAGAAACAAAACTAAATAAAAACACCCATTTAGGAAAAACATAACTTTACCTGTCCTCTCTTCGGATTATGTCGTCAAAAGCCTTGGACAGATGTTTGAGCCTTCTGATTCCACTGGAAACAGACTCCAAATCTTTGTCAAATTTTCTAAAAAAAATAAAATAAAATAAAAAAAGCGACAAAAGTACCCCAAAAAAGGATTTAAAATCAGGACTAAGTAATGAAGCATCAAAAAAGAAATCCCCAAAGGTCAACTATGTAACTCACATTCTCTGGTTCTCTGTGTTTGGGGAAGAAAAGGGACTTCGCAGCGCAGCCATTCGGACCAGCTGCCTCCTGCCTCTCCCCGTTCTCACCCCACGTACAGACGCTTCAGGGGTCTTTCGTTCTCTAGATCCCGGCGTGCGGCCGGGTTTGGCAGCAGATCTAGGGGTCCGCCTGGGTGTTGCAGCTCGGCGAGGAGTACGCCGCGGAGTGCAAGATGACGCACCTGCAATTTCTGCGTCTCGACCCGGGGTGGCCACTAAGCACTCCTCGCGTGAAAACTCTCTGGTCCTTTGAAACCTCTGAGGCAATTAAACGAAGCCACTTAACTTCATGCATAACATACACAGAGGGCAAGCTGCGATGCGAACACTCACCTGGCACATTTCGCTGATGGAGTTCCTGGCGCTGCGGGAGAGCTTGCGGGCCGTGCTGGGTTTGGGCTGCTGCTTCTGGATTTCTGTGGCTGATGTTTCCGGGAGAGAGTTTGCCTGGACCGACCGGAGCGGCAGCCGCTTCCGCAAGGACATCCGCAGGGAGCCGAGGGAGGATGAAGAGGGCATCTTACGGAAACGATCAGGAACTTCTGGGGAGCTCTCTGCTCCATCAGATTCATCCAGGACTGTGTGCGCCCGCCAGACTCCAACCACAGCTCTTCCGAACCCATCCATGATTTTTTTTGTGTCTGTGGTTATTGATTGGTAGGTCTAATCCTAAAAAAAAAAGAGAAAAGATTCCAATCATTTTTATTTATTTTCATGACATGCAGGAAACTAATTCCAACCATCTTCAGTCCATGAATGCATCAACAAACAGCATGTACTTAAACCAAATGTCACTAATTGTTAGGAAAGGCTTGATCAGGCAATCAAGATTTAGCCAATCTTAATTTGGGTGGTTAAACAATTCAGATACGTTTTTCACACCGAGAATATTTTCCAGAAACCCAAATTAGTGGGAGAGGGAAAACAGGCGAATGCAGCACTAACAAGTAAACAAAAAGTAAAACAAACACAGAGCAGAACACTTTTTAGACCATTTTATCGACAAATGTTTTATTTTTTTAAAGGAACTTTCAAAGAGAAACTGCCAAGAAGTGTGAAAAAATATTCAAAAGGTGAAAAAATGACCCGTAACAACCTTCACAATCAAGCAGCGATAATCATGTTAGTGAGCCTCACTTTCTTTTGTTGTTGCAGACAATGTGTCTGAAACAATGTGTGTGTGTGTGTGTGTGTGTTGCCGTGCAGACTGCCCTGCCCTGTTAAACTCCAGTCGACAGAAACTGCTTTCCAAACACACCCAGAACAAAGAATAACTGAGATTTTACGCCCTGCTTTACGTTAAAAGTTACAAACTTTTCACATTCCTTAGCAACCGCGCGTCAAGCTTAAAAATAACACAGATGCATTAACAGTGAGGGGTTTGTTCGTGATCTTCATTTTATAAAGCAACCCCGTTTTTTTGGGAAAACGCAGACAGTGATAATAACTCGACATGCTACGACTAGAGGCAGTTTTTAAAAAGTCAGATGAAGGGAAAAAGTATTTTCACAGCGTAAATAACTCACCCCGAACAGATACTTGTGATAATCGTCGGTCCTCTGCTGCAGCTGCTCCCTTTCTCCCCCTTTTTTCCCTTACAATTTGAATTTGGCGGTGGACCACAGCGTGTTAACTACATCACCACGCTGCACGATGACGTAGCACGTTGCGTTGGTCACGTTTATGTAAAGAGATGGAAAGAATGTTTATCTGTCAATCTGTTTGGCAAGATTTTAGTACTTTTATTCTGACTCACCCTTTCTTTTTTATTGTGTTTTACTATCCTTTTTAAAAAATGATTTTATGGTTTTATTGTTTTATGCTTTGCTTTTCTTGCAGTTATTTCTGTTATCTTTTTATGGATGTTTAAATCAACATAGTTTTCATATTTCTTTTTAATTTTGAAGACTTTTGTATGTAATGAGAGTGCAAGATATTATTGGGAATTGGTTCTGCCATATATGGTTTTATCTTTAATCATCCCAGTGTTAGTAATTTAGCATAAGTTTGAAAACTAATATGTTATGGGTGGAAGTAAGTTTAAAAACAGAAGTAATATTTCTACAAACATTCTTGGGAAAATTCTTGAATACTAAGATGGATATTTTTAAAATTCAAATACTTAGTAGAGATACAAAATCACAAAAGATGACCTGCCACAAAATATTTTTCTTAATTATAATGTTGAAGATGTCCAATAATTAATGTATGCTGTTTTCACTTTTCATATTGGTGAAAAAAATGATTGTTCTTTACAAGACATAAATGCTGCAAATGTATTTGAAGAGGATCAAAATATAACTATAGAACAGAGGAATAACATCCTGTTGTGAAGGAGAATTTTCCTTCTTGTTTTTGCTTTTTTTTGTTTCAAATGTTCAAACTGACGATTAAAAACAACAACAACAACAACAACAACAACTAGAATGACATCAATTTAAGAGGACCCAAGAAAATACAAAAGCAGTTTTCAAATTCTCATTTTATTGTTTAAGGAGGTAACAGTGTTCAAAAATAACCTGGCCATCAGTGAAATTGTAACCAACACCCTCTTGTTAAATCATGAATCAATTGATGAAAACTACTTTATTAAAAACATCTCTTTCTTGAAAAGTTAAACATTTGCCAGCAATTTCAGGGTGTGGTGGTGCATCGGCTTTTTTTTTGGTTTTGGTTACTGTTTGTGTTTTATGTGACATTATGTTCAGAAAATCAATAAAAAATGTAATTATATAAATAAAAAAGATTCTACCAGCAACACCCAGGTCTGATTATTACCCAACCATCTGAATCAAGACTTCTCTAAGCACCGCTGACTTGCCTCAGTTAAGTTCAATGTTCACTATTTAAAAATAAGAAATAGGCTGTACACAAATCCAAGATAAAAAAAAAAATCACTATTGAAATAACTTAAAGCCTGTTTCACATTTACCAAAAACATCTTGATTACATCCAGGATATTAGAGAACAGTATTCGAGACAAAACCTTCAGAAAAGCGTGCATTTCCATCTTGTAAAAATAACATTTCAGAAAATGAACATCATAACAACATAGTTGAACTGAGGTCGATTTGCACACATTGGAATTAAAGAGACATACTTCATGTGTTGCTTCATGTGTAAGCCTCAATAATACCAGAGAATGCCATTTATTTAGAAGCCATTCCTTTTTGTCTTAAATAAAAAAAACAACACAAACTAGCAATAACAAATAAATAAACGTTTTATGATGAAATATAATTTTATTTTGAAACCCAAGTGTTGATATAATTGATATTATCACCAAATGACATTTTCAACTATTTAACTTGATCAGAAACTACAGAATACAGTCAGATGTTCCTTAAGGAACCTTGAAGTCTATGTTTACTTTGATACCTCTAATTAACCTTTTATGATTGCAGTGTAATGTTTTTAAAAAAAATGCCCTGTTGGCAGTAGCCCTTCTTGATAGTCGTGTGAGGCTTGTATTATATTTTTAGATTTTTTTTGTGTGCTTGTTTGTTCACACTAAAACGTGAATCTAATCTAATTTCCACAGACAGGTTTGAAGGTAAAGTGATTGGCAGATGCCACTTTAAACCTGTGTGTGAAATGCTTTCAAGGGTCGGAGCGATTTGGCAGCCATGTGGCAGAGGGCAAAAATCTGTTTCTCAAGGTGTAATGAAGGTCTTCATTACTTGGATGAAAACACTTAACAGGGTGTGTTGAATGAGAAGAGACAGATACAGGTTGTAATATTTTATTGTTTGTGTGTTTTTGTGCAGTGGCATCTCAGCTGGAACTGATGGTGTCCTGTTAGAATAAAACAAACAAGTGGATGGGTCTTGTAACTGAAATACACTGAAATGTTTGTGTAGATGTGGCTTACCTCTGTCTCTTCCTCTGCAGGGTGTTCAGGCTAAAAGATTCCCCAGGGGGCCTGGGCACCTTATAAAGGTTACAGAGGAGACCAATGCAGATGGAAGAGGGGGAGCGATAGAAGTTTAATGATTGGATTTATATTTATAGAAAGGTATTTTTAGAAATGAAACGGCTGCTTAAAAATGAAGAGCGTTTGTTAATATTGTGTTGAAGATTTGGTTGTTTTGTCAAGATTGTTTGTGTACATGTATTTTGTCCTACCCTGTTTCTTGGTGGGGTTGTTAATTGGAGCAGCCAGAAACTATAAAAACCTGCATGCAACCACACCAACCACACCAGGTTGGTTAGGTGTGGTTACCGCTGAGCCCCATGGCCGTTGTAAGCAGGAATATCTATGTGTTGAATGTTGGAGAATAAACACCCGGTGGGTCTGCACTATTTCTCTGCCTCAAGACTCCTCTGTAAACCAGCCGCTAAGGGCCATCCTAACACAAGGTCTTCATACACATCATGAAGAGTTTCTCTTCTGCTGTTTTTAAACATGGCTGTGACTCTTGAGGCTTTCCCATGGGAGATTTCTTCTTCAACTCTGTGTTTTATTAAATTCTAAAATAATATGACATTCATCTGTCCCCCCAAAAAGTCATATGACACAGCAAATATGTATTAGTTTTGTTTATTTAATCAACATGTGGTTTACATCAGAACAGCGGGTGTTGCCTTCTTTTATGTAAGCCTCCAAAGTGTTTGCTCATGGGCAGGAACACAAAGATCCAGACCTTGAACCACACAACCTCATAATCCCTGTCCCTTTGTCACATTAAGAGTAAATGTATAACATGATTTTAACAAGCCTGGGCTTTATTGTTGAGTCAGGAGCTAAAGTTCAATGGACATGTGGACCTCAGAGAAATTACATTAAAAAATAAAGCTTTCCAAGACACCAAAATATATTATGCTGGTTGAATTAAATTCGGATGTTATTACACAAGGAGAGGCTTTAAAATGGTTATCTGAACAATCAGAGAGCTACTGATTTTTGTCTTTTATAGCTGATAGCACAGTTTCTTGAGAATCACTGATTTCTGTCTATACTTTGTACAAAAAAGAAATATGAGTACTTCTACTTATACATTATATGACTATACATAAATATGATGGCAACTGACCACAACAAGCAACATTAAATACACATTTGCATTGATAAACAGGTTAAATATTTAAAAATTCAAAAAAGTGCATAGAGTTTAAAGAGAAAACGTATACCTATAAATGCTCTTCCTGCATTTAAAATGTAAAAAGAGTCAATAGTTTAAAAAAAAAAACATTTTTGAAATACAATCTCTTTTTGGAAGTACCTTTCTTGATTTAGCTCTATCAACTATCTATTTAGCTGACCCAAATAACAGGTCAAGATATGAATTTTGTATTAAATCATTGCTAACATCAAAAGTTGTCAATATTTATATCTACTAAGCTAGAATGAAAAAACCCCAGTTTAATTCCAAACCAAAATTTAACTTAGCTTGATTTTGAATTTTATTTTATTTTTTTTGTCCTAACCAAGCATCAAACACAAACTCAGTCATATTAACTTAAGTTAAATCCTTTCTTTCTCTGCTGAGTCTGTATTTACATTGTATTTCTTTTAATATTGCTCACCTTAAATTGTATTCATGAATAATTTAGTTTTTTTCTTTCTGGAACAGATAAACAGGTTTATTTCTTCCGTGACAGCAGGTTATAGTACATTCAATGCCTCATTACATGATTCTCATGAAATCCCTCATTACAGTGTGTTTCCTATATCCCTTACAGTATACACAAGTTTGTACATTTGTCAGAGTTTGACATACATTTGAATATTTAGCACAGGAAAAATGCTTATTGAACTGTTAGTGTGGGAAAGCCAACTCTTCTGTCTTCCCCAGAAACAAGGGAACAACGTGATGATTGTAGCCTGAACTAAAAAGAAAATATTGGAAACACAATAGAATAACAAGTCTTGTTTGAATCTATTAAAATGAAACTAAAATAACCGAATGCCATTTAAAACTTACTGACTGATTTGTTCAATTCTTCCAGGAAATACAACTATTTTATTTATTTGTTTACTTATTAGGTGGGGAGAGCGTCTAGCTTCGGGTAAAGTCCAAAAAAGTAAGAAATCAAATAAGAAAAAGCCATATAACTGGGTGATCAAAATCTCTTGCACCATGCAGAAGGCTTCATCGACGGTCTCACTTGATGACAACGCAGACGACCAGGTTCTTTTGGATCACTTTTTGAACCACTGTTGAAGGAGAATGAAACTCTTAAGAAGTTTGTGCTGCAAGATTCGAATGAGTAATGTGTGAGCTTGTTTTGCGTGAGTTACCCGTGCAATTATCCGCCATCGTGAAACTATGGCAAGAAGAGCCGTGAGACCCACCACCACCAGCCCCGCAATCATCGGCATCAGTGGGAACTTTAAGGTCTTATCTGTGGACAAAGGCAAATTAAATCAGATTATGGGTATTATTCATGTAGCTTGTACACAGGTTTCTGTAAACATTTAAAGCAATCAGCGGGGGAACTTACCTGTGACAGTGACTTGGAAAGTCCTGCTGCGCTCTTCATAGGCGGGAGAGGCTATCGTGCACTGGTACTCGCCTTCATGCAGGCTTCTGTCTACTTTCTTGACATGTAGCTTGGTGTTAACGCCGTTGTTGGATACGATGAAGCCACCTGTCGATAGATCCACTAGGGTTCCGTTTAGTTTCCACGTCACTGACGTTACCAAAGGGTTGGCCCTCATGTCACATTGGAGGTCCAGTGATTCCTCCTCTTCCAGTGTGACGTTCTCTGAACCAGAGATCTCGGCGAGATCTGAGCAAAATTGAAGAAAAACGATCGACACTAAAACAAATGAGCAGGTTTAACATGCTTCTGAACATTTGGTGCGGGGAATTAGCTCAGACTTAATAGGGTTGTGATGTTCATCCAGTTCTTCTAAGGCAGCAATCAACTGCATCTTTAGGACAGCTTTTTCTGATTGTACTTTGAATTGGAATCAAAGGGACACATGGCAATATCTAATAATAACAATGACAACAACAAAAGCTCCTTTATGCTGTCCTGGCTGTTTGGGCGTGGCTTCCACGCAGTGCCATTTTGTTCTTTACTTCTTCATAAACAGTCATAAAATGCTCAAATCTAACATGTTGCATAGACCAATAGATGACAGAAGAACTCTCCAAAAATCCTAAAATACTGCTCAGATTACAACACAATCCTACTACTGTTGAAGTAAAACTACACACCTTTACAGTCAATACACGGTGTGTAAGAAGGGAAACTGCTGAAGTAATTTCAACCAAAGCAGTAGATGCATCAGTCATAAATTGTTTCTTTTAGATTTGTTTTAGGAGTCAGAAGATTGATTTTTTAGAAATAATTAACTGGCCTGAGATTGAAAATGGCCAATTTTGTCCTGAACATCTCATGTCAAATACTGAAAATCTTTTTTTTTTCCCACAGCTTTATTAAATGCATCAAAACTAAGAACCACAATCATTTTCAGTCTACAAAAGGATACAATTATCTATGTTTTGATGGATAATATTGGGGTAATTCTTTTGATTTTCTCATAGTTTAAAATCACCTCCTCACTCATTCAATCTGCCACACACTTTTTTCTTTTATGTGTTTTAGTGTAGCTCTTAGATAACTACACTCAATGAAGGATGATGCACTTGATGGAAATCTAGTAAAGTGACTTTCTGGTTTTCCATAGATAAAAATAGCAAGAAAACTACAAAAATTAATAGTTTTATGAGAAAAACTGTGCTAAAAATATTCTCAAACTGAAACCATGTTTAACACAAAGGCCTTCAATAGTCAAAAGCAAAGTTGAATCCTTACCACATCATACTAGAATGAACCAAGATGTTAAAATAATCTCAACCTTTTAATCTCTAACACTTGTTATTTTCTAAGTACACCTCATGATTAGTACTATTATTGTAGTATAAAATCCTGTAATGGGACTCACATGTGACATTGAGGGTGACCGAGGCCGAATGGGAGGAATTGCTCTTCAGTTGGCAGGTGAACTTGGCGCCCTCATCCTTATAGATGACGGGATTGATGCACACGCTGCTACGATTCTCCTTGTTTCCATCATCCAGTTTAATCGCAGCGCCATTCCTCCGCCATTCCAGCTCCTTATTGTCGACAGTGCCAGTAAGAATACAGACCAGAGACACTATCTCTCGAGTCTCAGTCTGGATTACCCCATCAGCGCTTGGTTTGGGGGTGGACTCGATGTGGACGACTTGGAAAGAAGAAATACGAGTGAGCGGTTTGACGCATCAAATACTGAAAGAATGATAAGTTGGAAACCAAGAAGGAGGGAACAAATGTTTTATGTAGGTAAAGTGGTGGAGCTTACCTGATGTTTGGCTTGCATAGGAGGGCAGCAAGAATAAAAGAGCGATACTGACCATTAACTTCATTTCGACGGTATTCTCAGGTAAACCTAAATAAATAAATGATATTCGAATAAACAACCAAACTATGTGTTTAAATCTCTTTCTGTATTTGTTGGTGTTTTCTTTTTTAATGACTGTTATCCATGATTTCTTCTCCAGTCTAAAAACCCTTATGACAGCTTGGATCAGCTTTAGTTCCAGCTCAGTTTAAATTGTAACATAATCCACAAAAGAAAAGAATGCTTTTATTTCCAGGTGCAATGGAAAATAACCGTTAGCATGCCAACCTATGATATAACAATCCTTTTGACATCATAAAGAAAGATAAAGTATTTTAAACAATGCAGGCACTGCCAATAGTGTATAAAAGAGTTAAACAGTTTAACTATTTAACACAGTTTTTTCTATGCGAGCATCAATTCACCTGTTCTTTTAAAGCATAAGGGCAAGCAAAGGTCAAAACTGCCGTATTTTATTGAACTGATTGGAAAACAAATTTTCTTTTTGAGGTGCTTCATTTGGATATCTTTCTTATTTTTAAACAGAAAAAAAAATCTCAGTGAAACATGTTTGATCTTTGGCGTAACTGTGGCTCGTGATGGCAAAGCAAGATAAGGTTTTGCCATCACAATGAGAATTTATTGATAAATTAAGTGGAAAAAGCAAATAAAGTAAATTTTTAAATCTTCCAATCTATGTGGTATTTTTGAAAAAAAAAAAAAAAAAGATTTACTCACCTTTAACTTTGTGTTTGTTATTTTATCTGTCGGAGCCTTCCCTGCTGTGATCAGTGTGTGTGAATGTGAGGCTATGAAAGCCGGTCTGAATGCTCAGCCGCTCTTAAACGGCCCAACAGGAAACTTTTACAACTTCTTGGCCCCAAAATAACTTTTTTTTTTCCTTCTTCAGGTTTTATTTACCTGTTCCTGGCAACACCCTGTCGGTCCTTCCACCCCGGATTTTATTCCATTCCTCGCTTTATTGTCATGCTGTTATAATGTGCAAACAAAAGGAATCTTTTTTTATTGGCAATGGCCATTAAAGTTGCACTAAAGCCTGTTGGGTGTGGATGGAGGGCTGAAACGCCACATTTTACAAGACTCTTTTATTCCTGTTTTTAGGGCTTTGATGTTTCCTTATGACTCCAGGTAGAGATTAGCTTTGAAATGATAAAAATAAAAACATGAAGACATCAAAATGTTTTTCTTTTTTCATAACCTTTGATGGAAATGACACAAAACCACAGAAACTGTGATGGAGGGACATATGGAATAATATCTGGGGTATTATTATTTGTTGACTGATTTTGTGTTTTCTTGTTGAACTCTGATAATTTGGTGAAAGCAAAGACCTGTGGTTTTCCTTTAGTTTTCCAGCATAAATGAATCAGTGCAGGGGATCTGGCATGGTGTTACGCAACACCTGAGACTCTTGAGACGTGTGTGGGGCCTGTTGCAAAACTGATCATTAACCTGGCAAAGCTTGATATATTCCAGGTGTTACTGGACTTACAGATCATCGGCGATAAGGAGAATGTCTCAGTAACACTTTTTGATTCCTATCTCTACCAACTTTGCATATAGAAACTGAATTTTCTGCCCATTCTTTTCTGACACTACAAGAAAAATGAATCCGTTTGGATGGAGAGTGAGTCTAAACAGCAGCTTTTCACTGATTCTCAGTTAGTTCCAAGTCTTTTTACCAGGTCACTTTAACCCATGAATAGTCCCCTACACAGCTAGTGAACTGCAATCTTAACTTCTTCTGAATACCACTGCAGAGCGGCGCATGCGACAGCATCTGGACAATTTAATTATGTGGTACATCCTGTAAAAACCTCTGAGGGTCAAAAGAAGTCAAGTGGAGGCTCTTGAGAGCCACAATTTTCTACACTTTTACGTTTCAGGATTCTTCACCAGAGGAAAAAGTCACGTGTAGCAAAACAGCACTAAAAGAGCTGCATTTCATAAGAGAGCCATTTTTCGATGGGTGGCCCTCATCCAAATCTAAAAGAACCATTTTGAAACAAGATGTCAGAAAAATTCCTCAGATTTTGGTCGATGTGGACATGACAGCAGCATCACACCAATTTGTTGGATGCACACCTGAAATGTAATGCACATTCTAAATGTGCTCCGTTGTATTGATATCTGGTGACTGTAAAAGCTACTGAGGTGGAACAAACTCATAATTTTCAAGAAACCCTGTTTGTGATTGTTTGATCTTTTTGACATGGTGCACTTGCTGCAGAATGTTCCCTTTGGAAAATGGACACACTGTGGTCATAAAGGGGTGGAAATATTCAGCAGTAACATCCAGGGAGGCTGTGATGCTTACACCAAAGTTTGCAAAGAAAGTCTCCCCCAGACGACTGATAAAGGCATGATAAATCAAAGCGCTCCCACTGGTAGAGAAAAATCCTACAAGCCGAATGCAGCTGAAATCCAGACAAGGACACGTTGCTCCCACAATCCTCAATCTGTTAGTGTGCAATTTTATTGAGCCTGCAATTTATTATCGCCTTTCTGATTTAACACGTGTTAACAAGAAATTGGTCAGGTATACCAGTGAGTATATATTTGCTAATGAAAATGCACTGTGTTCTATTTGATTTTCATAATACATCTACTGTATTTTTTTTTTTTACAAGAAAGTGTAAAGATAAAGAAAATGACTAACCTATCCTTAAAAACAAAACAAGTTAACAGTCGTATCAGGAGAAGGGATCGTTACTGAACACATTTTATAAAAATTATACAAGATTTTATGCAATTTATGCATATCCCAAATCAAACAATAAGTCATTTTACACAAAATTCACTTTAACAGTTGAAATTCTATGCTGTTGTATTTTGCTAACGTATAATTTGTTCAAAAACCATCATAGTAAAACATTATACAATTACTTTTTCAGTCTTGAATGTTTTCAGCAGATGCCATTTTAAGGAAGCCAAATGCTTCCTTAACACTTGAGGAAACATTTAGCTTTCAACGTCTTAGACAATATTTTTCTAGTTTCAACTCCAACTTTGTCTTCATTTTAACAGAAGTCCAGAAAGAAGAGCATACCCTTTGTTCTCCTTTATCTATTTACGAAAGACCAACACAACCATCATCAGCCAACCAGAACTGAAATTAATGTGAACTGTAAAGTTGCACAGTTGAGCCAACATACCTGCTTCTCCTGTTGTTTGATTGGATTGTTGAAAACTAAAACTTCTTTAGAAGAGCAGCAGCTGACAACACATTCACAGCAATGTTACTCTGTGCTAACTGGGTAATGATTATTTGCAGGGAAATCTGTGCAGGAAGTGAGAAACTGTGGATTTGTGGTTCATCCCAAATGAAGCAGTCATAGAGATTCGTGAATTCAAGAGTCACATTCACAAGATGAAGCTTCAAATTGGTTTGAATCCTACAAGCTATTTTCTTGTTTCCCTATTAACTTCTGAAAACCCCTCCAGGGGATTTTTCTTAATCACTTAACTGACTTGTTGTTGGCCAACTTCGTTGACAGCAAGATGTTTTTGTACGTAAATTATTTTTAAAATCTGAAAATAATGACATGTTCTAGATTGAAAAATCGAACAAGAGTATTTTCTTGCAATCGAGTCCCTTAAGTCTCATGTTGAATTTATTGTCCTTCAGTTAAATGGAGTTGTAAAATAATACAAACTGTCGTCGTTATCTCTTCTACATAACACACAGAACCGAAATGCTTTTTTATGAGTGCTGTTTGTAAATGTTTCCATTAGCTTTTTATAGCTTACCCACTAGGGTGAGGCATTGGCCAACTCTGGAAGAGATTATTCCTGTCCTTCTATTTCCATAAATATATTTGACTAAAAAAGGAGAAATATATGTACAAAGTCACCTTTTGTGTTATTTTTTCCTCTGTTTAATCAAAAACAAGAAGTTATTAAACTTCTACCAGCTTAAATTATTTTTAATAAAAGTCCAAAACCCTTCATTGTAATGTAGATGAGCATGTGCGCCCAATTTATTAGTTTCCTATGTTTTAAATGTCTTTGTGTTCCCTGATGCCATTACAAGTTCTACATTTCTCTTTTCAGAAAATCTCTCTACCTAATTTCATCAGAGGTCAAAGATCACCTGCAATTTCGACACATCCACTGGCTTGAGAAAAATGCTCTCTTTATGTTACATTGCACAAGTGGTGTGCTTGCAACCTGTGCACATGCTGCATAAACAAATCTTTTACTCATACATTGTAGAATTTTTAATATGAGTTCTGGAACCAAAGAAAACTGTCTGTGAAGTTATTCTTTGCAGCAAAGGAGAGTTTACACACAGAGTATGCAGCTCTGAAAAACACAAATTACACACTTTCTTTTATACAGTTAATTGTACTGGAAGAAATATGTCACATGCATGTAGAAACATCTACATACATGTGTTCTACTTGTTCCTAGATCAGAACGCTCTGGATATGCATATCAGGAAAACAATTCTAAACACGGCAACCTGTTCCAGAATCACATGATGACAACAGGGTTAGAAGAAAGTTGGTCATACAGATAATCTCCTGCTGACACGAATGACTTCATCTGGTATTGCCCCACCTGGCAACGCACAGTTCATTCAGAGAGATAAACGTCAAAAGTAATTTTCCCACCACACACATGTACACACCCCTATAGATCTTTGTTGTTGTGATTTGCAATCTGCCTGCTGCAAGCGTGTTTCCACGCCCAGCGTCCCCTAAATCTATATGCTCCATGACTGGATCAAGTTGTTCATCAGCATCACGTAAAGTTATTTTTAAATATTTCTGTTAAGTTCCAGAGCTGAGTCAGCAAGCATGGATAAGAGCAAGTTTGAGTGTTCATGTGACTCGGTTTCTTTGTGTTGAAATTACAGCAGAAGGGAGAACGCAGGCATACAGGCGGTGGCCAAAGTACACTTAGCGTGAGATAAGATGAGTGTCTAATGCATGTGTGAAAAATAAAATTGAAAAAAAGAGCGAAATATACATGCAAAAACACAAACATGATTTAGCTGGCAGTTGGTGAATGTAGCTCCTTGCATATGAGCAACAAACAAGCATTCCTCATCAGATTACTGCAGAGGGCTCAGAGACCCACTCATGCAAACCCACACAGGCGCTTTCTCACTGTGTGTATCCAACTCAAACATTTATCCACTGCTCATTGCCCCCCAACAATAACCCGCCTCCAACAGCCCTGATGTGACCCCTCCGTCAGCGGCGGGAAGCTGAAGGGCAGACACACAGTTCACATGACTTTACAGACTCTTTTTTTTGTTGTTGTCATTTTTGTTTGTCTGTCGGGAAAATGAACAAGACATATGTAATCAATCATCATGAATATGCCATTAACTCACCTGTTTTTTTAAAAAAAAAAATTCTATGCTTTCTTTCTTTCTGTCACTCATTCTCTCTTGTTTCTCCTTCAGTGTGATGCAATCAATAACGTAGAAAAGTGACTGTGCTGAACACACAGGCCAATTCTCTTGTCCCCTCTCCCTCCCTACCATTGCCCTCTTTCCCTCCCTCGCTCCCTCCCTCCGTTGCTCTGCAGCTTTTCTCTCCTGTCCTGTCTTCTCTCCCTGTGCTTGAATGGAGAGGCCGGGTCCTCTGGAACCTGCGCCCCCCTTGCAGGGTGCAGAACCCGTTGCTGGGGTTCCTGCTGCCAAGATGGAAGCGCCTCCTGTGGATGAGGGGGCAACATTTGCCAGCTCCAAGCTGTTTTGGTGTGCGTGTGTGAAGCGTTGGCTGCCTCTGGCCTACAGAGAGGAACTTTATCACGTCTTACGACTCACAGGCCCCCTGGTGAGTAGACGGAAACTTAAGTGTTGCTCTTTAATCTGCACAAAACTGCGATTGCAGTAACTTTTCCTGATTTGATTTAATGTGTGCTGTGCTGTTCATAACCCAATTTAATAGTGCAATCATTTGTGAATATTTTATGCGTGCTAAAAGTAAAAAAAATGCTTCTGCTTATCGAATAGAAGCATAATTAGCCCAGGGCTGCTAATTTCACATGAATTGCTATCTAACTTCTTTACTTTTTAGTTGCCTGGATGCAGTTAGTGGCAGTAGCTAAATCAGTCCGAACTGTGTTTCTACAGCTGCTGTCCCGGATTCTGAACTTTCTCCTGCCGTTTGTTATCACCATTTTTTGCGGTCACATTGGAAATGCAGAGTTGGCGGGATATGCCCTTGCCTCAGCGGTATGAAATTGTTCTTTTGCAAGATTAACAATGCCATAAAGTTGACGTGTGCATGAGTGTGTGTGTTAAGATGATTAGAAAATATGACAGGTGTCTGAATTGTTAGCAGTTCTTGACAGAACGCGTCTTTCTATTGACAGGATTCAATCTGTGGATTTTAAGATGTCATCAAATAAATCTTAGAAAATTATGCTTAATTTTAAGTTCCAGTTTGTTCTCTTTCTTTCTATGTTTTGATCAAGGTTTGTTTTCTAGTGAAGTTGAGAAATAAGATTTCAGTTTTATTGTAGGACATAAAGGGGCTTCTAATGCAAGCAATTTCCAAACTTGTGAAAGTTCTCCAGAAGTTTTCCAGAGCCGTTCAAGCTCCTCCAAAGAAAGATTCAGTTTATGTCATTTATTTACAAAAATAAGGTTTACTCAATATTCATAGAGTGATCATTCAAAGGTTTGGTGATAAAAATGTGTTAAATAGTCTAAAAACACCCAGCTGGGCAACACAGGGCACCAGAATGCATTATGGGAAAGAAAGAAACCCGGCAAAATCAGCGTTACTTCGGCATTTATGGGCTTCCTAATCAATGCTGGAGGCCAAGCGTTTTCCCTGAAGGTTCTCTTTCCACACATAAAGCAGCAATGCTACAAAACAACAACGGTTTAAGAACAGCTTGAGAAGCACTTTAATGTCTGGACTTAGGCCGCCAAATTCACTAGAACTCCATCTAATGGATCAAGGGGCTCCACAGATCACAAGGCTGACCAGTGGAGGCCCCACTTTGCAACTTGCAGGACTTCAAGGATCAGCTGTTAACATCTTAGCGCCAGATACCACAGTGCACCTTCAGAGGTCTGGTGAAGTCCACCTCTTGGACATGTTAAGGCTGCTTTGACAGCAAAAAGTGGTCACGATGTTTTGCCTGACTGGTGTGTTTCAAAAAATAATTTTGTTCTTAACATGTGGAATTGCATAGAACTTTATAATACATAAAAATAGTCTGATGAAAAAATGACAGCAGCTTATACTTTGCTTCAATTGAGCAAATAAATTTGAAATTCTTTTTAAACTATTCTTTCTGAAATATTTTCTCTAATGAGTTTAAATGGCTACAAAGCTCAAGGTGGTTTGTGGCAGGTAGACGATGCTGGTCAGGTTTAATGTTTTAAGTCCTCTAATAAGTTTGTTTCTGATTGGAGATGAAAAGGGCATCGCTCCACAGATAACAAAACAATAATAATAAGTGGAACATTTTTTTTTCTTTTAACGTTGCAGCAATCAAACTCTTCTTAGAATTACTGACCATTTTTTTATGTTTCCACTGGTAATTTGATGATGAGCAACAAGTCTTGTAAATTCAAAACAGGACTCTGGCTGGGAAACTCCAAAACATTAATATTACATCCAAAAACCATGGTGTTAAAAATCCAACCGAAACATGCCAGGCATGAACAATTTTCAGTCTAAATTTACACGCGATGTAGAGAAAGTAATGCATCATTCATGTCAAAATATTTCATTATGGTTAATATTGGTGTCCTTGTTGATCTGCTAGCAAATTTTAATTATTGTAAATTTGTACCGAGTTGTGTATTATTGTCGCCAGAGTACTTTTGGGTTTCTTGATGTCCGAGGGTTTGCATGTTAGACGTACAGAATACGATGTGTCAGTGGCTGAGTGGGATTTGCATTACACATTAAAAGAGATCTAAAACAGCGGAAAGAAGAAGGCAATTAAATTGACAAATTAAAATAGTTAAAGAAACACGATTTATCCTGGTTCATGGCTGCATGTACAGTATCTTCCTGTCTCCATTCTTCCGTGGCAGTCATTAACTTTGCTTGTGTGCCATTTTGTACAAGACACATAAAACACTGGCTTCTGTCAACATCTGTGCAAAGGGTAGATACACACATTTCAGACTTAGTTGAGCTCAGAATTATTGAAATTTAAGTTTGAAATAATCTTTTAATCCTACCAACGTGTTTCTTCAGGTTAAAATAACATTTATTATTGGAGTGACTCTGTCAGATTGTTAAACCTGACAAAGTACCTGTAAAGAGAGCTAAGCATTAGGGTTATGGCACGGAGACCTTTCAGACTCAATGCCTTATGATATCATTACCTCTCTGCAACGGTCAGAATATCAGTGGAAATAGGCAAACAGCTGGGCGCTTGTAATGTAGTCCTTTTACTCCACCTATTGAGAATTGTATAAATAATTGCTGACATGCCTCTATTGGAAAAATTACGTCAAATCTAGATTGTTTTATTTTTTGGGAAATGTGTTTCTAATTTCCTATCAAACAATTTAATGGATAAACAAGAATTTAAATGAATTTGAATCTGACAAGGGTCTGAATGATGTTGGGGTTAAAGGTTGCAGTTGCAGCAGTGATGCTCATGCCTATAATTTTTCTAGTTCCCCAATACTCCACTCATACCAGCCACACAGCCCTTAAGGCATGTAACTTTTATAAACTATAAGAAAACAATTTAAAAGAGAAGAGCCTAAGTTTATAAGACTTCCCAGATTTATTATATTTGCACATTATTGTAAATATGTGTATTCTTACGACCTATTCACCTCTGAGTAATTTGTATTAAACTTAAACTGAGTTTGCAAAGTTGATAACAAAACATCTTTCAATTGTAGGCAAAATCTAGATATTTGCGTGAACGTCAGATCTAATGTAAAACGTCTCATAACCTAGTTTTGTTGTCTGTTGCTTTAGACGATCAACGTGACAACAACTGCAACAGGCTATGGCCTGACGATGGCGTGTGATACTCTCATTTCTCAGGTGACCGAGTGCTCCGTCGGTGATTCATTGCGCTTGAAACCATCCACTGAAACGTCCCTGTTTTGCAGACATATGGCAGCAGGAACATGAAACGTGTGGGAGTTATTCTACAGAAAAGCACCCTGATCCTGCTGATGTTTTGTCTGCCTTGTTGGGCTCTCCTCGTCAACTCCCACAATTTACTGCTCCTTCTTCAGCAAGAGCACGAAGTGGCCCGGTATATCCTGCAGCTCTGATATCTTTACACTCTGTCTGGGAGAAACTGTGGTTTAGAACATAAAATACAAAAAAAGGCTTATCTTCATCTTCAGGGCCAAAGCTGGAATCCTTATCAGTAAAACTGACAGCTAAATTATCTTTAAGCTGTTTATTATTTAGCTTTCTATGTGCCTTATCATTGGACTAAATCTAGTAAGACCCCAAGTGAAGATTTCTATCTTTTTAATTCATTTATTACATTTACAATAAAGATTTAAAAACATAATTTTCATTCTGCAGAAAATTTTCTTATTTATGAAAAGTCAAAAATATAACTGTGTTTATGGCACTTGTTGAAAAGTTGTTTTTTTTTCTTTTGCAACATTTCAGAATTGCCCACCTTTACGTGATGGCGTTTCTTCCTGCTGTTCCAGTGAGTACAATGAACTAAACGTGTCTATTTCTATTTAAATATAAACTAAATACATGTTTAAAAAGTATGTATTTAGTCAGTAAAGCAATTCAGCAGAAGCACTAAAAACTGCAGTTTTACCAAAAATGTTCCACAGTGGGGAAGCTGTAGTCAACGTGCCGTCCTGTGTTAGATTTCCACAATATATTCTTTCATATTGAGGCCAAAAAGTTTTACTTTGGTCTCATCTGTACAGGACACCTTCTTCCACCTGCTTTCTATTTCATACAAAGCTTGTGGTGACCTTTCTTTCAACAATGACTTTCAAGTGTATCAACACTTCTTGCCTTTCTTCCATACACTCCAAATTTTAACATCTGACCTGTAAATCTCTGCGGCTCCTTTAGGTTTAGCATGGGACTCCTAAGCCCATTCTCCATTGTCTAGTCTCAATCTAACCGGTTAATGTCTGGTTTGCTTCTAGCCAAGTTGAGTTTATCTCCACTAAACGTGAGAGTAAATATGGGCATGAACCTGAGCGGGAATGTGGGATTCTGGTTGAAGTTCAGATGATGCAATTTTGCACATGTATCCTTGGGTGCCAGCAATCTCTCTGTATATTTGTTTGTTGTGAGTTGCTTGTTTCACCTGACAATGCATGTGCTGTTCTACCACAGTAGATAAGAAAGGTTTGGACCTGAAGGTTTGACGGTAGAATTATTAATTTGCAGCTCGCCATCTCGTCAACTACTACGGCCTCACGTTTGAAAATGATGGTGGAGATGTAGTTGTTTGAGGAGTTTCCAAGGTCCGGCCTTTGCTCATCTAGTGACGTAAATCACGGGCCAATCAGCTGTCAATAAAAATCCTTGTGCGTAATACATGGCTTGTACCCCCCTTGAGGTGGTTATGAAAAATGGGGAGGAACCATGGTGGACCTGGTAATAGAGACGTGGCTTTCGATAATCTTTGCCTGGGTTGACATTAGGTAGACGGCCATATCTTGGTAGTGTTTTGAAGGTAATTGATTGTACTTGATGTTATTGCATGTTACCTGAGTAAAAAGATCTGAATACAGATTCTGACTTTGTGCTGGTCAACCACACAAGATGCCAGACGAAAACACCGAAGCCTGTAGTTGGATGTGACAGAATGCTAAGAGAGTTCTCGGGTTAGAAAAAGAAATCATTTGCCATTTAAATTGTAGGGCTTTACACAATTTGCAGGTGTCCAAAGTTTTGCGGGTGTACTTAGTTTTTCTGCAAGGAGAGTCTGTGGTGTGTGGTTTCATACAAAAAAGAATACAAATCTCCATGCTAAATTTGTAAAAAATGTGTAGAATCAGGTGAAAGCCAGCTCATTCATACATGAAATCTTCCGAACTTATGGGTGCATTTTCTTTTTACCATGGCTGTGGGATCATGCTTAAAAACAAAGTAAAGCTTAGAATAGTCGGAATTTGTTGGCTTGATAGTTCTGCCATTCCTGTTTATCTTTTCATTCTTATTTCTAATGAACTAAGATAATCCAGCAGTTGAATAATACGATTATTCAACTGCACACTGAGATGGATAAGAAACACAATTTCCTTTTAAAAAGTTGGTGCTGGGGGCTAAATTGTTACCATCATGGCTGACTTTCAACAAAAATACCAAGCTCTTTTTGCCATCTACGAATTTAAAGCTTTTTAATTAACAAACTGATTTTGCCTCATTTAAAAACTCTGCTGCAATTTGGAGGCACAAAAAATATGAGCGGACAGAAAGGACAGTTAATGACCTCCTGAAGCACATTAGCCTGTAAGAGTGAAAATATCACAACCAGTTCAAGAAAATGACTGTAGAGTTTACTCTTGAATGTTTAGTTTTCCCAAGTTTATTCCACTTTATATGCATTTCATATTTTATTCTAAGATATATGACATTAAAACAGTACTGTGGGAGCTTTATTAATATGACCTACTTATGCACTTAACACTAAATAAAGCATTTGAAATTCATAGATCTCAATATTATTATAAAATTGTAATGTTTTAAAGATACTGTACACCAGGAGATATGTGAGATTAGTCATATAAAAACCAACTTTTGTCTCTTTTTGTTCCAGGCTATGTTTTTGCATCAGCTGCAGGTTTCTTATCTACAAAACCAGGTACATTCCCAGAAAAAGTATTCTTCTGCTCAACTACCTTATATCTCAAAATCTGAGTTTGTGGAAACTTGTTAAGGGAAAACCTTTCAACCTGTTTTGATAGTTTAACTGTATTTCTTCTCTGATCCTGTCTTCGTTTCCCTTTGCTGATTTTATTGGTTTACCTAGTTTATTGGTGCCACAGTTTTCTACTAAACTTTCTATTTTGCTATCTATCTTCATGATGTCATACCTGGTACTCAAGTCCTCCCTGACTGGTTTATCAGTCAGGGATAACATTATGATATTTGATTTGACTAAATGATCCATTAATATTGAATCTTGTTGGATAATTTCTTTGATGTACATTTTTCTTATACATGTGATATTGCTTGATATATTTATTTTCCATTTCAGGTTTTATGGCCAGCCAGTGTTTGAAAATTGTCACTGCAGACTGCCTTTCTAATTATAACTTCTATGTTTTTGTATCTATTAGGGAATCATTCTACCTCAGATGTACACAGCTGCAGTAGCCAACATTTTGAACTTGGGGATCAATTATCTTCTTATTTCTGAGCTCAAGCTGGGTGTAACGTAAGTGTGCGTAACATTTCCTGCCTTTGAAATTTCGATGGACTTTGTATTGACTGATAAGGTATCAAACCTCGGGAATCAGAACAGATAAAATACATAATCAATATCATCAAAAGAGCAGGAAGTCAGAGAGAAAGGGAAGATATGGGCTTATGCATTCAAGAGAAGGATTTTTTCCCCTGCATTTTATCTTACGCTTTGTCTTTGAAGGGTAATTAGTTTTTTTGTTCAGACTGAGTCAGCAGTTCACTGATGTTTATTATTTTTGATCTTTATTTAGAGAGAAAGGGTCAGAATAGGGCAAAAAACAGACAAGAAAGAAATGTTACGGCTCATTCCAGATTCCAGCTGGACAAACATTTGATTCATCAGCAATTTGACCAATCGGGCCTCCCTGTTCGGGTCACGTCTCCCCACTCCTCACTTGCTCCATATCAACCAGGGACACCTGCTAAGGGCCTATTGAACGATCTTACTGTTCCATTATGTGCAATTCGCAGTGTATGTTTTTCCTCTGTATGGTGCTGCAGAGATACGCTTGTACAATTACATCTTTTAACCGTCTGCCGTAAACCAGATTAAGAAATAAATCCGTTCTGTCTTGTGTGTGTTTGCAGTGGATCAGCAGCTGCCAACAGCCTCTCTCAGATCATCATTTGCCTTCTGTTGTTTGGCTACATCAGGTGGAAGAAGCTCTATAAGCAGACATGGGGAGGTAAGATCAAGAGGCTCTTTTATCAATAGACTGTCACAAAAATATACTTGGATTGTTTATTTCTGTTAATTCTGATGATTATGGATTAAAGAAATATATTTTTTTTTCAATGTTTTGCCTGAATTACACCATTGTTATGTGGCATGGAGGTGATGAGCATGTAGATCTGCTGAGTTATTAGATGCTTTCAGCTTCTCTGCATTGACTATGGAGTCTCAGAGGTGGACAGAGTAGCCAAACATTTGTACTCAAGTAAGAGTAGAACTACTTCAGCATATTTTTCCTCAAGTAAAAGTAAAAAATAGCCGTCCAGCAAATTACTCAAGTAAGAGTAAGCAAGTATTTGGTAAAAAGTCTACTCAAGCCCTGAGTAGTTGATCACATTATCAATCATTTAATATTTAAAAATGACACAATCAGACAGACTAAATTGTAAAGTTAAGTGAAAACTTTGGTATTCTAAGGATCAAAATGACAGATTTTAAGGACAATAACTGCAGCTTCTGAAAGGAATAGAAGCTTCAGTTATAATCATTGCTAATACATCATTTCTACTCCATTTTTTCCTTTCGCCTAACTTTCCATTGATACATTTGATAGTTTCCCTCCTGGTAAAATGTTTGTTTGACTATCTACTGTTTTCCAGATGATTCTGTGGAATGTGGCATATGATTTCTATTTAAAAAATGTTTTTTTTTTTAAAAAAAAAAAACAAAACTATTCTTATGTAATCACATTTTTTCCCTCAAGTTTAGTTAATTTTATTAATCAAAATGTATGTCTAAAATTAAAATATAAGACCCTGACAGACTAAAAATATTACAGATTTTCATCTGGGTTAATGGAGTCATGCTTTTTGCTAAGAACCTGGATAAAATTCTTTGCAGGTTGGTCCACTGAATGTCTGCAGGGCTGGGGTTCCTACATGAAGCTGGCCGTTCCCAGCGCATTCATGATCTGCTTTGAGTGGTGGGTCTGGGAGGTTGGAGGCTTTCTTGCAGGTATGTCTTGTATTTTTTCTTTTACACGATTGCATCATAATTTTGCCGGGAAATGTGCAAAAACGTCTTGGCAGACCTGGTGAGAGTTTCTGTAAATTGGTTGGTTTCTTGGAATGGAGCAATGATTCCCATCCTGTGGAAATCTTTAATGTGTAATATCCATCCATCCATCCATTTTCTGTTCACCCTTTGTCCCTAATGGGGTCGGGAGGGTTGCTGGTGTCTATCTCCAGCTACGTTCCGGGCGAGAGGCGGGGTCACCCTGGACAGGTCGCCAGTCTGTCACAGGGCAACACAGAGACATACAGGACAAACAACCATGCACACACACACACACCTAGGGAGAATTTAAAGAGACCAATTAACCTGACAGTCATGTTTTTTGGACTGTGGGAGGAAGCCGGAGTACCCGGAGAGAACCCACGCATGCACAGGGAGAACATGCAAACTCCATGCAGGGAATCGAACCCAGGACCGTCTTGCTGCAAGGCAACAGTGCTACCAACTGCGCCACCGTGCAGCCCTAATATGTAATATGATTTATACATACAGAGAATAAAATTAACAAAAACATTTTAATCATTGTATGTTGCTTTTACACATATTCCATGAACACATAAGTCTGTTCATGGAATAAAACTCAACTAAAGAAATAAAGTAAATTTACCATATTGGCTCAATTTATTTATTTAGAAATGTGCTTTGCCTGTACAAATATTAATTCTTCACAGTAAAATTTTCAGGTAGATGCATCATCCTGAAATTAGGTTTTTTTTGTACATTCTTTTTATTGAGAAAGGTGTATCCTACTTGTTGTATTGATTTAGTTTTGCACCGGTCCAGTAATATTTGTTGTACTTGCTGACATGCTCTTTCCCAAACTGTTATACTCAAACCCAAAACTTTCGATTATTTTTAGGTTGGCTTGGAGAAGATGACCTGGCTGCCCAGCATCTGATGGTAGAAATAGGAGCCATAACATACATGGTACGCATTATCAGAAAGAAATGATCATGGTTATAAGCGTTTGAGAACCGGGTCTTATTTACAAACATAACCTGGACTGAGTAATATATACTGTCTTGCAGTTTCCTTTAGGTATCCACGCTGCAGCCTGTGTGCGTGTGGGGAATGCTTTGGGAGCCGGCAACACATCAAGAGCCATAATCACCTGCAAAGTTGCCTTAGTTCTTTCAGGTATGAAGATACATATTGCAAGCACTTATAAGTTAATTATGAAGTGGCAGGAATCTGATACATTGCTTTAAGAACATGTGACATGCACAAATAATCAGCCATTGATTGATACATTTGATGTGTATTTGATGATGATTACTCTTGACGATTTTAATGCTTGTGTTCAACAATACGGCTCGTTTGCTGTTCCCAACAGTTAGTTACTTTATCATGTTTTTATCATGTTAAGCACTTTGAACTGCCTCTTTGCTGAAATATGCTACATAAAGAAACTTGACTTAAAGGTTTTTTCAGTGTTTAGCTTCATCTTCTTCAACCAGTTTCTTCTGTATCTACCACCACAGGATAATGCTACAACCACCACATTTTACTGTGGTGCATTCAGTGTTAGGCGTAGTTTTCTGTCACAAATTACTTTTCTTTATTCCACATATTTCTTGGGTTACTTGAAAGGCTCCCAGCAAACTGCAAACTGGATTCCTTATTGGTTTTGTTTTGTCAATCTTCTGTATATTTGTGAAATGTGCGACTAAACAAATCCCCCATACCTAACTCAATGATGCTTTGTTTTGGTCTGTCACATGAACACCTCTAAAGTTATAGTTTATAGTTATAGTTTGTGGTTTGAAATTGACAAAAAGTGGAATTAATGTTAGTGAAAAACATTTTCAAAGTCTCTAAATTAAACAGCTCTGACACATTCCTACTGGAAGGAAACTGCTTGTGTTGTATCCAACACATATAATGATTATGATAATTGCGCGTCTCTTAACACCAATCTTGAACAATTTGCAAAGTGTCGTATCTTTTCTTTGCACCACAGGAGTGCTGGCTCTGTTCCAGGGGTTCATCCTTGCTGGCTGTAAGTCCGTCGTTGGCTACATATTTACCTCAGACGAGTGAGTCTTCAAACCAACACACACATTCATTCCCATGCAGTGAATAAGCCGCTCTGTTTTGATGAGCTCACCTTGTCTTCTGCAGCAAAATTGTGCAGCTCGTGTCAGACAACCTGACAGTTTACATATTTCTTCAGTTCCTTGATGCACTTCTGGTATGTTTTACTTTTGTGTTTTATTTTAATTAGAATTTTTTTCTGTCAGTAAAATGTTTTTTTTGTTGTTGTTTATTTTTGGGGATCCTTCAGTGTGTCTGCTCAGGAATTCTTGTTGGATGTGGGATGCAGAAAATCGCAGCCCTGTCAAATTTGATATTTTACTACCTCATCGGCCTACCTGTCGGAATAGCACTGATGTTTTGGGCCAAGCTGCGAATATTAGGTAATTTGTTCTTAAGCATATTTTCTGTCCATATCACCACATCAAAAATGCCCAAACATTTTGCAACTGGTGCAGAGACTGCTGGGTGTTTTGTGTGGAACCTTAAGATAGGAATGACCAAAAATCTTGTTTTCCCCAGACATGTTCACGTTGTGTTCAGCGCATCCGTCAGCTTTCTGTTATTGTTGAAAATGTCAAGGTTTTCATTGTTTGACCAATAGACAGACTCAACTTGACTAGTGCGATACACGGAAGACCACAGCCCTTTTCTTAAATCCAATGTCATCTCCGAGGTGCTCCCTAGAGGCTGGTTTTGATCCAGTCATAGGCAAGATGCTTTATGGACAAACCACAAAATAAATGTCTTTCATACCATTCTGGTAACAACAAATGGGTGGCAGAATGAACTGTGCACATAGCTGTTACTGCTCAACTTTCTAAGCTAAAAAAGACAAAATGTTAGGGATGCACCAAATTTGATATGTGATACTGCTACTATGGCAGTGTTTATCGATAATCACCAATATAACAGAATTAGATACATTGCCCTATGCTTTCTGCTTCTGTGTAATCCCCCACAATCCTTCCCTGCATCACAATCACTGTCACATGACTCAATAAATACCACATAACCAGTCCCCTAAACACAAACAAATGGCAGCAAGATGTAAATAAAATTGGTTGTTCATTTTGGCTGAGATTTCGGACTGATACTGATATGTTAAAAAATGACTGACATTGGCCAATACCCATGTTGATTGTTTCACCAAAGTGTTTTATTGCTGGGCCAAGTGTCCTCTTTTTTTGGATATTAAAATATAACGACCACACCGTACGTTTTTACAGTAAACTGAAAACGTCTGGGTTCTGCCTTGTAGAGAGTGAAACCTGAAGACACGATTCTCAACTGGAAACATGTTGAATCCTCCATCTGAGTCTGAGACGTCGTAAATGAACAAATAAAATCTTGCTGTCGTAAAGGCGATGGACAGACTTATTGGAGTTTTGTCTGCAGGAATGAGGGTAAAGAAAGTTTGTTGTGGTAAAGAAAGAGCCAAGCTGAACGGTAGCGCTGTTGATTTACTGGCCTGTCGATTTTGCAATTTTTGTCTGTGGCTTTTCTGACTAAAACAAACATCATGGAAACAAGTGGCTGTATTGAGCTTCCTCCACAGGGTGCCTGTCTTTAGCTTGATCAGTTTTATCAAACGTTGTCCGCGTCAGGAAAGCATTTTTGTTAGATGAAGCAAACAGACGGATGCTTAAAGGCCAGATTTAATCCATTCAGTGATTCCCTCATGGTAATTTTATAGTAGCAGAAACAATAATTGAGATTTTGAGTATCATTCTGCAGCATGCAGTCACACTAAATTTACTTTACATTAATCAGAGTGTTGCCCTATTTTCTTGCATTTTCTTTACAATTGTCAGTACATGCATACTGAATGACCAGCTCCTAAGAAATAAATTGGAAATTATGTTCGATGCTGATATTTAAGCTCAGAGATATTTGCAAAGTCCATCCACCACTCTTCCAACCATTCATCATTTTTCTTCCCTGCAGGCCACAATTTGCCTCCTACTTTTTGCTTTCCACTTAAATCAGACCTACACAGAGCAGCATCACTCCTCTGACCTTGTGAAATAAGATGATTAGAGTCTCTGTCAATATTTCCTTTGTTAAGCAATTAGGAACATCGTCAAAAGCGTTAGGAAAGTGTGTTGGACGTACATATATTTCAGACTTTCTGCTTTCATCTTCTAACTGAAGGCAAATGCTCTTTAAAGTAACTCAAACAATGGATTTGGAGTTTAGTGTATCTGTAAATATTTGTTTTGTTAAATAGATACAAAAATAGGCCCAAGAGCTGAAATAGTGTCATGATGAGTATTTCTGTTTGATTCAAGAATAAATCATCTCAAATAACTCATTTGGTTACTTTCCTTTACCTAACTCAAAACTTGCTGCACAGCGTAGTAATTATTTGTCATGTACGCTAATCTGTCTTTTCAGGCTTGTGGCTCGGTCTCCTAATTTGTGTTTTCATCCAGACGGGTTTCTTTCTTGCTTTGATCTTTAAAGCTGACTGGAAAAAAGTGACGCAGAAGGTGAGCTATTCTCTTCTTTCATTATAGACGTATACAAATGTTCAAATAAGAAGTAGATTCAATTAAAAAATATATGTATATTTTGAGGTCAAACTAAACTGTGATATACATGTTGGACCTTCATTTATGCTTTTTAAGCAAAGAGTATCATTTTTCGATCTGTTGTCTTTCCATACCGATGTTTTTTTCTTCTGTACCAAGTTTTTTTTGTTACTATCAAATTTGTTCTATGGTTTTAGTTTGGTTTGCTCTCTTCCATTTGTACCAACGGAAGAGAGCAACTTCAATTTACCATTGCTACTTCATAAAAAACACTAATTACATACCCGTGTACTTCAGGTTTTGCTTATCTGTTTATTCCTCTTATTCATATAACATTTAATGATTACATCAACGTACATAAAAACAATCATTCTCAGACTCTGCAACACATTTGTCAGAAGGATGAGTCCTATACTCACATCAGGAAATTACTCCAGTGAGGAAATATTTATTTAAATAAGACTTTATTGACCAAACAAATTATTACATGCAATCGGTGATTGTATCTATTAACTCTGAGGTCAATTTCCTGAAGTTTATTTGAAGCAGAAGAAGGGCAAACAAAAATAAAACAATTTTAAGTCAAAATAATGTTTTAGAATCTTAAGCCAATGATATTCTAAGGCAAAAATAATAATAAAAAAATCATAAACTATGTGGAACCTTAATATATATATATATATTATGTAATTACTGCTTTGTGTGCTGTAATTTCCTTTTGGACACATGTCTGAGGATTTATTTAGCGATAATAATTTAATTTCAAAGTGTAAACACAGTGAAATGATCACTAGTTAATAGCTAAAACACCTTTGTTTTAGCTGTATTCAAGTTTAAATAAGCTTAAACAGTTTATTTAAGGTTTGTTTATAATCTGACTGAGTCAATTCCCTTTTGGAAAAGAATGTTCTTGCAAATGAAAGGTCAGATATGATGTTCATGGCAACTATCAATCAATCAATCAAATTTTATTTGTATAGCACATTTCAGCAGCAAGGCATTTGAAAGTGCTTTACATCATTACAAACACAGAAACTACACAGGTGATCAAACCTAAACTAATAAAAACAAAATAACTGTTACCAAATCATAAAAGAAATTTACAGGACTCACAAAAAGGTAAAGTAGATTTAGAGCAGATTACAGAAAATTACTCTATATCCTCAGTTATGAAAGCAGGGATAAAACTTCTAGCTTGCAGCAACACATCACTGCACGGTTGATAAGAAATGTTTTCCTTTCAGATCAGAATAGATCAGCTACCAAACGATCAAAAGTGCAAAAGCATAAAAATGCAAAGTCATGAAATGGCGAACATCTTTTAAAAAAAGAGAAAAAAACCATTTTGTAACGTTTATTCAAAATGTGGATAATTATGACAAAACACTAGTCTACTCACAATTCACACTGAAGTTGTTCCGCGTATAACTATTATTTTTGTAATTAGATCTTTTATTATTTACTGGATCATTTTTTGTAAATGACAAGTTTGGATTAACGTTTGTATTTGTGCCTAACTGGACATCTCGTCAACATGCTTTAGGCTCAGAGGCGAGCTGGGAAAACTGTGGTTGTGGCCCCAGTGCGTCCTGTTAGTGCCGTTCTAAATGAAGCGATCTTACCGGATGTCATTGTCTGCCCAGATTCAGTAGGTACACACTTCTCTCTGAAGCTTTGACCTACCCTGTATGCAAACCTCGCATTTTCTATATTTTATTTTGTTATCCTAAAGGCCCAAGAAAAGAGTGAAGCAGCTCTCAGAACAGAGGGCTACAGTCGGGTTAATACCCAAGATCAGGAGCTGAAAGGAGGCCGTGAGTCAGAGGAAAGTCACACCAATGCTGCAGTAAATGAGGCAGACGCAGAAAAGAGCAAAGAATCATCTGACTCCAAAGCTGCAGAGAAGCTCTCCACCTCTCAGCTGATCATGCGTCGGGGACTAACTTTGCTGTTCTCAGTTCTTATTTTGATAACAGGAGTTGTATTCCAAATTGCTTTTCCTGTAGCAGCACCCAGTGCCCAGAGTGTGGCCAACGCCACCTTAGACTGGGTTAATTTCTCCACTCCTACCCCACTGGATGCACTGAACCTGACCACAAGCTTGTGAGCTTCTTGGAATGGAGACCCCTGCTGACAACATGTGGTTACTGCACCGGCTCCATGCAGTGGGGAGAAGAAGAAGAAAAACGCCTTACTGGCCAACTGCTGAGTGAATCCACAGAAGCCAGCAAGCGATATGAAACTCCACTGACTATGAAGAACCAATGTTTTGAAGTAAAGATCTGGTTTTAGCACTCTCAGTCAAAAGTACATGGCTGTACTGTGGTGAGGAACATTGATCCAAATTCCTCACCAGCACACTAAGTATAAAGTGCCAAATGCGCTGCTATCAGTGACGTGCGGTGAGGTTCATGACTGGTGAGGCTCCACCACAGTCAGATGTACAAATCAAAAATCAAATATGGAAGCTATATTTTAATTTTGACCATAACTAATTAAAGCTTCTAACAACATAATAGCAAGAGAGATAAAAGAATGTGTAAAAAGGTAATTTTCTACAATTATTTGGATGTTTTCATTGGCTGACCTCTCTTTTCTGATTAAAATTGAAAATTATGTGTAATCCGACCTTTATTTTATATATACATGTACTGTATATCTCTGTCATTCGGTTGTAAAACGAAAAAAAAAGTTGTTGTTTCTCATTTACCTTTCATTATCTAAAATCTGGCAGCCAAAGAGAGTGGCTTGAGCAGTTCCGTTTGTCTGTATCCCCCCCACCCCTGACAGTTTTCAGTCTTTTCAGTGTGTAGAAGAAGAGCACCTGTTGCTCGTTGTGTCTATGATGCTCGGCACTGCCCCCTATCACGGAGGCATGGTACTTCCTGTCTCGCTCCGCGCATTTTCACTGAACATTTATGGTCGATCAGAAAGACTAAATATTCCACAAACATTCATTAAATTTATCAAACAGACTGTGGAATGTCAATATATGTAGAAAATGTGTAACTACACAAGTACATTGGAATGTGCCAATTCATTCAGTTGTGTGATACAGCGACCCCAAAGGTCACTTTTCAGTCTTTGTCTCCTCTGGACTACTTAATTTTTTTTTTTTACTAATTGGAACATAGTTTTTAACTTTAAAAACTTGAAAATTCAAATTTGCTTTAATTTTCTCCAAATTTATGATTACAACAATGGCGTTTAAAATGGTTTTGCTCTTCAAGGCCTGGGTAAAAAGTAAAAAAAAGGTAAAAAAAACTTTAGATTTTTTATTTATAAATTGACTTTTGTTTTAATTATTGAAACCAACAAGAATATTAATTTAAAGGTTTATTTACTTTTCTGAATTTTGGCATTTTGGACCTCCATACAAATTTGGCACGAACATATTATTGATTTGATTTCTGTGTGAATTGCCCTGTATAGTAAAACCTTAACCCTTAAGTAATTTTATCATGCTTTAGAGAACTAAACATTGAGTGTAAATATGTATTTTGTACACATGGAAAAATTACCTGAACAGATGTAAATACGTATCACTCAATAATATGTTAAATAATGGTTTTATTTTTGTGTCATTATAAATTTGTTCTGAGTTTTGTCTTGGCATGATTGACTAATTAAAAACATTTCAATTGAACAATGTGATTGTGTGAACATTTTATGAACATTACCAATAAAAATAATGAAGTCAATCAAGAGGAATTAGGGATGATGAAGTACTAAAGTCAGACAGGTGTGACACTATATGATTAGTTTTAAATAAATGTGGCAGTTTTTGGTATTGTCTAAAGGCACTGACATCAGAAAATACAAAAAAAATGCATGCGTCATGGCTTCTATGATGGTTAGACAAAAGACTACCTCCATTTTATTGATGAAAACTGAATTTCAACTATTGATTTCGAAATTAGGACTCATCATCACATAAGCGCAGGCTAGACGTTTCCCAACAACATGACACAACAAATAAGGTAGCATCATTTCTTAAGCGACCGTGGTACACCATGTCTCTGAAATGCAATTCAGACAGGAGATTTTTGTCTCTTTCCGCTTGTTAATGATGCCACAGCATGTTACTGATTGCAGTCTCTGGAGGTAAGTAGGCCAAGATTGCAGTCTCTGTGAGGAGCCTCTGGCAAGATCTCCGCTGATGAGCAAAATGTGTCCATGTATGAATGCAACCTGATTTACATATTGAATTACAATAAATAATTTTGCATTTTATAGGACTAAAACAAAGAGGTGTCGGCTGTAAGAGTAGTGTCTCAACTATGATCTGGCTTCATACTGTATACAGATACCTGTCAAAACTCACCAGAATGTGCTATAGTTGTAATAATGTAGCATGCTGAAAGGAATGCTTTAAACATTTTCAACATGACTTATTACACACTATGTTTACTTTACTTGCATGTAGCTTCTTGTGCATCATATAAAGAAGCAGATCAGCTACATTTGGAGGAAGGTAAAAAAAAACGAAACAAGCTGGAGTCTTGGGTCTAAATGGCCGTTTTGGTCTAATTTTGAATTTACCCTTATATTTTCACCATAAAAACTATTTACCTTACCTTGTTTGGTATCATTATTTTCAGAACATCCTCAACTTTGTGATTTTACAGTGTTTGTTTCATTTTGACAAAATTTATTATCACATTGGAGCAAAAAACACACACAGAAACATGACGTCATGCCCGCCACAGGGCGGGCGTCGACCTCAAAAGGTTAAGTTTTGACATGTTTGTACCGGGAGATGGCACTGTGCAGTGAAAGAGTATTTGCTCCCTGACATGTTTCCATTGCTTTTCAGTTTTATTACAACCTAAATAAATCTAAATGTTTTAGATCCTCAAGCAGTTTTTAACATCGGAGAATGATTACCAGTCTGAATAAGAACTTGCCCTCTGAGCCAAAACATTAGTTGTTTGCCTTTAAGAGTTTACAATTACTGGAATTGAGTTTTTAAATTGCTTTGGGGGAATTTTGGCACACTCTTCTTGCAAAATTAATTGTTTTAATTAAGACACATGACAGGGTTTTCATGTTATGCACTTATGGTTTCACCAATAACAGTATCAGTTTGTTATATGTTCCCTGAGGAAACAAAGTTGATCATCAGACTATCACCAGCATGTTTGACTGTCTGAGTTATTGTATTTCTCCTGTCTTAGCTTTGTGACTAATGTAATGATACATACAAGTTCAACTTTGGTCTTGTAAAACAACAACATATGTGCTGGTGAAGATGTTTGTTTTTTTTGACAAATTTGAGATGGGTAGTTTTGTGCCTTTAGGACTGTAGGATTTTCACCTTGAAACTGTCTGGCTCTGTCTTTTTCTCATTGTTGAATCCCAAACACTCCAATTTAGTGAGGCCAGCTGTTCTTTAGATGCTGTTCTGGCTTCTTTTTAACCTCCTGGATGAGTTGATGTTAGACTCTTGGAGTGAATTTGGTTTCTTTAAAGTAGAACCTTTCAAAACCTTGGCATTCTTGATGACCTAATTTTCTTCTATTTCTCAGAAACTGACATTGCATTAATCATTTCCCAAAATTCACACAGCAAACTCATTCATTAACAAAAAAGATTGGACAAATTGTTCACAGTTAACCTGGGTGAATTGTTTTACTTATGCCCGGTTCGTCCCTGATAAGCCATAGCAAGCGAGTCATCAGCTCTGGCGGAGGAACAGGTGGTTGATCTGCTCACTGGGACATGTTTTTATCTGGCATGTTGTGAAGAGAGTGCACAGACATTTCATTAGAATCAAATTTGGCAATGAAGATCAAAGGAAAGACAAATAAATCAAAGAGAAAAAACAGCCTTTGTGTCTTTGATGATGAAAGCACGCATGCAAAAATGCACTGTAGCCTAAATTTAACACATAATACCGTTTTTTATTATGGCTTTTATTCAGATTTTATAAAATAGAGAATGTATGTCTCATAAGCTTAAACAGCATTTGCACATGAACATTTTATTTCATTTCCTTCATTTTTCTATGACTAATGTTTAAATTGAAAACCTGACTGTGTTCTACTGTGGAATAAAAAGCGTAGGATACACAGGCAGATTTTGTGCATTTATAAGGCACACGGCGACAATGCAGCAGCATCGTTTTAGTAAGCAGAGAGGAGCTACATCCAGAGTGACTTTAATGATGGATGACGCTTTAAACAAAGGTCCTCTGTGTACTGTGTGAATGCAGAACAAGAGCTGTGAAATGTTCTGCTGTGTGTCGAATAATACTGAATTATTCAGATTAAAGGGAGCAGAAAAGGCTCAAAGTAAAATAAGATAGCAATACCATATACATAAATATATTCATAACATTTTTAAAGTGTTGATTTCGCTTCAATGGTTATTTTTAAAGGCTATAATTATGTCTTGTTTTCTTTTAAATTAGCATAAAAAATAAAATTTGTTTTATAAATCTAAATGAAGGAAAATGTGAAACGCACTAAAGAAGGTGTGTGCTCTCCAAAGGTCTTTGACAAAATGTATTTTATGATGCAACTGCTTTTTTAAAAGAAAAACATTTTGTGTCAATAGTGGCTTTTATTGACTTTTATTAGAGAGAAAATGGGAAGAAACAGGAGAAAAGATCTGCAGAGAAGATCCCAAGGTTAGGAATCGAACCACAGACAAATAGTTTCAGTAACAGAAGAAAAAACACTTATTTCCATTGTAGCTAAAACAATACATTGACAAGAAAGCAGGTCAGTTACGGTCCTGCTTTCTTTTAACCAGCTGACCAGCAGTGTGTGGCAGCTTGGACTGTATTAAACCCAGAGAAAACATTTTCTGTATTTATTAAGATAAATCTAAAGCATAAAAATATCTTAGTTGTTGTTTTTTTATTATTCTTTGAGCTATCCATTCTGAATATAGCAGATTTCCATTACTTATCTTAAAAAGCTGTAACATAAGGATATGTAAGAAATGTTTTGGTAGTCTCTGAGGCACTTCTTGATTTTCTCAAAATGATGAGAGCAGTTGCTGTAAAACAGGATTTTGTAAGCTAAAATGATTACCACACTACCTTGTATTAGTTTACATATTTAGTTTGATTAGAATTAGAAAAAACATTTATTTAATAAGTTAGTTGTTTTATATTTGTGTACTCGTTCAAAGCAGTATAAAGTAGTAGAAATCACTTTTCAAAGCTAATCAAACTCAGCCATTACCTGTTGAATTGACGTTTTTTAGAACAAATTCAATATTAACTTTAAAGGTCGTTGGAGGACGTCTGGATAAACTTATGGCCCACCTGAGAAAAACTGCTAACTGGTGCACGAAGTTTCAGTATGATTTACTATTGTATTTGTTTGTACTGGACAATACCAACACTGGGAACATTGGTTAAAGTTTAGTTACATAAAAGATTTACATTCTGGAGTGGATGCACACAAACAAGAACACAGCAAATGAAAGTGTCGCAAAATTCCTAGCAGCAGAATACTGACTGAAATTTAATCCATACTTGGAGTTTTTTCAGATATTCCCTGGTGGCAGAAGCCACAAAGTGCTTCAACATCAGTGAACAAAGTACACAAAGCAATCTTGCCCCTAATAGATCTACAGTCACTATTTCTGGTCTTGAATTGCACCTGATTCTGAAGATACCTTCCTGCAGCTGGCAAATGAAGGCAGGCTACAAAATTCAACCCAGCTAAATGGGGTTAATTAGACTGACAATGCTGCTCGGCAACCGTTCTGTGCAGCCTGTAAGGATGCAGATACAAAAGACACGTTCAAAGCCAAGAAGCTGAATTGGGTCCCGGAGCCGCCATAAAGATCGACGCATGCAGCTGAGCGTCGTTCTGGCAAACAGAAAAGAGAAAATTGTAAATAAGCTCCAAACAATTCACTCTGAATTACTTGATGATGTGTGATTAGCAATGAAGCCAATCTGCAGCATTGTCTGAATATGATGCGCTGATATTGTGAAAAAGGTTCACCTGGCGCCCCGCTTACTCCCACTTAGATCATGCTAAATGGGCAAATGTTAATGAGAGCAAGAGAAACCAAGTGTTTAGAGAATCACACAGGAATTAATTATTGTATAAACTACATATGTAAAGACTATCAGCATATTTAAATGACTAACATTCATAACTCAACTAAACTCCCTGGTTATTTAAATTAAGCAAGTCTCATGACTGAACACAATCACTAAAAATAAATAACTGAACAAAATACAATTGAGTCTAAATAACCAATAAAACAAATAATAAACATAATGAACAAGCAATTGCAAATTACAAACGTGGACTGAAAGGAACATGAGATATTTTTATATCAGCACAGCTTTGATTAAACCCCGCATCCTATCAAATGCCAGCTTAATTTGGAGAAAGAAGATTGTTTTTGATGGTTTGAGATTCTTTTTTTATTTCTAAACGATGAGAGGATACGGCTGGCAATAGGTGAGTAACAGAGAAATTTCCCCTTTTCACTCCAGCATCTGACAAGAAGAAAGGACTAAGATACAATATTGTGAATTTCCCTCTGGGATATAAAGTATATCCATTCATTACTTGAGTAGCATTTTTGACAAAAATTACTTTTACGAGTGTTTTAACTATGCAGTACTTTTTACTTTTACTTGAGTAATTTTATTAAGTATCGCTACTCTTACTTGAAATTTAAAATACTTTAGCATTCCTGGATACTCTGCACAGTGTTTTGTTAAAACAAACATGTTTTAACCAAAAATTCACCAGACACAGACACAAACCTGCAGCTTTTGTTAAAATTTCATAAGTTTTTAAGTGACAGAAACTAATTTGGAAAACATTTCTTTTGCCTGATTTTGTTATTTATATGAATTATTGTCATTTCCGCTTAACTTCAAAATTTGGTCTGTCTGATTATGTAATTTTTAAATATTAAATGATTGATAATTTAATCAGCCACTCAGTACTTGAGTAGGTTTTTTTACCCAATACTTTGTAAATTTGAGTAATTTCTTGGATGGATACTTTTTACTCTTACTTGAGTACAATTTTTGGGTACTCTGCCCACCTCTGATTATGGATAACTAAAAGAAAAAAGTGATAAACATGCTTGATCTCATGTTTTGGCTCTAATAAGACACAAATGTAGTTGAAGATGGCTTTAAATATACAGTTTTGAATGTTTTGAAAAAGACGCTCTACTTCATTTAGACCACAATTTTAGTTTGGTAACAAAAATAAATTTAGGTCATTTGAAACCGAAAGGAAAACAAAGTCTCTTTGAAGTTGTGCCACAAAAACGCTTGAATATTAAAACCAGACTGTGACACAATAAAAGTATCTCACATAGAAATGAATCACATAGAATTGAAAAGATGCCGATTGAGAATAAATCTCTCTTATTTGCTCCGGCAGGTGATGTGTTGCGCAGCACCTTTGTGTGCCTAAAACTCTTTTGTTTTTTTGACAAAAGAATTCACAATAGCTCAAGAAGGTTTCTGACAAGTTTTTCTGCTTTAAAAGGTTCACACAAAGGAACCTAAATGCCATTATCAATTAATTTGTCACTTTGTGCAATGAATAGTAATCAGTGAAAAGTGAAAAACCAATACAGCACCTACAAATGCTCTATTTATGTAGAATATGGAAAAACATCTACCAATTATGCAAAAGCATGTCTGGAAAATTGAGATTATTTGAGAGGAATCAATTTAGATAAAATAATGTGGATATTGTACAATCCTCCATATGGCTTCTTCAAGATCAAATAATGAACAAATTATGGCTTCAAGTCATTCAATCAGATCACTGACAAGCTATTTCTTTTGGTTGGAATGATGTGTCTCATCTTCAGCAAAATGACAGTTTTTGAAAAAATAAAAAACTTCTTGGAAACAGACGATTTAAAACCTTTTCCTAAATGAAAAGCAGACTAATTAGGAACCTGCAGATCCCAAGCTAATAAAGTGAATACAAGACATACGTTTTTTAAAATATTTGTGCCATTCACATTAGATCATTTTTGCAATTACCATAATAATAAGATCTCTGTATCTAAATGTCACCTAACATCCAGAAAGCATTGCGTTTCACTCTTTTTGCTCTGAGCTGGAAACTCGTGAGGCAAGATCTGCAGCATGAGTCAACACTCAGAGCAGCAGAGAAGGTGATTCGTCTGTTTCAGTCCGTCTACTCACTCCTCCACTTGTGTTTTCACTCTCTAAATCTTTCATTCTCAGATGAGGTTCGGCAGAAAACAAGAATCAGTGCCATACTAAATTATAATTGTACGCTAAAATCTCCCATCATATACAGACAGGAAAGCTGGGAGTAATCAATAACTAATTACCAGCAGGATAATCAATAACAGAGAGTATGAGAATGGACAGCAGTCGTGCTGCTACGTCACGTAAACAAGCTTTTCACTTCTGGAAGAAAACGGCGCCAAAATGTCAGAGAGGTGTCACACATTTCCAAGGGTTTATAAATGTTTAAAGGAAAAGAATGCTTTTAATTCAAATTTAATCTTCAGCTTGCAGCTTTGCAGATAAAGTTGTACAAAACTAGAACCAACACTTTATGCATAATGTAATTTTTTAGCATTAAAAATAATACTTCAATTGTAACAGAACACAAAACGTGCAAGAAAACACCAAAAACAAACATTGTAAATAAATCTGCAAGGAAAAAGAGCAGACTTTGCTTTGTTTTGTTGGGATAGTGATAGATAAGTTAGTGCAAAATTTTGAAGTGGATCTGGATTGATAAATAGTTTATAAAGGTTTTTGACAAATAAAAATCTGAACTGTGTGCTATGCATTTTGGATTCAAATCTTACACAACCACCTTTAGTAATTTAAGTTAAGCATATTTTGAGGCTTTACACAAAATTGAAGGTATCAAATGTGACCTAACGATGCTTTAACGTTCTCTAAAAATCACTTCCACTTTATAAGTGACTTGTGAAAGCAGTTACTTGCACTGAATTTATTTAGATATATAATTTATTTATTTGTTAGAATCCTAGTCTTTTCATCATAACTTTTTTTGTTGGGATGTAACATAAAATCCAAATAAAACACAGAAGTTTGTAGCTGCAATGTGAGAAAAACTGAAAAAAGTTCAAGAGGTATGAATGGTTTTGCGAGGAACAGTAAATGACAAAAGCCTGAAACAAACTGGACAGCCAGGTTATTGACTAAACATGAGAGCTACAATATGATGCCACTACCTCATCTGTGGTGCAGAATAAGTGATATCATTAAACTGAAAAGCTTTTCACCCATCTGTTCAGTTCTCTGAAATCCAACAATGACAACAGACAGCAGAACAAACTCATGTCATGTTCCCTACTCAGAAACACTCGTTTATTTTTCTCTTTCTGAGTAGCTGTACCACCTGTCACTATGAAGCAACACACACGCCTGATTCCTGTTGAGCCATCATGTAGTACACCTCATGTTCTGCCATTGTAACCCTTCATACTTCACACAGTGAGGTGCTCCTCTCCCTCTCTCTGTCTTTCCCGTTCAAAACTCTCCCAGTGGGTGGTGCTGTTTTTGTACCTGCTCAAATTCAAACACTTAAAATTTTTGGCACACCAGGCTGCTTCATTGCACTTTGAATGGATTTCCTATCAGTTAATCAAACATTCAATGAGTATTTGCTCCCCCTTCTGCTAGGTTCAGTCATTAAAACACAGTTAGGGGGTCTCCTTCACAGGATTGAAGAGCATCTTGTCAAACACTCAATTAATTTTTACAGATTCAACAACTCCCTTTTGCCTTGGTTGGGGGAAAGAAAAATAAAGGCTAGAGAGAAAAAAACAAAGCAGAGAAAATTTACAAAGACAAGCTTGCGATGGAGGGACAGGGGACTGCGGGGTGGGGGTGGCACTAAATGTTGGCTCTCATTCATTTTCCGGGATCAATGATGCAGCAAGGCCCAACGGGTCCTCCTACCAACCAAATTGTATTCCTCAAATCTCTCCCATCCCAACTGCACACACAGAATCACGCACACGTAAAATACGCTCCACCAACCATCATAGCCGGCGTGCGCCGTGACGTCACACTGCAGTTCTTGTCGCACCCCGCTGGATGACACTGGCAAGACGCCACTTACACATGCCGCGCAGTCACTCTTTAATGGCAACACTTGCAACGTCAACCACTCCCAACCCTTCTGCGTTTGTGCGTCTTAGGTGGGGTTTGTGCTGCATGGGGAGTGATTTTAGAGTTTTTTGAGGAATTTGGGGTTTTCTTTGAAAAGAGTATGGGGGCTGATGATGCTCTAGGAGGCAAGGGGGTGCGGGTGGTTAAAAGAAATCGCAAATGAAAGGAAATTGTTTTGAGTCACAGCAGATTTGGTGGAGAGAGATAAGAGCTGATGACAATGGTTGTGGTGTGATTAGGATTAGGGGAGTAGAAGGTTGTGGCGATGAAGGGGTGGGGGCTGACTGTGTGCACAGGGGGAGCTTTTCATTTTTTTTCCTTTTTTAGTGGTGGTGGTGGGTTTATCTGTCTCTCTCTGATATAAAATTCTTCCCGACTACGAGAAATGGGAATTGAGGGGAAAGATGAGGAGATAGGTGGTTTAGATAATGGTGGAACCGGAGAATGGATAAGGGCAGGGGATGTCACGCAGAAAGATAGAGTGAGATGGAACAAGAAAGAGTGGAGGAAACAAAAGAAGTGAACATTTAATAGAGAGGCAGAGGTTAGAGAGAAAAGAAGGGGGAGGTAAGCAAGAGAGGAGACACAACTAAAAAGCAGCAGAGTAATTTTTGACGTCGTCTTCCCAGCACCCCCACCTGCTACCTCCCCGCCCATTTGGTTGGTGATGGTAGCTTTGGCGGCAAGAGTTTTAGAGGCTTCGGAGTGAACAATGACGCAGAGGGACCCGTCACGTCTGCCCCAGCTGATAGCAACGACGACGATGATGCCCACGGACGATAACAAAACCCCCCTCAAAAATCAGCTTCTCGCAGAGAGCTAAAACCCGACGGCACGTAACGGGGTACGTCACGGCCCGTCACGCACGGCACGCAGCCGCAGCTATCTCACGTCGGCAGCGTGCATGTGTGTGAGGGGGTTTGTTACAGCAAACCAGCAAAGACACAAAGACAGAGGCAGAAACATGGAGGCAAAAAAAGGCAGGGTTAAATTCAGCTGCATATACTTGACATTCACGTGTCTGTGACCTGAGAGTGAAAAACAAAATCAAAGCATTTAAAGCTGCGCCTCTTGTATGAGGGGCAATCTTGTGCAATTTTCTTTTGTCATACAGACAAAAAAAAAATCTAATGTAGCTACTAAAAAGAACCCTACTGAGAGCCATTGCTTTGAAAAGCGGTAAAAAAAACCTCAATTAGGCTTTGGAGGCGTACGATGGGGGTGGGGTCTGTCTGTCTCATATTTTGTGACTATATTTTCTCTTTACATCGACACACAGCATCAAGCATTTCACTTTCTTTTCATTAAAACAACATTTTCCTTGTAACTTTCTGACTTATTTTCTGGTAGCGTTGCATCTTTATTCATCGAATGCTATGATGCCATTTCACTTTTGTCAAAGAACCCAATCAGTGAAGAATGGACATGTCTTAGAAAAAAAAGTGACATGCCAGATGAGAAGCAATTCAGCCACGACTGAAGCAGGCGAGAATTTGCTCTTTTCATGGTGTGATGTATGAGTGCTGAGTCTGATGAGTCATATAGAAATTACTTGAAACAGTTACGACAATGCTGCACTCGAAATTGTAAAATAGAGGCCTAATGTTTTGGGAATTTTCATCATCTTTTATGAAGACAGAGAGAGAGAGAGAGAGAGGGGGGAAAAAAAATCCAAAACAAATTACAGTCACGACATGTGACGGTGGAGGAGCCTCTCCCCGTAATTAGGTTGGACGATGCCTTAATCAATTTCATGTCTGACCTGCTAAAGCAGGCACTGCAGGAACACATTATGATTGCGCTGTTGATTTAACAGCGGCGTCCTAATGCAATGGACGAGTCCTCTCTCAAATGCCACCAGCCCTGATTTGTCTTCTGTGAGTCATCCGTTGTCCAAAACAGTGCGACACCGTGCTGCTCGCTTCCCCCATGACACACTGTCCTTTCCGTAACACCTCTGATAAAGCGTCAAGTCGGTTTCCCGGCAGTAAACACAAACAGACAGTGCCAATGGAGACTGCCTGCTGTGGGAAGAGAATGTAAACAAGGGCGCCGATAAAAAAAAATTAGAAAAAAAGAATCTAAAATCCGAAGCAAACAGGTTTTTGAGGACATCTTGAATGAGTTGGTGAAAAGCGTTTCATTAAGCTTCTTGATGTGTGTTTTTGTTTGTTGAGGGTTCAATAGGGTTGGAGGGAAGGGGGGCAGGGGGGGGCTTGATGACAAATTCATGGTTGGAAGTGACTCCGTGCTTTGTTGGCTCCCAGGCTGAAGAGGCTCATTGACTGTGGCAGCTGGTTGACCTTGGAGAAAAGGCAGACCTCTTTCTCTCACTTTCAGCTTCACCCTCCGGAGCTTCTTTTTTTAAAAAAAAAAATCTCTTTCAAGGATGTGAAGCGGGAGACGTCGACTCTGACGTGAGAGGCGCGGGAAGGGAGCGGGTGGCACCTGGACTCACCGGCGGCGTGTCGCGTTCTCAAGCCGTCAGTAGATTTGAATGGCTGAAGAGCCCCTCGGTTTTGAATCGATCTGCTGCTCTGATGAATGGTGAAAGCAGTCATGCTGTGTCTGGCTTTGTAAACTGATTGGAAACAAATTCACCTGAGTTCTTTTGGTCTGTGTGTAAATTACATCTTGTTTTAAAAAAATCTGTAGCTTTCTTTTATAGCTTTTCTATAAATGTCAGATTCGTGGATGGTGCTAATAATAATTGTCCAATCAACAGATTCTCTGTGGATCTCTGCAGCTCTTCTAGAGTTGCTATTTGTCTCCTGACTGCTTCTGTGAATACTGTGACTTACTTAATACTGTGGAAAAACGGAAACTCTAATAACGTAAACAAACATTAACATTTTTTTTTTTTTTGCTTTTCAGCAACCTTTTTTGTAATATTTATGGTTTCTCACTGAAAGCCTTTGGGTGTTTACAACATTACACTTTTCCTTTGATATTCTCAGTGCCTCATGCAGCAAATCAGACATGATACATGAACGATCCTCTAGCTTATAACAAGCTTTGATGGCCAGTGAAATGATTCTACGATATAAAAATAGTCCAGATGTTAAGGTTGAGATAACTGTCGACAAAGGCAGCAAAGACCTGTGCAAAAGCACAGGTCTTTAGGGAAGGAGAGAAAAACATTTAAGCTAATTAGTTTTGTAAATATCTATACACAATATTCTAAACCTGTTTAAATCACACTATTTAACATTACAAATTGACAAATGCACAACATTGTCTTTTTTTACTGAAAATAGAATAGAAACAAATATCCCAACTGTGACAAACTCAGATGAGCTGTAAAACAACCATATGGTATTCCTTTTAATGTGTCCTTTAAGCATAACTAAGTTTATTGTAGTCTAAATGTGTGCGAAAAGAGTTGAACCGAAACAACCTTTCCAACATGTGCAGGAGCCAGCCCAGTTTTTGTTCCAATGTGGATGTTTGTCTGTGTCTCACACGTAGTGTTTAAACAGTTCGACCGGATATTTGGTCGGACTGAACAAGCTGAAGGTCGCTACCAGAAAATGTAAAAATATCAGAGAACCAGCTCATGTGGCGATGACAAAGACATCCACGCAGGAACATTCTCAACTTGTCTCCCGTTGCTTTCTTAACAATGTGAAGTTTCGAGCCCAGTAAGTGGCAGGGAAATATTAATAATCAGAACGTCTGTCAATGACGCTGTTGCCCTGACTACACAGTGAAAAGGCTAATTGCTTCTCCGCGGTCTTTCTCACCTGAATGTTCCCAGACTCCTGAAACTTGCATAAATCACTTAACTAAAATGCTGCCTAAATGAAATGCTTCATAAGATGCAGCTGTGATCGCATTCACACAGGAGGGAGCGAAGGCGGCAGAGCAGGCTATAGCAACACGAGAGCAACTCCCACTCCAGTGATTTGACTTTGGTCTTTTTTTTGCCGCTGTTAGAGAAGCAACGCGAGCTGCTACTATTAATACAAATAGGCTGAATTAGTTGCTATTCTCATTGAGGAATGTGGAAATGGGTGGGGGTAACTGTGGAGGTGAGGTGGAGTCAGGGTGGTGAGGAATGAAAGGAGCAAGATGGCAGGCGGGGTAGATGGGGGGGGGAGAAGGGGTGCGAGTTAAACGCAGAGTGACACACGCAGAATCAAAACAGGTGATGACTACATTTACCTCCCCTTCCCCCCATCCTAATGTTTCATCTCTCTGTAACTAAGACGAGCGAGACACCTGAGACGTTTTTACATTAAAATACTTGAATAGTCTTACCTGACCTTTTTCAGCCAGTCTGGAGTGTCAATTTATGTGTTTTTAACTAGGGGCTTAAAAATGGAAGTTAAAGAAGTTGGTGACGTCAAGCACTTATACGATGTTAGTTGATCTGTGCCACGTCGAAGGGCAGTCTTTCTCATGAGTAATATCCCTTTGCTGCCTGCAACTTCATGTGGTGAAGTATCTTTATGGTGTGATACGAACATGAGGGCTTTAAGCTTTACAACCTTTTGTGTTTATGTTTGAGAGTCTTATTTTAAAGCATAAATTGGAGTAATTGCCCTGTTTTAAAAAAAAGAATAGGCTTCACATTCAGCAGGCTGGTAAAACTTGGTCAGGGGAGAATTGAAGAAGCCACTACCTTTAAATCATGTTTGTGGCAGCATTTTATAGATGGACAATAGGAACAGTGATAGCATGGCAAACAAATTCCAGCTTCTAACTATAAAAATGTAGAAAATGGTAAACAGCTTCTACCAATGCTAAAGTTCAACTTCTGATCGGAGGAAACCAAGGGAATATTTCAATAGTGAGTCTGGACTGCATTTGATCATCCCTAATTCAAAATATAAAATACTTTGACTGAACTGAATAATTTCATACTGAACCGAGCGAGTTTAAAACACATTTTATTATTTGTTGAAACTTTACACTAGTTGTGACAACTGAAAACTAAAATCTGGTCTTGTTTCTGTGAAATGGATGCATAGTTTCATACATCAGGTTTTTTGTTGAAACCTGATGTATGAAATGTTTTACACATAAATTATTCAGGTTACAGAAATAAATACATCTGCATTTTGACAGACTAAACTTTCTTCAAAACATTGGTCTAATTCTTCACTAAAGGACATCATTGCTGATAAATTTCTGAAGCTCTGATAACTTTCATTGATATAGCTCTTTTGTTTGAGTTTTTGGTTATGTGTTGAGTATTAGAATCCATTGAGTTGTAGCATATGCTACCATCTGTAGCTTTTAAAAGAAAAAAGAACGGAAAAGACACAGAAGAAAATACGCACACATGATCCAAACGGTTGATTTCACCCACAGATTTTGTTTGCACTAATTATGACAGCGGAAACATCATGCCAGGAGTAAATCATACAAATACTAATTTTTGCTCTTTCATTAACATTTTGTTTGTCAGTTAATCATCTGGCAAGCATCTCCATTTCACCAGCGAGGCTGTGAAAGGTCAAATCATCAATCTGCTATTCTTTTTTACAGATTCCATCTGTTTACTCTGATTTCTCTGAGAGCGTAATGTTTTCAGTGGATGCAGTCCACGAGACAATGTGGCACAGTAGCTACACAGCTGTGGCAGCTCCTTTTTTGGGCGTGTGTGTGCGTGTGTGTGTGTAGATATATATGTGTGTGTGTGAGAGAGAGTGAGTGTGTTGCCTACAGGTGACTCATCGCACTGCAGATGACCACAATGTTTTTCTGCCGCCTTTCTTTCTACTTCTGCCTCTCCTATGATTACCTTCCTCTGCTTCTATTTTTCCCAGCACCAAACCTCACGCTGTCCATTAGTGCTCTCCAGTAGGTGTAAAGAGCATGCAGTCCCAGAATACATGATGCCACATGTATTTGTGCCTGGACTCAGCAGAGACAAAAGGTGACAAATGACAAGACAAACCAAATGTTTGCATCTTGATTATTTTTTATTTTTTTTAAATGATTTTTCTTTGCCACAAAGTGAAAAAATGCTTCAGCCCAGGTGTAATGAGCCATAATGTCATGTTATGATCTGATTGGCGTGGCGAGCGTCACAGAAAAAGGGGTGGGATGAGAGGCTGGTGACACACAGAGATAAAGAAAGGGAGGGCTAAACAATTATGATGATGATGGCTGATGATGAGGGGCCATGAGCCGAAACAAAGGCAGTGTGGAGAATAAAAAAGGGGTGAGGATGCCACCTCATTTTCAGCCTTCACTCCGCCTAAAACTGCCATCCGTCACCCATCCATTTAGCCCATCCATCTCTCAGTTGTGCCCTCCCCCTTTATTTGTATTCTCCATTGTCCAGTCTGATTCGGACTACTTGATCTAAATATTTGATTTCGTTTGAAAAGCATATCCTCAGAGCATTGTATGTTCTCTTAAAATATCTTTGGCAACTTTCTTTTTGTGAAATTTAAAGAAGTTGATCTAATCTTATTGGGTATTTTATTGACCCTATGTTTGGGGTTTTACTTTACTTTTTTTTTTTTAAATGTTCAAGCAATGAACATCTCTCATATTTTGGAATAAACATTCCAAGATGTTTTATTTTTTCTAAGTCACTAATAATTTATGAACAAAAATTTGTTGCCATCAAATCCCAAACCTTCCTGGGCAAAAAGGACAAGAGCAGATTAATCTAATCTTGGGAACTGCAAATCCAGGCAGGATAAAACACATACACACGCACGCCCACCCCCACACACACAAAGAATTTACATTGTAATTACCCCGGAGGCTCTCCTCGGGTCCCAGTGGGACATCAGGCTGAAGACAGCCTCAGAAGAGTCCCAGTTGTCCCATCGAGGAGATCATTAGCTCGGTTAGGGTAATCCGTGACACGCTGCGCGGCTGCGTCAGTGTGTGTGACCGTGCACGCGTGCTTGTGCGCCGCTTGTGTGCTCATGCATTAAGTGGCTGTTAAATGGACTCCGCGGCCTTTGGCGTCCGCGGACATTAGCTTCATTGGTGTGATCTGAAAAGTTATTTAGTGACAGCTGGGATTTCCCTCCCCAGGGACGTAGCTGCTGACGACTCATGATAGCGGACATGAATGAGAAAGGAAATAGGCGTTAAATTGAAAGACCTGGAAAACTGCTGGGGAGAACCCCCCTCCTGAATGGATGATAAAAAAAAAAACAACACATAACCCTAGAAATATATACTGCTGATAAAATGCACAGGACTACTTTTTTAATGTTTTAAGATTTCAGTAACATACAGCAGGTAGAACAAAAGAAAAATGCTCTAAGATTTATTTTAATTACTTTAGATATTTTTATATGCAGGTAGATTTCTCTAATACATTTTTAAAGTACAAAAGCATGGACCTGTGTTGGGCCCTGTGTTGCATGATCTTCTAAGTAGATGTTTTAATTGTCTTTGTTCCTTTTTTCACATCTCTGGAGAACCTATGTCAGGGTTTACTGCGGAGTAAAATCTGCATTCAGTGCTGAGTTGTCAGATTTGCCTTTAGACTCTGAACAGGCCAATCCACTGAGACTCCCTCTCTCTCTCTTTATCTCTTTCTCCCTCTTCTTCCCTCTGCGGTTCTCCCCCACCCCTCTAACACTGTTGTTTGGAAAATTATCCCCTCTGCTCTCTCGGTTGGAAAATAAAGTATAGTAAAGGGGCCTGCGAGGCTGGGGGAGAGCCAGAGAGGGCAACTGATTGGTCCTATTGTTTAAGAGTGAGGCTTGCTACCTCTTAGGGTGTAATTGGTGCACATGGAGGGTAAATGTGTCTGGACGTGAGAGGAAGGGAAATTAAGCGAAAGGTGGGCCTTTTGTCTGAACAATTTCAATGTATATATTTGAAGGGAAACAAAAAGCAGAAATGTTTTCATGCTGTTATGTTTTGAAATGCTTCTTTTTATCATGATAAAGGTAATATGGTCTTGCTTTACAAGGTAAAGACCAAAGACCATTTGAAGAAATTCAAATGGTCTTTGAATTTCTTGAAGGATTACAACAAAAACACCATCTAAAACCATGCATTTCTTCTCCTTAAACTAAAGATTAATCTACGAGATACACATTTTAATTCTCATACAAAATATCAAACATTAATATATAAGAATATAAAATAAGGTACTTTTAATTGATTTATAATGAAACCACATAATTTTATTAACTACAACACAAGTCCCGTTTTTCTGAACCTCATTGATAATTTTTGCTTTATGAATCACTGGCACAAAACCCTCAGTCAAAATAAAAGGCTACATACATGCATCAGGGTTTAACTTTTGATAATTAAAATAATCAAAAACAATTATTACCATTTAAAAATATTATTCCATATTAAAAATTATGTTTTAAAAAATCTGTATCTCATGTTTATGTTTGGCTTAGTGTGATAAACAAAACTCTCTGTATTTCATAAGGTAAATTAAAATGACGGAAATTAAACTATATCCGATTACAACTGTATTTATGTTTACAGTTCTCATAAATTGTTTTATGTAATGAGTGGATGCTTACTGATCAAACCTTGGTTGTCCTGTTTTTGTACAGCATATTTATTGTGTTTTTATTGTGTTCTTTTATGTGTGGAAAAGCAGTGAACGAGTTTCCTATCAATAATAATAAATTACCCTTGATTCTTAATTGTTGTTGGCATTTGTTATGCTTTCTTTTTTTGTAAATCTGTTTTTATCTGGAATGGGGATATACTATTATGGGAATAACTTGATACTTTGCCACACTGGCGACAATTGAAGAAAAGTTCAGCATTATGTTGAATCATGATTTGAGTAAAATGCAAATAATACCCAAAAAACCAAAATGTGTTTTCACTCAGTTGTTTAGGATGTAAGAAAACACTGGAAAGAGAAAAATTGTGAAATGGAAAACAGCAGGAACTCTGAAGTCGCTTTAAGTTACACTCAGCTGTACTGAATGTCTGCACAGCCAAAATGTTTACCTTTGCAATATAAGAAAATAAAGTCTGAATATCCGTGTGAAAATTAAACCACAAATACATACTGGCACACTGGTATTTATGGTGCTTTAAAATTATTTTACTCTTTTGTTCTTCTTTATTTTTACACCTGTTTTATGTTAATAAATGCACGGCTTTGTAAAATGTTTCACTGAAAGAATGTTTTTAAGGAGCATTTCTAAATACATGGAAGAAATGTAAATTGCAAGAAGGTTTTCAAATATATTCTGAAACAAGGATGTTTACAATGGCTAAAAAGCAAAAGCACAACAACCTCCCTCAGATGTTGCATGTCTTGGTGGAAGCCATCCAAGTGTGAATAAGTAGACAACAACAATAACAAGCGATGCAGAAATCCTGCTCCCAGGATGACCTTTAACCAGCAGGACGACTTGTACGTCATAGGTTGGATTGTGAAAACTCTCGGTGTAATCTGTGGAGAAGAGTTTGCCCCACTGCATCATCAAAGCGAGTCCTCCACATCTCCTTTCTACGTCTCTGACTCTATTTCATATTCCAGTCACAAGCAGTGTGGTGCAGCTGCTCATAGGGTGCAATTTGGTATTATGGATTTTTTTTTTCTTTTGGTTGGGTTGATAAGTTTTTTGCCTCAAGGTCTGTCTGAGAAAGGGGGTAGCTGAACCATAATCATTGGCTTGAAACCAAAGGAACGTAGGGTGAAAAGATTGAATATTATTCCAGTCGCAGGTATTCCAAACATGCGGCAAAGATCTTTGAGCGCTTCTCCGTATATACGTGCCAATTAGTGAACTTGCAAGACAATCCTTTGTGATATTATTTGATGCAAGTGTGTGTATGTAGGTGTGTGTGTACAGTGTGTCTAAATTGGAAGGCTGTAATTAAATGCGTAGACCTCTCCACTATCTCCTCCTCCAGCTAGCGCCAGTGACGCACAAACCGCAGCACAGCCATGAGTCATCAGGCCCCCAGGATCACCACCCCTCCTTCTATCTCTCTATCCCTGCCTCCATCCACCTCAACACAGCTCTCTACAACCCTCTCTGCCTCTCGCTACACATTCCCATGTCCCACTCTTTCAAAATTACCCACCACCACCTCCCTCAGGCATGCACACGATACAAGGAGTGCGCTTCTGCTAACGCCCCTCCCCGTAAGCTCCTCGAGATTCGTGCTCAATTTCCACCTCAATCCGACACACTCCTGTTTATCTCCACACATCTGGCCATCGATCTCCCTCTTGACTCGATCTGTCTTTACCCTCTTTATCTGCCTCCTGTTAACCTCTCCCCGCCCACCCGTGAAGCGGTGGGTTAGTAAGTTCGGGGCGCACTCATGGCCAGTGTCAGGAACAGGAGGCGACATGGGCGAGGAGAGAGGTGTGAGGAGGAGTTTTATTTTTTTATTTGAGGGAGACAAATTGCAAGGGGAGAGTGGGGAAAAAGGAGTGGGAACGGCGAGAAGAGGCAGCAAACAAAAAGCGAAGCAGTGACAGTGCGAAGAGTATAGAGGAGGCAGTGAACAAGTGAGAGGAAATGAGAGGGAGAGCATGATTTTAGGCATTTGCCACCTGGTGTCCTGAATCACTATCTGACTCATGCTAATCTCTTGTCTTTCCAACCAAACGCATACAGAGAGACATGTTAACATTAAAAAAACAAAACAAACAAAAAAAAAAGAAAAACTGCAAGAAGAGTCAGATCGGCACTTTTAAGTGTTGGTCGTCTGAGAAAGCAGAAGAAGAGTCAGGAGCTTGAAATAGAGAGGGCTAAGAACCTCTTGACTGTCCAACCAAGTCTGTGATGTGGTTAAAGAGGAGAAAGAAAGGAGAATGCTTCAATTCTATCCCTCTGAGTGTTTATGATACGAGTAGGAAGGGAGAGCATATTAAATGTATGACTCATAAATGTGTGCCCCACCAACGCCCTGCAGAGAGGGCTTGCATCCACTGCAACTGCAGGAGGGATAAAAAAAAAAAGAAGTCAATTTCGTGCTTTAGTTGGTGTGGTTATCCAATTAGTTACACAAAACATGTGGCTAAGCGGATGTATGCCTTTTTTAAAATTTATTTACAAATGTGTAGCAAAGCTGTCTGATGAAATACTACATTCGGAGTGCAATAGTTTTTGTACTGGGCATTAGTGACAGAGGAGATCAGGCGCCATTATCCTCTGAGCTGACTGCAATACCGCGAGGAATTCTGCACAGAAACGGCGTGAGCTGTGTGTTCATTAACAAAGCCACCAGACTTCACTGCTCAAATTTTGAGTATTTTTTAAAAATCTGGTTCCAACATGCACATCCTGAATATTTCTGGTAATGCTATTCTTTACTAGTCTCAGCTAAAGATAACACACGTACAACTTTGTTTAGAACATATCCTATATGATAAATGTAACCCAAAACAGATTAATGTAAGTCAAGATGGGTGGTACCCTTTGAATCTGATCCATGTCTGGGCTGGGCCAGCTGCAAAATGATTGTAAATATATAAGTAGAACCACAGTGGAAGGATAAAAGCAAATCATCGTGTTTGAATGACCCAGTATAAAACCAGCCCTGCATCCAATCAAGTATCATTTTTTTATATTTAACAAAAAATATGTTACAGTTTCTTGGTCCATCTCAAATTCCCCAAAGTTACTGTGTGGAAACACTTGGAAAATTTCAAGGGATGTGACTAACTCAGCATAATTCAAAACCCTAGTCTTCGAGTGCGAGTATTTGTTTGTATTTATTTAGTGTGTGAATGAGTCAACAATTCAGAACTGAACAACCCTAAGTTCATTTTTAACATCTGAAACTTAAATCAAAGTGTTACAGTATAAGCTCTTATTATCCAATAACCAAGGCTACAACTTGTCTCTCCAACATTGTTCTGCATTAACCTACCGCTCATCCCTCAACCGATCCCCTGCTTGGACTAAAGAGCTCAGAGGAACATGTGGAAAGACTTTTTCCATTCCAGAAAATCACAAAAACTCTAGAACCTGATGGTGTTTCCCCCTCCTGCCTGAGACGCTGTACTAACTCAGATCTTTTACAAGATCTGCAGAGCGGAATATGATGGCTGACCTTCTCTCCATCCGGGACTCAGACAAGGAAAAAGGGAAGCTAAGATCTGCAGACCCCACACATTCTGGACACAAACTGTTTACCTTTGGGTTGTTGCTATTTGCAAAGACTATTTTTCCCCACGTTGTCTTCTGACCAACACTTAACTGTTGGAGTGCACAAACTACTCTGCTTTGAGTCAACACTATATATGCAGTATTTGCTCTAACTATAATTTCTAATAACACTGTACATATCCATTTTACTTTAACAAACCTACTTTTATTTCCAACCAAATTAATGTATTAATATTTAATAATTTTTTATATGTGCACAAACCTGGTCAATAAAGCTGTTTCTGATCCCGATAAGAGTAGAACAAGCAATATTATTTTGCTCCCAAATATTCCTGCTTGACGATGGTCCAAATCTGCCAGGTTTAATTGTTTACTTTTACCCTGCCTGGCTCAATTGGCAAATAAATTAAACAAAACAGCTACAAAAAAAAAAAAGAAAAAAGAAAGGAGGCTGACATTTGCATAGAAAGACTGTTGAGTCAATTTGAAACCCATGATTAGAAAGTTCTTGACAAAAATGTTCCTTTTCCTTCCTTTCTTCAGTGATTCTGTTTGATCTGAGTCACTGTGAGTTTTTATTATGATCTTAAAATGTTTTCCTTCCTCCATTCAGGTGGTTTCTGGGGTAGACAATCATAATCATTTTTGGCTCATTAAACAATTCACCTTTTAACCACTATCACCAAAGGCAACTTCTAGGCCAAGAATAGTAACAAGGCAGCATTTTTTTATGGCTAAATACAATAATAAATCATCGGCTTTGTGTTGCTGGAAAGGGTGGACTTTCCCTGGGCCAGAATGTAATTTTCACACAATAAGTTTGAGTAAAAATACCAGTTTGACATTTATACAAAAATGTAAAAATGTTTTATTTCATCCAACTAATATTTGAAAGCGAAATAATCATGCTGGCAAAATAAATGTTTTTGTAATGTCATTGTGATTTATTATTAAGGAATATTCAACATTGTTCATGTGTGTGACTTTATACTTCTATCATGTTCAAAATAAAGAATAAATAAAGTAAAATTAAACATTTAGTTCATTATGAAACAAAGGCAAAAGCAAAATAAAGAATGAAGAATGACCAGCTAAGTTTAGAAGGAGTTTTCAACTGTGGAGAATATTATGTCCAATAGTTCTGCTCTATTTGAGAAAAAAATAAATAAAAATAAGCCATTAGCTGTTAATTAGTCAGGCTATCTTCTGTGGTAACTAGGTATTAGCCTAACATGTTGCTTTTACTGTTTTTTTTACAACAGTATTTCTTAAACATGCATGAAAGAATCAAAGGAACGCTTGATAAGGGAACAACATTAGAGCATGATATAGAGCTCAAAAAAGTCAAATTTACATAATGCCCCACCTTTAACCTCTCTTTAAAATTTAAAGATTTAAAGTTTAAATCATAGTTTAAGGTAGCTGAGGATGTTTGAGGTTTTAAAACTAAAGGTTTTCAGTTTATTTCCAATTGGAGAGGTGAGTAGCAACTTGTTTATAACCCAAAATCAAACCTAAGTAGGTATTAAACCTTTAAAAACAAACAAAAATCACGTTTCATAACAGTGACAGTAAAATTCCACCCATTTGTTACTGGATGTCCTATTTTCTTCATGGGGCCAAGAGGGCTATGCTGCCAGATGTACTGACACGTTCCATTGATTATGTCATGCTGTTTTACTGCTCTCCTTCTACTTCACATACTGCTACTCCAATCATGGAGATTTAATACCTGCAGTCAAAATGAACCCTGGAGAAGTCAGAACTGCTTGATGCTGTCTTTGTAATACACATTCAAGTGGTCTTCATGACTCTCCTAATGCTTAGAAAATCAGGCCTGACACCTCACCACCTCTAGTTTCCATTGTAACCCGAACTTGTGTCTGTTTTTCACACTTTGTCGGTTTGTGGGTGTTTTTTCTCTCAGGCAATGTGTTTTCTGCGTGCTTTTACCTGAGATAATGTTGACATTGTCTCAGTGTTTCTTGCTGTATTTACCCCATGATGATGACAGACGTTCTATAAAAAATGACTCTTTTAAGTTCTCAGTAAAATTTACTGTTGCAACTAGAGATGAAAGCAAGTCATTGCATTACTATATAAATTCTTTTGGGCGTACAGGATTTGAATTCTTTAAGGTTTTAAAATCAACCTGTGCTATGCTTCCAACATAATTCAAAAAGTTAAAAACATAAACTAAAAAACACTTAGGTAATAATGAATTTTAAATAATGAAAATGTATGTTTGTTAGTGGATTGTAATGGCTCTTTTATGTCTTTTTAAGAATAAATGGCATCCCACGGCCTTTCAACATAAAAATCTAAATCTGAATTAAAATTCCCCAATATGCCACACCCGAAACGTTACAGAAAGATACTATGGATCATAATAATATTGGCTTATTTTACACTTCTTAAATATTTAGAGAGAGGACTGCTGACCATTATCTACTTTTACTATGAAAATACTAATATTTTCTAAACATGGTCAGTTTAGGTTACGTTAGGTAATAAATGGCAGAGTACTTATTAAATGGAAGCGCATTTGCAAAGTCCAATAAAAAAGGGATTTGCATTTTTTTTCTCATAAAATGTTACTCATTAGTTTTGCCCCAATTAAGATTTAATAAAAATTTCTGCATGTTGTGCAAGTGGCTAAATAGAGAAGAAGTGAGAAGGGATAACATTTTCAGGCCAAATTTGACAAAAGACATATGAGGTTGAGTGAGGTTTCTATCTTCTAATGCATCAAAACATCAAACGGCCTTTCTGCTAGCAGAAGAAGACTTAGTAAAGCCGCTGTTTATGCCTGCACAGGCAAAGTAACAACAGCTCCAGTTTTAATCTCTGTTTTTAGGTTCGTAAAGATTCAGTAAATTCACTGTCCAGTAGTCCTTTTCATCAGATGAGAAGCCAAAATAAGTGTTGCAGTAAATCAGTGTTGTATCTTTCTAGATCAGTTCAGACAAAAGATAAAAAGGTTTCCGCTGCCACACCACCCTCTCTTAGCAGAAAACTAAATGCATCAGTGAAGCAAAACAAAGTGTGTGACCAAGACCGCTGACTACAAGCTTTTTGTTGCCAGGTCCACCAAAAAAGGTGAAAAAGCCTGTATTGTTTGCAAAAAACCATGCACACCAAGTCCCTCATTTTTTCTTTTGTTTCTCCAAGAAAGAAAAAAAATGTAATATAAATATATATATATGAAATAAATAAATATAATTAATTGTGACTGGAACCAGACACTACTGTGATGTCATTTGTTTGTGTCAGTGACAGGAGCTGCCTAACCCTGTGCGGGAGGAAGCTGCACATTTTCCTCTCTCTGCCTGTAGCATTTTAAACTCTATTAGTGCAGCTTAATGAACTCAAAGTCATAAGTTGTGTCAGCAGCCAAAGCATTTGTGTTTGGGGTGAGGGTGGCAGGTTATTGTCCACTAAATAATGGGCTATTATAACCGTAAATAAAAATATTATGATTTTATATGATCACGGTATTATGATTAGAGCTCTAAGATGTGTTGTTTTGCATTTTCCTCAGCATGTTTTGACGTAGATGCGTACAGGATTGTAGGACGATCTTCACCCTTTCACATAAACTGTTCTAAAAGAACAATTAGGGCAAACATGTGGATTTAACTGGAATTTCACATTAGCCTATCACTATAATCTTATAGTCATTTTCTACCTTCAATGTCTTTGGAAGCTGTTTGTGTGATGCTGAAATTTCATTCCCGTCTCGCCTGCATGCTCATACTTTTGATTTTTGACACATAACACAAATAAGCTATAGTGATAAAGTTTACATCTAACAGGATACCTGTGTTTCCACCGATATGATAGCTAAGATAAATCCGACAACAGGCATCTTTTATGGACATAATGGATCTCACTGGAAGTTTTTATTGTGCTGTAGGTTCCAAGGTGATATTTGACTTAAAGAAGATTTTATATATATGTATATACATACACCATATGCAAACAGAAATGACAGAAATGAATGCATGTATAGGAAATGCGCTGTAAAGCTGCTTAGGTATAGTTACTTGGGCTAGGCTGCCTTGATGCAGTGGTACTTAACCCACCCAAACCTCTTTAAGGATAAACAGGTTTAGACAATGGGCAATTGTAAATGTAATATTTACAACTAAAGAACTGTTAGATTGTAAAAACTTAATTCTAATCCTTTCTAAGCATGTAAATTGTGTAGAATATTGAATGAACCTAAAAAAAAAAGTTTATCCATGGGACATTTTGGCATTTTACTCTTCTTTGCTTCTTTTGAAAATTATAATATCCCTAATAAGAAACATTATATTTATGCTCATAAGCTAAAACGTGAGAGGCAAAGGAAACTATCGCAAAGACAGGAAAGAAACATCATAACAGAGAAGATGATGAACTGAAACGATAGAGGAAGAAAGGGCTTATGACATTCAGTTACATCCAGAAAACACATCTTTGTTTCGGGGAGATCACTCTCTGGATTAGTAGAAGTGACAGATAGAGAAATGGGAAATTTCATTTCCAGCTGGTGCTATCTAAAAAATGAATTTTGTGAATACTCAGCTGTCTGGCTGTAGGCTTTATTCAGCCTTTTTATTGCTGGAATCCTTTCACATTTTTCAAGCCATGGGCTTACACTCTCAGTACAGGAGGATTTCTTTTCCATTTGAAAGAATAAAAAGCCAGAGTACAGTAAGTAGATTAAACACAAGCCCTCTCATGTTGGAGTCATGGTAAAATATTTGCATGTTACAACACTCTTTCATCTCTGAGAGGTTTTGCTGTTTTTACATTCAGCGAAATGTGGCATATAATTGAAACAGAGAATCTAATTAAAAATATTCTAATACATAATTTACTTAACTTATAAGAAAGTTGGGCAGAAATAAGAAGATGCTTCAATGTACAGGACCAACATTCTCTTTGAAGGTTCCTTTTGCTCAAGACAGGTAACACCAACGAATAATAATTATAATGTTTGCCAAAGATTACAAAACTTCATTACATCTGCACTTGCCTTCTGGGTAAAGAGACAAGACTCTTTGCAATTTGTCAGTGGATGATGATGATGACAACATGACAAACACTGTGATGTTCCTATTTAATAAATGACCAATTCTGTTTATTTTAATTGTTCTCATCAAACATTGTCTGCAACTGAAAGCAAAAAGTTAAATCTATGTTTTACCAGTGTCTGATTCCTTTGCGCTGCCATTCTACCCGACTACTTTCCAGGAAAGCCAAGTGATATGCATAATATGTCAAGGCTTTTTAGCCATATTATTAAAGAGAGCTTATACTCTTTAATAACTGATTAGGCACTATAATAGGACCACCTGTCTAATCATCTGTTGGCCGCCTTCCTAATCCTTAAGGCACTTACTCCACCACATGCCAAAATTTATATCTGCTACCAATAACTTAACAACAATTCATTTAATTAAGAGCTCTAAATTACAAGGCAGGGCCTCCACTGATTTAAATTCAATCAACCCAAGTTAAAATAAATATTTTTCAACCTGAACATCAACTTTTCCATTCAAAATATGCAGATTATGATTTCATTCACAAATTAGCTTATTTATTTTGTTATCGCCTGCCATTTGTAACTTTGTTTCCTCTTCTTTTGTAGTTGGTCACATAAAAAGTGTGTTATGTCCAATGGTTTTTGTCCTTGAACAGGAACATAAATTTGAAACCAGTGATACAGTAACACTGTGTTTGACACTTTTGTAATTGTCACTTTTAACACACTATTGTGTATTAAACAAAATCCTAACTGACAAATGACAGGTGTTATGGGATCCCAGCTACATTTACCAGTATGATTGCAGCAGATTCTTGACTGCTTTATCTTCTGCCCATGAATAAAACCACAATCCAAAAAACTGAACCCCATATTGGTTCTTTATGTACAAGGGGACTTTTTTCAAAAAAAAAAAACAATGAGTAGTTGACATGCGTCCTTCATTTAGAAGATATTTATGCAACACAGACATAAAAGGTTCCAGCACAATGTCAGAAAATGCTTCATCACACTCTTAATTTTAGGTGTTATTTATGAATGCTGTAAATGTAAAAAATGATTCATTTTTACTGTTACTATTTTATTGTATAAAAACAGTAGATCTGATATCACGACTCTGGGTGGGTGCTTGCAGAAGTCACAGCCCACATTTTACAACTCAATACGTTTATCTATTTTCACAGTAAGTTCAAGGTAACAAGCAGGGATAATCCATTTACACTTCAAAGGAGATAACTGGACTCGATAGGCAAAGAAAGCGCCAAAGGAAGTCACGATGTGACTCAGCAAATATCGAGTCTGGCTAATCTGCACTGCTTCCCTTATGCAGCAAATAAGGGAAGCATCTCTTTCACAGAAAGTGATGCTCTGTACTTTGTTTTACTTGGAATTGCCATCAAGAAATCGTAAATCTTGAAGTGACCTTTTTTATTGTTTGATGTATAACATTGACCTTCATTCCGTTTCCATTAAAGACTTTTTGGAATTGGAATGACGAAGAGGAAAGTACTGAATAATTTAATGTTTCTAACACGTTGACTTGCTACACGTTGTCACAGCTTGGAAGGCACTCAGCTCTGTATAATCCTTTAATTTCACCCTTTAATTCTGTTTCTTGGAAATCACTGTGTTGCATCTGAAGATTAAAGCTCCTCTGTCAAATGTGATTATTTTTTAAGATAAAAAAAAAGCGTATACACCTGTAAATAAACAAGTTCCACCGACCTATTTTTGGCTTTCCTTGCCCTATTAGAGGATGTCACGGATGTTTTACTTTTTTTCTCCCAACCTAGATAAAAAATATCTTAGAGTATGAATGAGAGTAAACCTGAAATGTCTGTAAAAACCATGTCCTGATACCTGTAACAATCAGATTAGATTGGTATTGATAGGTAACTTTTTCTCAACAAGTTATAATCTGCCCTTACCTGAGAAGATCCTGCATCATCGTCCCTGCTGCTGGCCTCTGGTTGTATGGCCTCACTTTGCTCTTTCTGTTGTGACAATAAAAAATTATTTTAAAGCACAAATTCTGCACAGAAATTAAGGAGAGCTGGGTTTATTCATGGCATTAAATATCCAATAAAGGATGTAACTTAGGCAGAGGAGGGTAGCGTAGCTAGACTGTATTTACGAATAACACTACTTAACTTATTGCTACTAAAAGAAAAATTTAGCTTTCCAAAAAATTGAAAAAAGCTACTTAAGCACCGAGTAACTTATCATAAAATCTAATTTAATATTTTAAAATGTCATCAATCAAAATACCGAGTTATGTTGAAATTCTGGCATTTCAATGACTAAAATAGAATAAAAAGCAGCAAATAAATACAAAATAACACATTCAGGTAGAAAAAACATTTTTTCTAATCCATTTTTTTCAACATTTAACAAAATTAATTCTTGCAATAGTTACTGTTTATACATATTATCATTCCAGTGATAATATGCAGTGTTTACTGCATCTTATTGGTCTCCAAATGGCACAACAGGCTCAGCAGAAAGAAAATCACTTTAGAACAGCAAAGCTGGTGTAGAAACAAGCGGTCTGTGTCTCATACATTTTGGGATGAAATGTTTCATCTTTCTTAAGTTACTTGCATTGGATAGAGTATCCTGAAATTGTACCCAAGAATAGTGCTAGTTCATAATATTAATAAAGAAACAAAACATGATTCATCAAGCGAGGTAAAGATAATTTCTGCTCATCCTAGGACCAATGTTGTCACTCTACGCAGCTATTTGTTGGGAGTAAACGCACGCTGAAGAAATTTGTTAAGCGGTATTCATTTTTTAAACTTTGCAATTCTTTACTGAATGCCAATGTTATGTACGGAGAGGACACATAACCCCAAATATTTTCCTACCTGAGAGATTTTAACAGACAACATTGTGGTTGCCTTGATGGTCTGACTGTTAACTCTGCCGTGACATATTCTGAACTGCAATTAGCTTAAGCACTCGGTAGACTCTGGCTAACAGCTAGCATTGAAGATGCTAATGTTAGCATCTGCTTTGTAGCTTTCTGTCAAAGCTAAATAACTCCAGTTGTGTACTTCCCCTAACATTACCACAAGGTAGGACGGACTTACAGGTAGCACAGATAAGCAGAACACCTGTTCCTCATTGAAAGTCGTTCTTCATTATAAGGGGCGGGGCTACAAACACAACAACGCAACGAGAAACTCAGAGCCGCTTAGCTCTCACTCTCAGTGAGAGCGCTCTGCTTTTGGCGGAACGTTATGACGTAGCAGCCTTGCGGCCAATCACATGTGGGCATATGGGATCATACAATTATGAGAAAACAGAGCGGGGGACAGACGACAATCGGATGGTGAGGAGGAAAGTGTGTTGCAAAAACACTTGAACATAACTGACACCTGTAAGAGGAGCAGCACCTGAAGATTATATAATAATAAAATATTATTTTGGGTCGGTTCCGCAGATTTGCTTGCAGCGTGTTGTTTATTTGTTTTTGTTAAAAATTAAAATTTGGATTAAAATAGGCCCTATTATACAAAAGTAAGAATGTCTGCTTTCATAACAGAACAAATACTTGCAATTAATCAAATAAAACGTTATAAATCAAATATAGAGAACATAAGAAACATTCCTATTTGCAAAATTTTGCTAAAATATGGGGCTGCAGATGATAATAAATTAAGAGCCATTTGGGAGCCAAACCAACAGGCTCTTCCCATCACTATGTGTCCCATATGGATTTTGCTCAGGCTGGACGCCTGGTCCAGTCCTTGAGATCAAACACCCAGCAAATTTTAGAGGCCTGGTGACAAACCATTGATTTTATTCAGATGTGTTGGAGAAGGGATGCATCTAAAAATCTAAAATCACCTAATAAGATTCGCAGACAGATCCCATGTCCTAATGTTTTTCTTCTAATTTCTTGTTTTCAAAAGAGAAGTGTTTGTTGTGTTTATATTAACTTTGATGGAATTTAAATACAAAATCTATGTTGAAGCATCATAGAGTTCTGTATAAGTCTAACCAGGTGGACCAAGCACAATTGAGTCATTTTAAGATACAAAGACTTGACAGCATACAAACGTATGATGACGTGGTAATTTGGGGAGACTGGAAAATCCCCTGGAATATTATCCAAAATGTATGTACAAGATTTGACTGAAATTGTCCACAGAAGATGTGGCAGTTTCAAGTGGAGCATTTTGAGTGTCCAATTTCCTGTATTGCGGCTATTAGATGATCTGAAGTCATTACCATCATTAATATCATTATTTATGAGTTGCCAGCTCCAGCGCCTAATAATTCACCATATGCTGGATACATGATTGAAACTCTTGCTTGAGCTATATTCCCACCACAATAGAGCTTGATATCTTCTTTTAAATCTTGAGCCAAAATGAATCAGAGGAAGATAATGATTAGCAAGGCAAAGACTGATTACACTCCTGCCTTGCTGTAACCCTGTATTAATCATAATAATTTCCCTCAACCTGACACCTCAAGTGAGGCAACACTGTTTGCTTTGATACCATCAGGCTGTCATCAAAATTATATTAACTTGACGGTGGCTTCCTGTTTGATACCAGGACACAGACGGTTTGATTTGCATTGCCACCCTCAGAAAGGCTTCGCAACCCACACTAAGGTTGTTTTTCTTCTTTATCGAGCTTAGCATGGCTAAAATATCTATGAAGAGAGACATTTCTCAACACCAGAAATGATAAATCTAGCTATACAATTAGAAGCACAAGTACTCAAGTGTGTGCAATCAACAGTAAAAGATTCATGTGTTAATTATGCTAATTAAAGGTCAGCAAGTACAACTGGGAAAATATTTACAGCAAAAAGCAGCGAGCATGTGTGGTCCACGTTTATGTAGCTGGAGCTACATACCCTTCTATAGCTTTGTCTCTATTAACCTCAAATGCCATCTTGTTGGTTTTATCTAGCACATACACACACAGTTACGTTACCCTCCTCTGCCTTTAAAGGATCAGAGTTTTTTTTTGTTGTTGTTGTTGCTGTAGGTGTCAGTGATGAGTCACACTAGCAAATTACTGCATTTCAAACAGCTTTCAGATTACTTCCCTTCCAGTCGGGTGGTGCACTGATAACCGATAACAGTTTTCACTTCAACAAGGAGTTTTGGAGGACTCATCTATCCTTCTGTTTGTCTGCCTTAAGGTAAATCTCTAGTGGAGCCTTAACCAGCATTTGGCCTATACCACAGTAAAAACACTCAAATGCAGAAGCAAAAGAACTGAAGAAAATAGCCATTGTTTCTACAAAAGAGTTAGAAATTCGTTAATTACGAGTTCTTTTATTACACGATATTGTATTTACCTTGCAGCTGCTGGTGTAAAACCAATCCACTTAAGTTGGAAAATGGTTAAGAAAAAGCCTATTAGGTTACTATTCATAGAAAGGCGCCATTAAGCCGATTCTGAAAGTTCATGTTTTTTGCCTTAAAGGTGCTGCTTAAGATGTGTTCGTGTCTTCCATTTATCAGATCTTCGTCAAACATTTGATTAAAAAAGCTTAAAATAACTGTAATCAAGCAGTCTGTTGTCATGATTGTGGACCGTGGAATGTGTTGGGTGTGTTTCTGTGACTTTTTCCAATGCTTGCATCAGTGGGCAGTCAGTATTCACACCTAATACCTCATCAGGTGTCTGCTGAACGACCATTCATTATGTGATGATCAACCTATCCAGGCTATTCCCATGATAAAGAATAACTTCCTTAGAGAAAACTCACCATGTATGTCCTCAATGCTTCCCAGGTCCTAACAGTTAGGACTGAGATGAATTAGAGATGTACCTCCATGAGATGCCACATTTCTTGAGTCACTTTTTCCTTTGTGAGATATTACCTGGATACTCACCTGCCTCCATTATCTTCTGCTGCAAACCAGGTTTCCTCTTCCTGTCTGGTAAATGGCTTGTACTTGTGTAGCTCTTTATCAAGACCAGAGAAACCCAAAGCGCTTCACACTACATTCAGTCATTCACCGATGACTGAATGTGTACGATTCACGAACACATTCACATGCTGAGTCCCTGGGCAAGCTACTATTCAGTAAAGGAAACATCCAGTGAGGAGTAGCTATATGGACAAATCTGACCATCAGAAGCCAAGGAAGGATGGATTTGAGATGATCGAAAAGCAACAGTCGGTAAAATAACCAGCTGTGTTTTATTTTATGAAACTCAAAATTTCAAAGTCAGTAATCCAAATTCAAAAGGTACTTAAGTTATTTTTTCAACTGTGCTTTACTTATTGCAATTCTTATATTTTAGAAAACGAATGTATTATTAATAAGGTTTGTATTTAGGTTGTAAAGTATACATACTAGTTTTCTAAGTTGCTCCATTTTATAGGAATTACCTGAAAAAACCCCCCAACAGTATCACAGGTTTGTGAACCACTCTTCTCTTGCATGCTAAAGGGTTAATAAAAGTTCAATCTACTTCAGTTAATTTTTTATTATTATTTTGGTTGCAAGCTTAGCTGATAAGACTATCATCTTTGCTTGTGCAAATTGAAATTACAGAAATAAAATTGCTTAATGGTAAACCTACCAAAATTAGTAGGTTTACCAGTTTTCTGAAAAAAAAAAGGTTTTTGGGCAAGGATGAAATGGTTTTCAGTCATATGAAAATTTGTGTATTTCGTTAAGCTGCAGAGGAAACAATTTTCTTCTGTAAAATTGCCATCTAAATTTTCTCTCTATATATACGCATATATACGTATCCTATCCAAAGTATAAGGAGCTTGACACTTCAACACTTGAATAAGAAACCAGCATTTGCTCTGATGACTGATGATGAGCGCTAGTGCCGTGGCTGAAATATGATTAAATATCATTTAAATGTTTACGTCCGTCGATGCCATGAATTTTAATGACTTATCATTTGAACAATATTATTCTCATATGATTTTGATTGCATTTTCTATTTAATGGAAATTTGAGATGCACCAATTTCATTCGACCTGCTTATTCAAATTTTTATTGGTTCTCATTTCATTTTACTGTACATGGTCTAAATTAAAGTAAATGTGAGAATTCAACATTTTTATTCATTATTTATCACCATAATTCCTCAGCAGTGAACTACCAAGAAAATTAAAGTGAGTATGTGGGTACATAATGTCTTATTTACGCTAATGAAGTAGACACAGCGTCACAATCATTACTTTCACACAACACAGATCTACCATGCAAGAAAATAAATCAGTGAGAAAATATCAAAGACAATTTCTCTGAAATTCTTTAAAAGTTTTTTTGTATAACTGAATAACTGATGCAGTGCACATGCGCTCAACATATTAGAAATTGCAGGTGTTGATTCACTTTGGTTTCTTGCAGCAAAGGTGTACGCAACTGTTGTTTTTCTGCCACAATAACTGTTTCCCATCTTTGCCTGGCTCTGTGCCATGAACTCAAACGATATGGATGCAAACTAGTGTCCTAATAAAGCCACTTGCTGCGTTCTACTGTTTTACATGGCAGCATTTGGCTGGAGGACAAGTCTCTTTCCACAAGGCCTTGCACTACTCTGTTGGCGTGTGTGTGTGTGTGTGTTCGCCTGGGTTGGCTCAGTTCTCTTGCAGCCGTGTGTTTGCTGATGCATGTGCCAGGTGTCTACAGGGGACAGAGGAAGAGATTGATGGTGAGCACTGCTGTTGCACGCCCTGTTATGAGTCGCCTCATCAACCTCAAATTCATTGCCTGCTCCTGGCCTTCGACACCATTCATCACTGACACCACCACTTTCTCAAAGGTTGCGATGCACATTTTAACAGTTAATAATCAAAGGAGGTAAATAATTTCTGAGTAGCAGACATTGAGAGTGCGGGACAACAATTGCCAGGAATGTGCACACATTTTTTCAAGCAGGATCCACTTTCAGAGGCACCACGGACTCCGGTCATAAGTCTTTTTATGGGTCTAAAAGCTGTTTGGCCGTCACTGGCAGCTCTACGCATCATTTATACTAGCTTATAGATCCAAATATTACTTTTAACACCATATTCATCATGAGGTAGATGTGCTAACCTGCCATAGAAAACTTACGAAGTGGTGATGTTCATTTAGAGGGTGGTGCAGTGTGAGCAGCAGGGCATTATTCTTTGCTGTGCCTGTTAAAGATTTACGGAGCTGATGGGAATGGAAGGCGTATTTTTGCCACCTTCAAACTCCTTCTTTCTTTCTTTCTTTCCAAAGATTTATTATTTTCTCTTACAATAAAAATGCAGAATCATATTTTTTTCAAGTGGAAAGCTATATGTCACTGTGTTTTATGGCAAGTGCTTACCCTTTTTTTGTATTTTTTTACTTTTGCTGTTTAATTTTAAAGTTGTATTTGAGTATTTCTGCTCATCCAACACACGTCCCCAGTTGTTCCAGACCTTTGACCAAGTCTAAGGATCAGATTTGGAGCTTCAAACAATGTTTGAAAAGGCTTGCAACTGAAATTGTTGGCAGATGATCTCAATTTACGTTTTAGTTGTAATTCACCAGAAAACCAAAAGTTAGGTTTACAAAACCCAATCCTGCTCTTTGTTTAATAAACAAACACAAACAACAACTCCAAAAGTGACCAGAGCACCATGAGGTTGAAATGTTGTCTGGTGATGCAGTGCTGCCTCCTTTAACAGTTGACTCACATACTAATGTTAGAACGAGAGTGAATCAGATTCACAAAAATAGGCCAAAAACATTTATACATTCCTTCTCACAAAAAAAAAGGTTCTCATATCAGATTTTTTTTAGGTTATATTGCACTGCATGCAGCAATTTCAAACTTTTGAAAAAGCGTGATGCTAACATGGAAAAAGAGAGAAAAAAAACTTGACTGTAACTCTGTTGCAGATTATAGTGTGGGCGCCAGAGTCTCTCGCATCATCAAGTCCCTGCAATGCATTGTGTTGTAGGAACCTTATGGTGCAATTACTTCCCTCCTCTGACAAAGTGGCGTGGGCGGAAATAGCTTCTGTTAATCATGAGCTCTATTTTATCACTTCCAGGTAGAAACCGTTCACAGGGCTGAGCGAGGAGCTGCATTAGCGCGCTTGCTCAGAGATCCCCCCGCTTGTATTACCGTAATTGTGGCCAGAATTGTGTCGGCATTCATTTTTCCCTATCTCCCGGTGATAAAGCATGTCGATTTTTCACCTTACCTCACAACCCTGCTGCCTTGCTCCGTCCAATACCAGGATGGGGAAAGAAAACCTTAAATAAATTAAACAAAAGACCATCTATATGTAGCCATTGTCTTGTGTTAGCAGCTTGCACAGGGAACCATCGGCGACAGCTCCTCCTGTGGTTCACTTGTTTGAAATGTACATGACTGCATGAGAGGGAATGCATGTTTGAGCATGCTGTTTAAGAGATAGGAGAGCACAACAACAAAGGGAGAGATGGAACCATTACTGCGAGGCATCTGTGTGTTCTCCAGTGCATGTATTCCATTAAATGCAGCCATGGTGCATCAGTGTTAAACTGTGTGAGTGGCCGAGCAGGCGGGGGAGCGTGAGTCAGTGCGGGGGTGCGGACATGGAGTGAGGGTAAGGGGCCAACTAATGCTGAGTGGCAGTTGATAATACCAGACCGTTATATCAGCATCTGCCCTCCAGCTTCATACTTACCTCTGTGAGCCTGCTGCTGCCATCAAGCATTTCAACTAAGATGAACACACGCTCACACAAACATGTCCGCCATGCAAACACACTGAGTAACACTGCATTCTGCAGCAAACAATCACTTGTGCAGAATCTAATCAAACGGAGGTTATGCGCTGCCTCAAGGCATTATTACAAATTGCTTCTCCTTTTGATGTGTTTCTTTCATCCATGGACTCAGACCCCATATTGTAATGCAGAAAATAAGTGACACTCTTCTTCTGAGCCAACATAAAACCCTGGTTTAGTCTTCAGGTAAAAAAAAAAAGAAAAAAAAAAGCCATTTCCTACCTAATTCTGCAAATGGATTCTAACACTAGAATGTATAAGTGCACCACAAAGACCGGAGATGTTAATCCTGATTGCTTTTTAACATTTAAGCGGGTCTTCTCAGAACCTTTCTGTCACACCTGTGAGATATAAAACCACCTGACATGATATTTTAGTAGCATTGATTCAGAAATACCAAAATTAAATTTTTAACTCTCCACAAATTCTGTAAGCAATCATGGAGATATCTAAAGAGGGGTTTGTCAGGATCCTGACACTGGGCTGTGCTTGTGTGTGGGAAGTCATTCCTTAATGGAAGATCTTTTCTGGAGGTTGTGGTCAACCTGCTGCAATCTCTACATCTGTCTGCAGTTATCCCTTAGTTTGCAGAGGCTTTTAAGAAGCTGTTGGATGGCACCTGAAGATCAGGCATGCTTGGTGTGTTACCTTTCTCGCTAGTTGTTTATTCCTTGTGTTCTTTGTTGGTTTACCTCCTGCTGTGGCTTGCACGCCATCCTGTATCCAATCTATTGCTTTATCTAGTTCTTCTCCAGGCATCCATTTACTCCTCTTCATCAACAACAATCTATCCCAGATGACCTTCCACCATCTGGATCCTTCCTTCCTCTCAACATCCACCTTCCACAACTGGACCATAAGGTGTCATTATTCTTCCTCACTTCAAATTTATTCAAAGCATATTAAGCCTTTTCTAATCACATCACTCTTCCTCCTGACGTCACCAAGAACCACAAGCCCAAGTCTTTCATCATTGTACGTTTTCATACACTTACTATAAATAAACCAGATTCCTGGCGTTTAATTTTGTAAATGATAAGAATGACAGTGGCACAAGCAGAATTGTTGCTGCACAAACCAGCACAAACATTTAATATCAATTTTGTTTAACTGGGAAAAGGTTGGGGTGGCTGGTAGCTTCACTTAGGCCATTCATTTAGTGCACAGTTAAAAGTTCTTAATTGTTCACCATTATTAACCAGCCATGCGGTATCTTATGATTTGCTGCTTGTGATACACCACACAGTCCATTCATCGACTTATCAGTGCACGGTTTTGGGAAGGAGGAAAAGGAAAATTGGTACCTATCTCTGTGAGCAGTAGGCAAGAGGAGGGGCACACCCTGGACAGTCACCAAACCACTGCAGAGTGACGCAGAAATACACAGAACAACCATGCATGCAGGCACTCATAACTGAGGACAATTTACAGTAACCAGTTAATCTTACTGCCATGTTTATTTGACTGTTGAATCAAATCAAAGTACCTGGAGATACTTCATGGGGAGAGCATGCAAACTCCATGCAGAAAAATCCCAGGAGCTTCTTTCTGCAAGGCAACGGCGCTACCAACTGCACCACCGTGCAGCTTGTTAGAATAGAATAGAATAGAATAGAATAGAATTCAACTTTATTGTCATTGCACTGTCACAAGTACAAGCAACGAGATGTAGTTTGCTTCTATCCAGAAGTGCTCTACAAGATATAAATATTTATTTACGGATGTACAAGACTATGTATGTATGGACTATAAGGGGTTATAGCAAGAGATATAGATGTTGTGTATAAATATAAATATGGGAGCTTTATGCACAGATTATACTGATTATACAGAATATACAAGAATGTTAGGAAATGGATTATATATGTGTATAATATTATACAAGATAAATAATGGCAGATAAGATTTTCAGATTGTATGTGTGTGTGAAGAAAACAGTCCGTGATGCATGTTGTTGCATGAATTATCAGATGTCAAATATTTTCTTTCTTTGAAATGTATTAATTTGCATGAATGAGAAGTTCATCAACTCTTTGCTTCAGGACGTTTTAAGCAATATAGGGAAAGTGTGCCTTTTCATGTCCCATAGTTTTGATATTAAGGTTGTGATTAACGTTCTACAGTATTTTACTTAAAATTCGTTTTAGTTTAATGAAGCCTAGTTATACAAAAAGAGTTATGCACTAAATTGGATGCACTAAATAAATGCACATTTTGTTTTATAATCCCAAATGCTTCTCCACTTCCTGATTGGCCCTTATTTCCCTAACAAGGTAAAACGTGTTAAGACTCTAATCGGTACACACAGCAGTTGCTTAAGAAACCAGGCTTCATATGATTGACATGTTTGTCAAATATAAATTTAACCATGGAACACCGGTGATAACTCAGAATCCCTGTTTATGATTACCTGAACACACAGCGGAATATAAGCCCATCCATAAACACGGAGGCTCTCAGCCAGAAGCGAAACGCCCAGATGCAGTGAGAAATAAACTCTTTGAGGGCTGACAGCTGAATCTCGTTCCACACAAGGCCGAAGCAGGGGTTTGACATTGACAAATGAAATGTATGGAAATGAGTTTGGCTTTAATGTTGTGACTAAGCTTGTTTCTACATTATGCACAAAGATGCCAGTAATGACAGCCCAGTGTCTTACTTTATCTGCGGGAAAGCCAAATGACAGGAATAAGTGTACTTTTTGTGGCCTTGAGCCATGATGCACAAAAATGTACCATTATGGCAGACCTTGGGAACGACTAGCTGATGGGGGAAGTGGAATGCGCTTTTTATTTTGTGATAAATGGAGCAGAAACGGGGCCTTAAAAACACAGGTAAAAACCATGTGTGGGTAATAAAAGTCTCCCTGTGTGACCAGTAATTGTTTACTCCAGGAAACCTTCTGATTCTTGCTTTGATGTTTCAGGCAGAATGTGAGAGATTTAAACCCTTTCAGTGTTCTTATGCCAGCTGTGAACTGCTTCTCCACAGCAAATGCTGCCGTTTCTTTTTGTTTTTTTTCCAATGCCTTGGTACTGACAACGATCGAGTCACAGCCAAAGTGCACAAAGCTACACTTTTAGAGAAGCTTTCAGCTAACGGCACAGTGCAGACGTCCAAAATGTCACACTTAGAAGATGCATAAATCGCAATGACATTTTAAGTCATAAGTGAATGTAGGATGTATTATGAATTAAGATCCTGTAAAATATCCTTGACCTTTCTTCTGTGTTCCTTTGTCTTTGTGATGCTGCTTCACAAGTATTCCTTAACAAACCTGTGAAGTCTTCACAGAACAGTTGGATTACTGAGAAAAACTTTCACTCAGGTGGACTGGATTAAATAGATGAAGGCAGTTGTTTAAAGTGGATTTTACTTAGGAGTGTCAGAGTAAAATATACTGAATACAAATGCATTACTTTTCACATTTTCATCAATAAGAAAACATAAATCATGTATGCATTTCAGTTCTTCAAAGTGTACACTTCCCTCCCAAAGTGAATGTTTGATTAATTAAGTAAATGAAAACAAGATAATGCTAACATTTAGCAACTAGATTCATCACAACTTTAGTTAAGTAACAAATTTCTTTTTATTAGTAATAAATTAATTAATTACTGCAAGCTTTTCGGGTGTTGGAATCCTTTCCAATTAAATTTGTGGCTCTAGCTGTGTGTAGTCATAAACGATGGTAAATCTGGATTGCCTGAAGTAAAGTCCATTTGTCCCTTCTGGACAGACAGATTAATCTCAAACAACACTGCACATTATATAAAACATTTTTTGAACTTTCCTTTTGTTCAAAAGAACGTTGGATGTAACTTACCAGTCAGATTTTTAAAATCTTTGGGTATCCGCTAGAACGTCGAAAATAAAAGCAGATTTAATTTTTCACCATCACACTGACTCATATCACACACCAAATCAATCCTATTAGAATTATAGAATCATTCTGGATGTTCCTGGCACAAAACCAAATAAAACCTACATAGCAAAGATTATAATGAGTAATTAGTAATGAGGCTGAATAAGCTTTGAAACTAACAAAAACCGATATTTGGTATGGGTTTAAACAGCCAGTTCAAAATGCAATACAACAGGAAAAATAGAACAATAATTTAATAAAATAATGTTTCAATAATAATTTGCTAAATTAGAAATCGGTAACAGTATGTGCAGCTGATTCTTAATGTGGGCTACACAATGTTGTAGTTGGTAGAACAGGCATTTATCTAAAATTATGTCCTGGGTCCAAGAGGATAATGTCAGTTTTTATTCTCATTCCAGTGCAAAATTGGATGCCAATAATTATTCACAAGTTATTGAGAAACTTGTCAATCAGTTTCTCAATAACTCTCTCAACTTATTGAGAAAGTAGAGATAGTTGTTAAAAGCTGAAACTTATAGCAAAAAATACGTTTCAGCAAACTTATTATTTGCTGAAAGAATTTTTTCAGCAATTTTTTATTTATTGTTGTTTTGCTGAAAATTGCCATTGTCTAAGTAGGGCCTTAATCTTGGACTATGTTAAAGTTATTTGAATTATATAATTATTCACACGTTATTGAGAAACTTGTGGATAATTATTGACAAAGGAAAGACCCTTAGTGGTATTGCAGCCATCAAGCCACAGTTGACAGACTATTTGCACTTTTAATCTTTTTGGGATCTGCTCTGTTTATATGTCAAAAGACAAACTTCAATTCTAAACCTCAACTTATAAATGTATCAGGGTTGTGGATGATTTTAAGGCTAACTACAATAACGGATTTTTTTTTTATACCCCTGTCCTGACTGATACATTTGTACAGAGAGGTACCTCTCTGAAAATTATGATTGCAGCTAAATAAAACGCAAATGAGCAACAGCACCTACAGAACTAACCCTGCCTGGCAAGTGGAGGAACTAATACTATTCTGAATATCACATATTCTAGCATAATCCTCATATAAACCTAACAAATGAAGTGCTTACACAGTCAGGGCGGTGATGCAGCCAGAGATGGCCACCACAGACTAACAACCAGGCTGCAAGAGAAATGAGTCCGCACCACTTTAAGTGTCGGAAGCGTCAGATTGCAAGTTGTTGGCGAATCTCGCAACCAAATGACCCTAAATTATATATATATATAAAAAAAACACACAGGTTGCGCCGGTGTGTGTGTGTTTTTTAAAAATATTTCCCCGTCTCCTGGAACTTAATCAAGCCGGGGCAAAGGCAGGAGGACGCAGCCCGCTAATCTCCGAGCGTGCGAGGGGGAAAAACAGCCCCGCAGCAGCTTCATCGCTACAATTTCTCCTTTTCATTCAGGAAAGTACTATTTCATTCATGCCATTTCCGTTCATTCATCAGCTCGGGCCAGCCTAGACTCACACTGCTATCTCCCCACCAACATTCTTATCAATGGGAGTGACGTCAGCAGCGCCTGCAGCTGGGGGTTGGGGGGGGGGGTGGGGGGGGGAAGCGTCACGTGGTCCAGCGAGGGGTATATACGATAAAGTTGCGCTGACCGTGGTGCTGAAAACATTCATCCAATTGTACACCAGCGCCAGTACCGCTGCGATATAAACACACCGTCAAAGCTAAACAAAGAATCCTTGACTGAGATTTTTATTTTTTTATTTTTTATTTTTTGTCTTGATGTTGGTCACAGGCTGAATAGAGAAGGAGGGAAAAGTGACATTCTCTCAGGTGATCCACTATTTATGATAATAATCTTGGCTTTTCCAGTGCTTTGTGAGTTTCCCCGCTTCCCCACCCCCCAGTGGGACTCCAGGTAAGTGAAGCGAAGTGTCATCTTTTATCTAAGGCAAGGCGATCTGACCGGGAAAAAAAAAAAAATCACAACTGGGGTTTTTTTCTTCTTTTCTTAAAAGTAAAAAAAAAAACTAAATAAATGTTAAAAAAGTTTAAAAAATATGTAGATTTGTAAAATGAGAAACGAGGTACATTTCGCGCATGTGAAATCGTTCAAAATGTAACATAAATTTGGTAGAATTGTTTTTTTGTTGTTTTTTTTGCTGAAAATCGCCATTGTCTAAGTGGAATCTTAATCTTGGACTATTTAAAGTTATCTTAATTGTATAAATTAACTTTATTATTATTAAAAAAAGAGGTAGCTTTAAAATTATCAAAAAAATAGCACGTTTTTAGGAAAGCGACTATTTTAATAATTTTGGTTTCTAAAACTAATCATTGTTTCCACAAATGAAAAAAGATAGAAAACAATGATGTATATTTTTGTTTCGAGGAGACAATTAAGGATTTAGCCCTCTATTGTGCGAGTGTAAATGGTTTTCAGTAAACATTTCTCCGCAGCAGCTCTTCAGACCTTTTTTGGCGTTGAAATTTCGCGAATATCACACGTGGACTAAATAGCAATGTTTGCATTTTCATTATAAACAGGCGTTTAAAAATCTAACTTTCAAGAGTTCTTAATTTCCGAATGAATCAATTTGAACCAAATACGTAAAGAGCAGCTGCTTTATTCAACTGTCATTGTTTCGTTTCGCCTCTTTTTCGTTGAATAAAAAACGGAAACGAATTGAAATGCGGGCAATGTTGCCCCCAAATGTTTGCGCTGGTCTGCATTCCGCCGCCGCGGCTGCCGCCACTGGAGGAAGATACTCGCATCATGAAAAGGACAAAAGCCACGTATCCTCCCTGGCCGCTCCTCTTTTTTGTCGTCGCTCGCGGGAAAACGGAATCTTACATTTTTTTATTTACATCCCGCTTGTTTACAAATTGTGCCGACCACCCAGAGACCGCAGGATTAAACACCGCCAAGCGTCGCTCCAAGCTTTTACGCATGACTTGCCAGTGCTTGCCATCTTTAAAGCCAGCGTCGTGCCAAATCGCCTTGACGCACGGAAATTAACCAAAGTCACGACTAAAACACAGTTTTGGTTTTGCACTTTAATTTAAAAGAAAGGGATGCTTGTCCGAATCTGGGTTGAGCTAGCTTGGCGCAAAAGGTGAGGCTTTTTTTTTTAAATTGATTATATTTAAAAACAAGTAATCTCGTTTATTTACGTGCAAATAATGACCAGTGTGAGATAAATCTCGTACTGCATTATGCGATTGAGCAAGAGTTATTCCAAGTCTCTTAATCTGCACCGTGTGAAAAATAATAATCTGGTTCAGGCGGCGATTTGGCAAGCGCAAAAAAAAAAAAAAAAAAAAAAAAAAAAAAAAAAAAAAGGCCACGCTCCTCATGTGATGATTTACGAGGCGAATCGAACAAATAAAAGGCCGATGAAGCTTCACCTTCACGTTTTCCATCGAGTCTCCTTTTAACTGCATGCTGGAAAATGCAGCTACATTTTCTTTTAGAAACTGTAGTTTTTCCGTGTAAAACGCACCGGTTCTATGGATGGTCGAACAGCTTTTCTCCCTGAAATGTCTTTATAATAATAATAATAATAATAATAATAATAATAATCATCATCATAAACAGATTTAAAAATATCTTTTGCATGATATAAACGTAAAATATCAGGTAGCAAAGTCTCCAAAGACAATAAATGGTACTTAACACATTATAATTGAGAATATTAAAGTGATTCCTATTGATCAGATGACCTTTCTATCCACTGAAATCCCTGCATCTAACACAGACCTACTCATGTGTTTTCTCTCCTTCTTTCTCTGCCTCGTCTTCCTTCTTCTTCAGGTGCTTAATCTCCCTCCTGCCAGTCCTGCATGGTCATGACCTGTCATAACGCCCCTTCCACAGCTCGTCTCATCCTATTGGTCCTGCTCATTGTCACTCCACAGCTAGCCAGCTCCGCCCCGGCATGGGGCGAGCAAGGGGAGGGAGGGGTGCAGGGGCGCACACGGACAGACCACAAAGAGGACTCGTTGGGCCCCCTCCTCTCGCCGCCCCAGCCCCAGATTTTCCCTGGCACAGATGACGCGTTGCCAGACCGGGTTCATGGTCCAGGTCAAGATAGCCAATTAGATAAAGTGAGTGACCCTGAGCAGGTGCTTGCTGTTCTTTTGGAGTCCCTGGACCACCCAGGGGATGGCGAAATCCTCGCCAGCAGAAACAGAGACTGGGAAGAGGAGGATCAGAGTCAAAAGCCGCCCTCCGCTGAAGACGTGCAGGGTGGTGAGATAAGAGGAGCAGCACAGACAGAGGGGGAGAGGGGGAAGGAAGAAGACAATGAGAAGCAAGAGGCTGATAAGGCAATTGAAAAGGTAATTTTAGGCCATTTGGCAGCTGTTCAGGGGGATAAAATCCAGGAAAAGGAGAAAGAGGACGAGGAGGCTAAAACTACAAGATCAGGGGAGGATCAAAATGCAACTGAGGAAGAAAGGAATGACAAAGAAGAGGAGGGAAATAATTTAGAACAACTCATAGAAAAAGTCAAATCTACATCCACATCAGAGGCAGAAGATCCCTCGTTGGAGCGCAAAATCCGAGGCTACTTCCAAAACATTGACTTGGGTCTGCAAGACAATGAGATCCTGCCTCCCCTGAAGGGCTACAAGGCGTACAACACTCAACTCGCACAAGCTGGGAAGAAGCAGCACTGGCAGGACAACATGTCGCGCAACAGACCCGTCAAGGGGGGGAACTTCATGGACGACTTCAATGACGGCGGCGAGGAGCTGGAGGAGGAGGTTGAGGAGGAGGAGGAGAGCCTCTCCCACATGCAAGAGGAGGCGAGGGCGCACGCAGAGAAGCAGGAGGTTCTCCGGCAGCAGGAGGAGGCAGAGCGAGCCAGGGAGGAAGAGCAGAGGCTGGCGGACATCGCCTCCGACATGCTGCTGCAGTACATGGGCAGGAAGCAGCAGTCCTTCATGAAGCCGCGGCAGAAGAGCAGCAACACTGCCGAGGACAAGAGGTCAGAGGAGGTCCTCCCAGACGAGGACGACCTGGACCAGCAGATGATCGATAGGCTGATTGAGATCAGCAGCAAGCTCCACCTGCCCGCCGACGACGTAATCGAGATTATAAGTGACGTGGAGGAGAAAAAGAAGAAAAGGAAAGAATTGCAGCAGCAGCCGATCAACAGCAATCCGATCATTCCTCGCTTCAGGCCTCTGGTGCCTCCTCCTCTTGCCACTCCACCCATTTACCACTACACAGCCTCAAAAAATCCCAAGAAAGCTCCTTACAAGCACAATAAATCCAACAAGAAATGGCACAAGGACAAAGTCAAGTCATACAAGCAGGACTATTGGTATAAGCCTCAGAAGCAGCTTGACTACTGGTATAAACCCCAGAAACAGTTTTTAGCCTTCCCCTCCTATCCCTACTACCAAAAGCCATATCGAGCCTACTACCCAGTTTACTTCCCATATCCTAAAGAACAGTACTATGGCAAGTCCTCCCCGTCCAGAGATCAGCACTTCGGCCCCCAGGAACTTGATCTCCAGCCCCCGAGGCGCAGGCACAGGGGTGGGGGTAAGAACCGGGCCGGACAGGGCTGGAGGCAGCAGCCGCCCCCGCGTCTGCCTCTCACACCTTATATCTCTAACTATATCCTTCCTCACCCACGGACCTACCAGCCTCTGCCCCCTCCTAAACCGGTGGTCGCGCCCAGGAGGGGCAGACGACCACAGTACTACTACCCACAGGTCACTCCTGGAGATGATTATGAGGAAGACGGGCTGGTGCCTCAGCTGGACAGTGAGGAAGAGCTGGAGAACTTTATTGAGAGGATCTACATGAAGCGCAGAATGTATTGAGGGACTCTTTTGGACACTGTCAGATCAGAGGGACCAAAGGAGGGCTAGATCTGAAGAAAATTAGCTGAGAGGAAAGTTATAACCGAGGTGAAATGAAAGGACTCAGAGGAGATACGTTTTGAGCCTGTGGTCATTTTAAAAAGTTGGGAAATGAATAAAAGTTAGATTTCTTTTGTTCTTCACTGTAACTTTATTATGTTTTCAGTCAGGGAGAGAATGAAGAAGTTCCTCTTTGAACTCCCTGTAATCATGTTCAGCCTCTTGATGGGTTTACATTTTAAACCAGTACATACCGCAGTGTATGTCTGCCTCCATTCAGGTCAATCTCTGATGCTCTCTTGTATATTTCAGAGAATTATAGAGCAAGCAAACACACACACACACACACACACACACACACACACACACACACACACACACACACACACACACACACACACACACACACACACACACACACACTCACGCACACACACGCCCGCACGCACACACACATGCAAACACACAGAGGCATGCATACATATGCACCTATGACACATTGACATGCACACCTTAAAAAAATATGTTTACAACCTCACTTTGTATCTTTTGTTGTATATTTATGTCACATTAAAAAGGAAAAGCAGCTCTACACCTTCTTGGCGATAGAAAAAATGAAACTGGAACTGTTTTTTTTTTTCTGTTGTTATATTTGATGTGTTTAGATTTCTTTCTTATGCCAGATTGGATTAACTTTAAACAGCTTTAAACACTTTTCAGTTCAAATTTGATATTCAGATTATTTGCCTTACCAGTGCCGTGGTTCTATAAGGGAAATATCACATTGCATATGACTTTTATCACAAGTGATCCTGATGTAGAAACCCTGTGGACTCCTAAAGCACAAACTTAAACAGTAAACACTTCCAACGTGGTGGACCAGGGGTTTTTAACTATTTTGGGATCCAGTTTTATTTGGGTCAGCACACATCTGATATTTATCTATGCCTTAAATTTTTGTTATCATCTGAAGCCCTTTTACTTCTTGTGTACTTTTTTGTTCCTTCACCATCTCTGGATTTCCTTATTTTTTGAAAAAAAAAAAAGAGAGATACTTGAAATCACACTATGCGTTTTGCAGCCTTTTTATTGCAGATGTTTCCACCAAGAGGCTACAAGCATTTTGTTGATTTTTCATGAGATATTCAGTGAAAAGCTTCAGTCCAGGGAGTCAGGGATTGTGCGCAAGCTGTTAAATGCACGTCTTTCTACTTGCATCTTAAAAAATGAACAAAAAAAAAACAAAAAAAGAGGAAAAAAATAAAACAGTATGGAGAATACAAAAATGATTGTTTTCTCTGAGTAAACTGTGAACCTAAAAAAAAAAAAAATCAAAGGAAAGATGGCCACTGTATATGCACAGTGGAGCCATCTGTCTTGTAAAAGGAGAGTGTTGTTGTTGATGTCACCTTTAGCATTGTAAGATGTACAGTGTGAAATAAATATGCCCGTGCAATGTGTAAATAACAGCATGATGATTACTAGTTTTGCTATATGATAAAAAAATAAAAGCAATTATTTTATTAAAGTTCAGTTTTTTAATGCCTTTTTGGAGAGTGCTGTATTGTATACATTCAGCAGCAAAAAAGAAAACAAAACCCAAGCGGGACAACAACAAAAAAAAAAGGACGATGACAGTCAGCCGCAGCTTAGTGACAGCACAACTCATATATGTCACAACTGCATCAGGATGGAGACAAAGCAGAATCCTTTAGAGGGGTTTTGATATATTCGCAAATAATCAAGACCAAGAAAGCAGAATGAATCGGAATGAAAAGAAGAGGAAAAAAAAAAAAATAAAGTATGGAAAAATTCAGAAGGAGGTGGGGTGGGCGAAGGGGGAAATGGTAACTGCAGTGATTGATGAGTCACATGATTGGTGGATGAGTCATCCATCTGTACACTTTACTGCGCAGGACCACACACACATGCAGATGCACTAACACATACACATGTGTGGACTAACGCGCGCACACACACATACACGCATTCTCTTTGAGCTGTATAGTAATTTATCTGCTGGCATTCAAGATAAAGATTGAGTCATGTTCGCCTCAGCTTGAAGCCTGCCAGTCGGCCGGTGGAAAAAGGTGTTTGGCAGATGGGTTTTGCCATATCTTGTTTTCACACCTCCCCCTCACTCACATCACACACACAATATGTCCTCCCGGTGTAATTTCCTTGAAGTGCTCTTGGTTTGCTGCTTGATTGGCATCCAGACCAACTTTATGGATGATGTCAGCGGAACAAACACTAACTGTGATTAGCAGCCTGTCAATATGGTGCACATCAGATGTTAGCCCGCCAGCTCACTCCGCATTTGGTTCGAAGATCGCCTCTCCCTAAATTCATCTGGGTTTGGTCGCACTATTCCAGAATGACCTCAGACTCGCGGCTTTGGTAAATAGATTATATTTCATGTCAGTGACTAACTCTAACTCTGTGTTTTATATGTTTACACATACAGCTAGTACAAAGTTGTATGGGGTTGTTAGTAGAATTTGATTTGGGTCCCTGCTTCTTGTTAGAAACATCAACGCCACTAACAGCGTTTCAATGCAGACTATTTGTGAACAAACCAAGCTCAAACACAAAGAAAATATTAAACGAGGTGCATCAAAAGGTGACTATGTTAACAAAGTAATTGAACAATAAGGCTTATTTTTTTTGCAATGTGCTGTGCAATAAACACATTGTAAATCAAACAGGATCTGGTTTGCCAATTAATGCAAACAATTATGGCATTATAAATTATGAAAATTACTAACAAAACTTCTAATTTAGATAAAAATGACCAAGTTGGAGCACCACCTGATCATCAGGAAAATAATAGCCAAGCAGTTCAGTCTCAGGTATTATGTATAAATATATACTTGATAAGGCTTAGCTATTAAAGTAACAGTAGATAAAGGCAGAAGTCCATCACTGGCATCTTTTGGAAAGCAAGACACCGCACATAGAATAAACACAAACAACTTATCTCCAATATGTAAGTTTATAAACAAAAACTAATTCAACCTTGTAAATATTTCACTAAGCTAGTATAACACTTAACTTACTATTAAGTAAAAAATGAAAGAATGATGAAAACTAATAAACTATCAAAAGGTACAACAGTAAAAATGAGAATAGCACCAAAGAGGCAATGATAAAGAAACCAGGTTTATTAGTTTTCAACCCATCCAAATTTATTTGTATAGGACACAGCAACACTAAATTATGCAAAGAATAAAATATAAAATTGCCCATGGAATAATATATGGTAATATCACAGTCCAGTATGAATATATATGCTCAAGGTTAAAGCTTAAAGCCAAATGACCTCTGAACTAATTTAGATTAGTTTATGTCTTGATTTATAGAATATAACTCTGTATGAAATGAGCATGATTACCGGGGGGCCCTCCGGCCTCTTGAGGGCGCCACTAAGCCTTTAGGCCTATAGTTGTAGTCATAACTCCATCAAACTGTGCACAGAACTGCACTTTGACTAAATCACTGTCGCACTGCGAAAACACAAACAGGATGGAGTGTCGAGTAGCAAACTATTTCCTTCTGCTCTCAGCAAGAAAACATCTGCTTGTTGATACATAGCCGACATCTGTCTGCAGCAGGAGTGAGACAGCTACTCTTAATATGCTTCCTTTTGATTTAATGCTCTGATATCATTTGCTAGCTTTAAATATTTACACCAGCTGTTCTGGATGTGCAAACATGTTACAAGTCCCAGCCACAGAAACTGGGTTGTTTTAGTTTGTGCTTTGTTGATTGATTTATTTTTATTAGAAAATGACTCATCTGACGACAAATATTGACAAACTCTGTATGGATTGGTTGTTCCATTGTTGAAATATCCTAACCACAAAGGATGAATTTTATATTTTAATACTCAGATGCTGAAAGGTTTTAAAAAACTCACCTTACATAAAGTTTTGCTTAAACCAGAATTATATTAGAAAACTAATGGGAATTGTGTGGAAAAACAAACAAAAAAAACAAAAAAACAAAGCATAGCCTCGCTTGTGTCCACCAGTCTGGTTGTAACTTAAGGTTCCTATTTAGTCTTAGTGAGAAACAAAAATACCAATTTCTTTGACAATGAAAGAGGATAGATTAAATTTAATGATAATAACTCAGCAGTCTTGTAATTGGAAAACATTTAGATCAGGAGTCTGCAACCTCTACACTACAAAGAAAATTGTTTTGAAATCTTGTTAACAAATGGTACATGATTGTTTGACAAAAAAAAAACTATATATTGTTTTCAATAGATATGAATTGTAAAAAAAAATTTTTTTTTTTAAAAACATCATTTTTATTTTTAGGTTCCAAAATAAAGAAAAAAAACATATATTTTGCAAAAAGAGGGTGAACATATCGTCTTCTATGCCATAGAATCTATGGGATATTGATATCTGTGGAAAATGTTGCAAAAAGAAGAAGAAAAAAAAGGTTTTCAACCTAATGACGAAAAAAGCAGACCTATGATTGTTGAGACTTTAAAATTAGAACTGTCCTACAAATAGCAAACCCTACCAATCAAGGAGGAAAACACCAGCCCAGATTCACACAACTGTCAGCTTTGAGCGGCTTAAGAAACTCAGTTTTTATCATCGCCGTCTCAGCAGAAGAGAAGACGCGTCTTGCAAATGTGTTGCCTTTTTCTCATTGGATCGACACTAATTTCCCTTCCCTTTTGCAAAACAGCTGACAAGTGTCATTCAAGTAATCCAAACTTCAGTGTTTTAGATGTGGTAGCCAAGCAGAAATCACCATATTACAAACTAATAGATGTGCCTGTTTGACACTTGTTCACACAAATCAAGTCATAACTATTACTAGATCTATTTAATATTTTTTTTCCACATAGTTACATTAATGCAGAATCTTTGATATCACAAAGTAATATGATTACCTATTTTATAATCTTATATAATCTACACAGCTAACACAATTATCACGAGGCAAAGTCACCCTGTGCTAAATTAGCTCAATGTCCCACAGGATGGATTTATGTAAAGAAACAAGAAGGAATTTTGTAATCAACCACAAAGGGTGAAATGGACACTTAAAAAAGCTGATTTTTTAAAATGAGCTATTACCATATTCATAGAAAAATTAGTCTATTCAAAGAAAATTATTGTCAAAAGAATATTATATAGCACCTATACTTGGAAACCAACACTGTCACTGAGTAGTAAGACAGAGAAAGGGAATCCATTAAAAAAAACGTATAAAACTACATCATTTGCTGAGCAAAAATGAGACAAACAGGATGCTGTTAGTTGCCATGCAACCTAATAGGATCCATTTTTATAGCAATAATTTGGTCCTTTTAATGCCGTGGCATCGTAATGGCATTCACTGTTTAAACATCTGCACTGGGTTACTAAAATCTGATCTGGGCTTCACACCGTAAATTTACAAATAAAAAGACATGTTTTGACACTACGTTAAAATAAATGGTTAACACAAAACCGTACGCGTTGAAAAATCAATTATCATAATTTGATGTTGATTTGAAGGGTATTCAATATTCATGTAGCTAATGGCCGACATTTTCCCTCTCATTTCTCTTTCTGTAAACGCATGGGCTTCTTGGGGCCATTACTGATAAACTGTTGTGCTGCCGGGCTCGTCTGAGCCAGGAACTGGATGTGTACCAGGTTTTGTGCCTGGGAGAGTTGGAGTCTGTTGAAATATTCAAATTGCATTTTAATTACAGCACGCCCACAGGGAGAACCGCGAAGGATTAGTATCAGGTTGTAACACAACCTTACACACGGCAGAGATTAATTGGATAAAAATATTAATTTTAATTGTGTATTATTTAGTAACATAATTGTGGCATATAGGACATTGTGATATACAGAATAGGACTTCCAGCATGAACTCGAAGTTTTAAAAAGACTCCTTAGGCGAACCATCATGCCTCCATTGGCAAAAATAAATCTGAATTATTGAGAAATACATGGAGGATGTAATTGGCAAACAAATTAATGCTATAAAATTTTTTGTTGAAGCCAAATGGCCTCCAGCCTCTACAGTTCTTCTTGATAGCTTTTATGCAGCGCTCAACTCAAAACTCCACATTTGGAAAACAGTTAACACAAAGGCCTAAACAGTGGCACCGACACATGGTCAAAGTGACACATTTTGTTTGCAAAAGGCTCCAACTGTGTCAAAGCATGAAAAACATGAAACAAAAAGCTACTATTGTCTTCAAACAACACAACTTGCAACCGAGTGCATGACTGTGGCAGTGAAGCATCCTCGGATCCAACACATGAAAATCCCTGCTTTAAATTATTGTGGTCGTATTTTCTTCTTTTTATTTTGCTCGGCCCAGACTTTGTCTCCTTACTCACCGTAGCTACTAAAGTCCATCAATTTTATCTGTGGCATAGGTTTGGTGAAGTTGGCTAACTGTGAATGAAAACAGAAGTACTCTAAATATCACAGAAAATACTGTAAATGCAAACCAAAATAAAATCAAAGAATAAAAAATTTAGAGAAAGAAAAAAGAAAGAAATTCCCGTTATCGATGCTCCGTCTCATCTTCCTTGGATCCATACTGGAAAAGAACAACACAGACATGGCACATTTCAAGGCGAATGAAGGAGAGTCAAACAGGTGCAAGCCTGTAACTCTTTTTAAGTCGCGTTTCTCAGCTTCTTATGTGACTAACATTTGTATTTCTTGATCAATTTCCAATCCTGAGCGTTATTCAACTGCCTTTTGAGATGTGGAATTTAAAGCAAACAGTATCTAGTGACGCATCGTCACCACTTGCTGTTGAAAGACTAACAATTCAGGCCATTTCAGCTCTTAGAGAGACATCTTTCAGGCAGAACCACTGATGATGCATAGTTGTTTTGACAACTTTGTTGCTAGACAATTGTGACTGTTTTCTCATTACAGCACGCTTCTTCTGCCTCCAGGCTCTGGGAGTTAAAGGTGTCTCTCCAAATCTGTTTTAAAATGATTTTTGCCTTGTAGAAAACGTCTCTCATCCCTTTTTCTAGCATTTTCAGTGGTGCAAACAAATGTTTATGTTAGTTTTCTGGTTTGACAGTGAATCCACTCCAAACTGTCTAGATCAATAATTATAATAGAAAAACATCTGTGCATTTTTATTACTGCTAAAAATACTTCAGCTCATTTATTTTTCATTTGTTTTATAGCAGATCAACAGTGTTGGGTTACCTCAGCAAGGAAACTTCAGCAGCAGTATTGAGTTGCTATGTAATGTAATAGCGCATGTTAATTATAGATATCAAACATGAATAAACAGGCAAAAAGAAGAAAATGATATTAATGTAGAGCAGTTTCAGTCGAACATTACTTTAAAAGTTCCCACCTAAATTCTGAAGTTCTGTTTAATGAGTGTTTTTTGATTCAGCTTCAAAATAGACTAATTTATTTTTGTGCTAAATAAACGAGGCATTGAGATTGTAACACTACATGCAGCCTCATACAAAAAGAAAAAGTCACAGATAGGAATTGTTGAATTACATTTTGTAAGTGCTCTATTGGAAAATAAAATGCCTTACAAAAATCCATAATTTTTTCCACATTTTGTCACATTGCAACCGGAAACCTCAGTGTATTTTGTTGGCATTGTTTTGTAATAGACTAGCATCAGAAGAAAGATTTAAAATGATATAATTTGTTCATTATTGTGGATCAAACATTTGAAATTCTGACATTTTTATTGAGATTAAACACAGGCGGAGTACTAATTGGGTGACAATTATATGTATTAAGTTGATTTTTTGCCTATGGGAACCTGATTGAAGGTGATTGAATTGAATGCATATGCTTTCAACAATTTTCAGATAATTTTGTTTGTTAAAAAACAACAACTTTGAAAACAATGTGTCATTTTCCTTCAAATAATGTTACTTCCTGTTGCTCCATCACATCAAATCCCAGTAAATATGCTTGAAGTTAATTTGATCAGATGTAGAAAGGTCAAGTAGTGTATTTGCATCCACTGTGCTTTTTGTCATGCTGATGTAAAGATGACTACTGAAAACTGTTCATCTTGCTTAGAATATGTTAACTTGTCATTTATTAAGCATGAATATCACCTCATTGCTTTCCATGTTTCCTTTTTTAATACCAACTTCATTGAACATGACACACTCCATCAAACATGCTTTCAGCAGCCACTAGGACACTGGTGGCAGAACTGCCAGGATCTCGATTCTCTCCCACTGCAACACTCTCCTTGTTTATGATCTACACCTCCCCACAACTCCTCCCTAACCACCACCACCACCACCTCTATGGAGAGCCCTTTCAGCCAAAATTCAATAAATAAATAGATAGGGAAAATAAATAAATGAGTAATTGGCCTCTTTATTCCCATTTATATTTATTAATTTATACATTTATTTACTCCCAGATTTATTTCTGCCTGGGTTTTTTTTTTCATTTCCCTATTTTCCATTTTCATTTATCCTTTTTCAATTTTCCTTTTTCATTTATCCTTTTCTATTTTTTAATTTTCCCGTTTTCATTTATCCATTTCTCCCTTTTTCATTACTCCTTTTTTTCATTTATCCTTTTCCAATTTTCCATTTTCATTTGTCCTTTTTAAATTGTCCATTTTCATAAATTCTTTTTCAATTTTCCTTTTTTCATTTGTCTGATTTTCCCCCAAACTGGAAAAAAAGATAAATAATTAAATGCTAATGAGGAGGGGCAGCGTCATCAGGCTACACCTTCTCCAATTGGTTGCTTAGCATCACTCCGTACTTTGCTTCAAGAAAAATGGCGACTTACCACCGGCTTAGAGTGAGCTGAAGCTCAGCAACTTTATTAGAAAATAATCTTATAACTCATGACTTGATTATTTTTCGTGTAGACGCTCAGATAGATCGTGTTTCTATGAGAGGCCCCATGGGCCAAAACTTACAAACCCTCTCACACATACTACCGCAACGGAAGTTAACTTAAAATTTCAGTTTCTGATTGGACCCCAGGCAGGAGAAGGCAGGTTTTCACGGACAGAGAAATAGCTGAGCGGCAGCTATACTCACAGAGGCAATGAATATTTTAAATGACATCGTTAGTGCTCCTACAGTAGTGTCAGCATTATCAGAAGTGTTAGATAGAACCCGAAAGCCAGCGTCGGAACCCCCATCTATCAGTGCCGTAAAGCTAGCCTGCACTCTCTTTTAATGTGCGCGACAGCACAAGTTACGACGCTCTTCTTTCAAAATAAAAGCAAGCATTGTTGCTTGTGTTTTTCAGGAGTGAATAAACAGAAATTTGTTTGCAGATTTCTGAAGCAGCTTTCCAGAGCATAATGTTGCGTTCACTATTCACCTTATTCCTGGGTGGCTTACTGGGGAAACGATTATGGGTCTTACTTCCGGCGCCCACCGGAAGTAGCCATATTTCACTGTAATTTGTAGGGTTTTTTGCTAGTCTATATTCATGATAGAAGTTACATCTCTCTTTTCCGTTATAATACAATATTTAGTCCAACTTGTTTACGGGCACGCCGTCTGCTATCAAAGAGCTGCTCAGTAAAGAGGATCGTAATGTGAGTTTAATCACCGGGAGCGACAGGAACACAGAGTTACAACGGAATAATGTGAGTTAGCAGCGCTGCTAGCAGCTCCTTCCTCTGAAGAACTGACAGTAATAAAGACGAGAAAAGCAGAGAAGCTGGTCAGAGTTCTGAGCTGCAGTTTTGCGCCGACGGTGTGATGTGAATTTTAATTTTCGCTTGAATTAAAAAAATAATAAAGTTCATGATCTGAGTCTTTATCATTATATTTGGGCCAGTAATATTTTTTTATAAGACAAAAGAAAATATCTGGGTTTATTTAGTCCATCACAACAAGAACCTCCGATTCCAGCTTCCGATTCGGGAAATAGCTAAAGGGCAATTCCACTTCATTTTTCACTACTTTCCGCATCTTTAATCGACTCTAGTTTAAAAAACTACAACACCCAGTCTCTTCTAACCTGGACTGGATTATTCTCCAGATTAGAATATGTAGAACCATGTTTGTGACTTGTGAAACTTTTATCTGATTTGTGAAACTTCAATAAAGGTTGATTTTACCTCTTTTTTTTTTTTTTCTACATCTGGATCACACAAGAACTGCTCCAGCACCAAAACTACAACACCTAGAGACACTTCAGACCTGCACTGGATTAGGAGCAGGCTAGCGCCAAGAAGATTTATTTAATCTTTCTTAGTAAATGTATAAATGAATAAATATAGTTGGGAATAAAGATGCCCATTACTCATTTATTTATTTATTTTACTCATTTATTTATTAATTTAATTTTGACTGAAATGGCTCTCCATACAGCTCCACACTTATCTCTTTGCTCACCTCTTTCGTCTTTTCCCTGCCTTACTTACCCCGATTTATATCATCCCTTTTCTTACAATTATGCATGCTCCTTCCACCTCTCTTCGTTTATTCCTAATGCCACCTAACGCCCAGTCTTGCCCGGCTTTCCTTCTATCCTTTCTCCATTTCTTGTTTAGTATGCAAACCCCAAGAGAGGGGAAAAAAATGGGTGAAAAACGCTCTCTCTGCACCACTGTCACAAAAGACCGGTGAGTCATCTCCACTTATGTTCCTCGTCTCCCTCCTACAAAAAAAAAAACAACGCACACACACACACACACACACACATACACACACACACACACACACACACACACACACACACACACACACACACACACACACACACACACACACACACACACACAAAAAAACACTTAAATTACCTACCGCGCATTTACAGCAAGACACGTACAGATGAACAAATGTTGGTGAGCTACAGACAGACATTTAAAAAGAAACAGATTCTACTGTCCTCCAAGGAACTCCTTGATACAATTCATGGTTTGAATTGTTAATGAAGAAAATGATAATGACGGCTAAAATTTGCACCATAAAATGCCACGCACTATTTAAAACCTTTTTAACGAAGAGTGATTAAGACAAGTTGCAGGAATGACGACACACAAATGAACACGCCACAAAACTGGTAATAACAGAACGTGATCTCTATAATCATGTGCTTGAAGTGATTAAACAGGAAAAAAAGAAGAAATGAGAACGCATAAAGAATACAACCAAAACCCAGAGGGGATAGTAATTCTTTTTGTTCATGTTTATACACCTACATTTTAAATATCACAAATAAAATGCTCTTTCCCCATCTGCTGGCGGGATGCGTCTCTGCAGCCAAAGAGGTGCTGTGATCAAGATGGCAGTTATAGAAAACCTCTGTTTTTTTTTTCTTCTGTGAATGTGGAAATCAAAATAAGATATTTACATTTATTGATGATTTAATATCTGAAAATCAAATAAATTATCTTCCACTTTCTTTCCAAGCAGTTTATTGGAAGGCTTCTAAATGTAGGAGGCTGCCTGTCACAAAAACGCTATTTGCTTTCTTTGGTTCAATCGAATCTGTTCGATAAAATGGGTATAAACCAGCTTGGTATACTTTCTCACACTATCTACCGTTGATTAATTTCTAAAGATATGAAACAAAACCTAAAGGGCATACAGGCTATCAGATCCTTTATTCTCTTCTCATGTGCCTCTTTGTTTGTATAATTAAAAACATGTCCTGCCTGTAGTCACACAAAGAATAAAATCATAAAAAAAAGAAGGGTCTTAAGGCTCTTCTACACCTTTGTGAGAGCAGTGGGAAAGTTTCTGGCTTCTGGAAGTCTTGCTCATGCCAAGCCGGACTCCACCGCACAGACACTGGAGCCCTCATCTGATTACTCTTTACAGAGGCCTGCTTGTGAGCTATTCAGACACATGAAATATTGAGAGTGTGGAGCTTCCGTTTCAGACACAGAGAGGAAGGGAAGAGAGCAGAGAGGCTGGCAGGCAAACCAAGACTAGGGAAAGAAAAAGCCAAAGAGGGTTGGGATTAGCAGGAAATAGCACGTCAGGCACCGTGGGAGGGAGACACATGAGTGGGGATGGAGGAAGAAAGGTAAGGCAAGGAGTGGATGAATGTTTAAGACTAATCAAGCTCTCGCCTTCAGAGTAACAGTAGAGGCTGAGCTGGTGCAGATGATTGAACGGCTGATAACCCTCTTGTAGATCAGTTAGGAGGGCATGTGTTTTTTTGTTTTTTTTTAAATTCTACTCCCTTTCCCCGAGAAAGTAGTGGGGCAACGTCTGTCCAGGCAGAAATACTGACGGAAAAATCCAGTGAAGAAATCATTGAGTCCAGAAGTATCCAGACACCAGAGGACACCACCAGGGCTAACAGCGGAGTCTGGGATGAAGAGGTAAAAAGCAGATGGGCAACAGGAAGCAAAACAGGAAAATTAATTGCAACTTGTACTTTTGTTTTGGTGTTTGGTCTGTGTGGGTGATGGTCATAGATTTTAGAGGATCAATGCATTGAGAATGCAGAGACATTAGCAGAGGAGACTGTGATAGCTACGGACTACCTCCCGGAGACCCACCTGTCAACAGGAGAGGACATGAGTCCCCAATCTGTGTCATCTCATCCCTCCACCACACAGAGTAAGATACACACAAACTTGTATTATGTTCCCACATTCCTGTGGGGACATTGTACTGACTCAATAGATTCTCTGTTTGAGCTCTCTAAAGATCAAATGCTATCATCTCATCTCCAGAAATACTGCCATCCTCTGCTTTATTTATCTAATAAATACATTTTTAACAAAATACTTAATTTGTGTTTGGAATGGGTAAAATGTGGAGAAGATCCATCCATGGTTGGGTGGGTGGCAAAAAATGTTTGCAAAATACGACCTTTCTTTGCCTTTATGTTGGACTTTTTACTTTCCAGAACATTTGTTGTACTGAATAATGGTCTAATGCATTGGATAATTTGTGTCTTTACAGATGCCCCAACTGAGCCATGCTGGTATTGTTTGAGGTCTCTTGACTCTGAGTCTCATCCCAACGTCACAAAACAGGAGGTAATATTTCTGACACAACTTATTTTGTTGTTGTGTAGCAAACAGATTCTCTGATTCTCCCATATATTGGAAAGCTTTTGTTTACTTAAAAAAACCCCATTCAAATTATAAATTAATAGCAAAAAAATAAAACTGATGATGTTTGATGCTCAAAAAAGCAAGAGCTGTAAAGTGAATCAAGTCAAGAATTATATGATTCATTTTTGTTACTTGTAAGAAAAAAGAAGTAGACAGCAGCATTCGAACAAGAACATTGTAAACACTTAACCATTCATCCAACTGTAACTACATGTTCAGATTACATCTAACCCTCAGTAGTTATTTAACTATGAAGAACTCATCATTTAGGTTAAGGTCAAGTAAATAGCTCAAACATTCCCTAAGTTACTCTAAAAACAAATCTGATTTTGCTTCTTTAAATGTAAGCAAAAAATTGTTTTAAAAAAAATTAACAATTAAGCTTTGAATCAGTAAAGCACAGCTTTGTTTTTTTTTTTTTTTTTTTTTTTTATTCAAATTTTTATTATGGAACAACACGGAGGACGTGTATCTCCTCCATTTGCAAAAGGTGGTACAGACATATACTAGCATCCATTCAGTTTAACATATTGGTCCGTACAACATACCCCTTCCTGTGGTTATCCTACCACCGGTATTTAGTGTTCCATTTTTTTTTTTCCTTCTTCCGCCCCAGACCCTCTCAGAGGAACGGGGAGAAAAAAGAATTAACAAACTGGTACCACGTCATAAAAACTTTCCTGAACTGTAAAACAGTATACATCGAACAGAGTAGCTAAAGAACAGTGGGTGTCACCTCATTGTCATCGTTTTCAGATCTGGAGTCCATGAAAGTTTGCCATGGAGTCCAGGATCTTTCAAATCTGTCTTGCTCCAGTTTCAGTGCAAATGTCAGTTCCTCCATCTTGCGAATGTCTTGGATGATGTTTATCCAGTCTTGTAGTGTGGGTGTTTTATCAGTCATCCATTTTCGAGTGATTGCTTTCTTGCTGGCAGTAAGCATTATATTGAACATGTATGTTTTATAGAATCCCTTTACACAGTTTGGTCGTCTGCCCAAGAACATCGTCTCAAAGCTCAGAACAAGATTGACCCCAATAACAAACTCTACACTTTGCTTAATTGTCTCCCAGTAAGAAAATAGTTTAGGACAGCTCCAAAAAATATGAAAGTGGCCGGCTTGATTCGACCCACATAACCTCCAGCATGTTCTGTCTGCATTTCTGCCCCTCTGAGCTGGCGTTTTGAAGAAGCGTGTAGCAGTCTTCCAAGCAAATTCCTTGTAGGCTAGTGATGATGTACATTTCCAACAGTTATTCAAAATGTCCGACCAGTCCTCAATGTGAATTTGACTGTTCCTTTCCTTGTCCCATCTCTCCTTTATATATAGTGTATTCCCCCCTGCCAAGTTTTGTAGTTCATTATACATTTTAGACGTTAATTTATTAACGGGGGTTGATTGATACGATTTTAGAAAGATGTTCAACATGTCGACAAATGTTCCGTCTAGCTTATCTTTGTTTGTTTTTTCTAGATAATGCCGGATTTGTAGATAACGGAAAAAGTCTCTGTTATCAAGGCCATATTTTTGCTTGATATCTTGAAAGGTCCTCAGACAACCTTTTTGATATAAATCATTGTATTTTACCAAGCCCTTATCAATCCACTTTTTAAAAGTAATATCTGTTTTATTTGGGGTAAAATCTTGATCGTATGCTATCCACCTGATTGGTAAACATGACTCTTTATTTTCTCTTACTAATTTTGACCAGGTCTTGAGTGCTGTTTCTGAACATGGATTGAGTTGTTTAAGGTCTTTTATTAAGTCTATATTTCCAATTGCTGCTTGCAAGGGGACACCAATGCTTTTGCATTCAATCTCCTTTCATTTTGCTGTGAGCACAGCTTTGTTTTGAACACTTCTTACTATAATCTGTAGGTCTCTATTCCCTGTGTTTCAGGAAGACTCCGATCCTGAATCACATCTGCCCTCTAGTGGCCAGAAAGTGAACTACCAGACAGATCCCAGACCTCACTTTGGTGTAGCCTGTTCCTCCCACTCTACATGTCGCCCCCTATGGGGCAGCGAGGGGCCTTATTGGGGACCACGAAACCAGGAGCTGGCCGAACAGACAGACACCTGTCCACACTGCCACCTGGGCTTGCCCTCCGACACACTGCGCTGGCATGAGGTTGGCACGAATACTAGCATGGTGACACAAACAACATCTGCTCTAAATTCACTGAAATATCTCTCTATTCACAGGCAAAATGTCTTCTGTTTGATGGGCTGAGGAGCTCGAAGAAAGAAAACTAATCACTGTGAAAGAAAGATGTGACTTGTACATATTTTAGAAATATATTTCTAGAAACAATCGTCTGGGCAAATTTTTCAGGAAAATCTTTGTTCATGTTGTGCAGTTTATTCCAGAGCAGATAAACTGTTTAGAATGACACATTCATTCCATGTGACACTCATTCTAGTCTATACTAACCTCTGTTACAAAATATTTGCATATTTTTGTATTCATCATTTATTGGTACATCCCAATTTTTCGCCATCCTCATAATCTTTCAAAAGAAAAAGTCAACATTTTTTTTGCTTTTGGCTTTATCTTACATAAGGAAGTGAGAGGTGCATTTAAACAAATAAAAATGATTAACTGTCGAACTGGGTAAGGCTCTCTGGTCCAGTACTCATTGGTTCAAATCTTACTAAAAGAAAGTAGATATCGTCTTATTGGAATGGACAGAAGTCACATGAGAGGTTAAGTGGAACATTGATTGACATATTTAATGTACAGTATATTAAATTGATCATTTTGATGATGGCATTTGAGAAAATGTAATGTTTATTGCTTGTTTCAAAATTGGTATTATGTTTTTATAGCATTAAGCACTTTGAACTGCCTTGTTGCTGAAATGTGCTACACAAATAAACTTGACTTAAATTAACAAGCTTCAAATCGTTTTATCTGTGAAGCCTAAACAAGAGCAAACATATCAATTAAGAGTTTTACACAACCTTCAAAAATAATAAGAATATTAAAGCTATCCTATTCCTGAATAACCGTATTCTATTAAAAGTGTGATCTATAATCTATTTTTTAAAGACATTGTTGAAACAATAGTCAGGTAACATAGATTAAAAGGAAAAATATGAAATATTCTCACATTGCAATGTCCACACAGATTTTTTTTTTTTAGTTAAGCTCTAAATAACTTTGAGAAACTAATATTACTCTGTGATTAAATGTGGTCAGGTTTGAGACTGAAAATTCAAATTTATTGGGGAGATTTGAGACTTCTTATTATATCGAACTTCAATGGTTAGACCAATGTCGTAGCTGTTTAAGTGAAACGAAGTAACCAATTGAACCTTGTATATAGCATGTTTTAGAATACAGTTGCATTAATTCAACTGTTTGAATTAATACAATTGAATGTGGAACTGATATTAGAACTGGGTCCTTGTGATGTAACGGAACCAGAGGGTTCTACAGACAGTACTTCACTAAGTTGCATGTTCTGTCAGTTGGGGCTCATTCAGGCTTTATCTCACAGTTTCTGAGTGTCAGGATTTCTCTTTAATGTTTACTGTTTAATGTTACTGTCAGCTGGATTTGCACATGAACCCTTATCTACTAGCTGCTACTGTGACACAACAGGCTGTTTTAAATCTTTAAATCCAGATAAACCATGGAGGAGTGCGAAGACAGACTATGGGAGGACGATTGTACTTCCTCTGACGACTGTGGGGAAGAGACCATGCATTTAGACAACCGTGACACTGAGGAGATAGGTGAGTGGGAGATGCTTCCTGATGTCTGCTTGCTACACATCTTCAAATATCTCTCTGATGGTGATCGCAGCAGGGCATCTCTGGTTTGTCATCACTGGCACAAAATCATGCGTCTGCCCTGTCTCTGGCGCTGGCGCTCCTTTCACCTCAGTGGCCGTCTCTCTAAATACAAGCAGTCCGAGCACTTATCGGCAGTGGGCTATGCTGACAATCTGGGAGTCTTCTTGGAAAGCTTGGAGGTGACCGTGTGTCCTCCAAGATCTGTTGTGTTGGCCCAGCGTCTGCATAACACCATCTGTGGGCTGTTGAATACACTGGTCAGGTAAAAACAATTTGCATCTTAAGACTGCAGTATGTAACGTTTACAAAAATAGGCTTTTTTACATATTTATTAAAAGTGTTGCCATGTTGTGACAGTGTAACATGAGACAATCTGTGAAAAGATTGGTTTCCTCCACCTCCTCCTTGAGTTGCTATTGCTGTCTGAAGAAATGCGCCGCTCCCAACCAAAAACAACCAGTCAGAGCCAGAGGGAGTGTCTTAGCGTTGTCAATCAACCTCGTGTATGTGCTGCTCAATGTCCTAATGGCGGAGAATCTTTCCAGTTACTAGTTTTTTCAGGAAAATACCAGGAAAACTGTTAAATTCCAGTTTTCCTGTTAAATTCCAGTTTTTATCCACCATCATCCACCAATGATGGTGGATAAACAGTTTTCCTGGAATGGAAAAGTTCCATTAAACTGTTTATCCACCAATGATGGTGGATAAACAGTTTTCCTGGAATGGAAAAGTTCCATTAAACTGTTTATCCACCATCATTGGTGGCCATGCTAACTAGCTTTAGCATTCATGACAAGCTCCACTGCTATGCTTCTAGCTGTAGCATAGCAGAGAGCAAGGGGGAAGGTGTGAGCAGTGCGTACATAAGTGTGATTAAAAGCACAAAGACCCTCCTCCTCTCTCTAATTGGTTGTTTCTGAAGGAGGAGAGTATCTGTTCAGATAACAGCAGGATCATAGGCAGGAGCCAGATGAGCTCAACTTTTTCTCATGTCTCATACTATGCTGTCATGCTATAGTGATAATAAAACACACACATATTAAGAAATATGTAGAATACATGTAAAGTACAGACCAAAAGTTTGGACACACCTTTTAATTCAATGGGTTTCCTTTATTTTCATGACTATTGACATTGTAGATTCGCACTGAAGGCATCAAAACTATGAATAACACATGTGGAAATATGCACTAAACAAAAAAGTGTAAAACAACTGAAAATAGCCCTTATATTCTAGTTTCCTCAAAGTAGCAACCTTTTGCTGTGATTACTGCTTTGCACACACTCTGCATTTTCTTGATGAGCTTCAAGAGGTCGTCACCTGAAATGGTTTTCACTTCATAGGTCAACCTGCCCTGTCAGGTTAATAAGTGGGATTTCTTGCCTTATAAATAGTCATGAAAATAAAGAAAACCCATTGAATTAGAAGGTGTGTCCAAACTTTTGGTCTGTACTGTATATATATAGAAAAGTTACATAGTTCAATTTTAAGTGTCTATCTGCAATCTGAAATCAGACTCCAAGGACATTTTCATAAAATTGAACATCATTTTGTCTTCATAGAGTTCAAGCCCCATTAAAGACCCTCTCCATCATACGGCTGGAGCTGGACCGTTCCTCCTGGGGCCAGGGCCTCAGAAATACTGTAGTCAACAAACTCATTTATTTCCTCTTAGAAGGTCCCTCAAGACTTAAAAACATTTGCCTGATCAGGATACGGACAGAGACCCAGCAGGTAATGTCAACAGATACCGAATACTACTTGACAAGAAACATTTAGCAAAAAAACAAAAAGTGAATTGGAACATTCATTTGTAGTGTAAAGCTACCAATGTTTTTATAGGAGATAGAAAAAAGAATTGTTATTTTGACCTTTTCAACAAAATACTGACATATTAACTTCTAGAGGAGTTACTAGTCTACATACACATCGGGTTTACTGAAGTGACTCACTTGAGCAAATAATAAAGCAATACATTAGGAACCTTAATTCACAGGTGAAATTTAATGACAATCAAATACCACTAAATTTGTGTGCAGCCATAACAACAACTGCTATAATAGTTTCACCTGAATCTGGTTTATTTCCCAATTCTTTTGACCCACAGGGTCTGGAGCTGCTTTCTGCAATAGTACAAAATCAAAGAAGCCTCTCTCCCCTCTGTGGCCTTTCTTCTTTGGATCTAAGAGGTTTCTTTTCTGTCACTGTGCCCAATCACCTTAATCGCAATATACCTCAAATGCTGCAAAAGTTGCAAGGCCTCACCCACTTGGCTCTTAGCTACTCCTGGTTGTCAGATGAACTGCTGCTGGCTCTCAGTGAAAGTATCAGAGCGAGAAGGGTAAACTATGGCAGAGATGGTAACTTCCTGGAAAACCTTTCACTGTACTGCACTCAGAATGAGCCACATCAACAGGTAAGCAGGAAAAAAAAGAACATTAGGTCAGTCCAAAGACACTGCCCTATCCATGTTTTACCGGGAAACTACAAAAGATGATTAAACTACAAGTGCTAAATAATCTCTTTCAAGGTGGTGTATGGTTACTCATGGGCCACTTTGGTGTCCAGCTGCCCAGATCTAAAAGTCAGACTCACAGTCGAACAAGTCGTTGACACACAGCAGCTGGCGAGGATCCTGCTGCCCGAGATTCCACTCGTGGAGTACAACATGACTGCATTTTATTCAACAGATGAGATCTGCAGCGCCAAGCCTCTGCTCCAAACCATGCTGCCCTGGTACAGACACAGCCTGCAGGTCAGAGTCCCGAGAAAGATGCAAAACATGAAGCAAAAATGTTCTTTTTTTTTCCAACAAAATTTTCACCCGGAATCTGCAGAGGGCACAGGCTTGCTGTTCAATGCGTAAATTTGTATAATGAAGTTACAGTTTGGCTAAGTGGTTCCCAAGCACTGCAGTTTCTGATCATCAAAATGACAGTGGTAGAAATGTTGCCATCCAGATAATTACTGACAAACTTTGGCTTATATTGGCTTATAAGCAGTATAAGAATATTGTTTGGCTCAAGTAAAAGCTTATAAAATATTCAAATATTGCTTATAACATGAGTTTCAACAAACATAAGACCTTTTTTTACTTAAGCCACTTTTCATATATATATATATATATATATATATATATATATATATATATATATATATATATATATATATATATATATATATATATATATATATATATATATTTACTTTTCAACCATTCAACTTTAAGAATCTTCAGTACAATAAGGGAAATGTGTTCTGCTATAATTATACTTTTTAAAACAATGCCTCATTAAAATTAATTTATAACATTTTAAAATTCTACTTCCATGTACTTTCACCTAGAGAGCTGTTCAGACTTTAACATTTGTTGCTTTTTGAGTTGTGTCACCCTACTTCAAGTTCTATTGTGTCTCTACATGATTCTGTCTGACAGTAAGTAGCCCTGGGGGTTATGGCCAGAATTAAGCTTAAGCATGTGAGAATTAAAATGACTGGATAGCTCTATTTCCTCATAAAATCATTGCTTTAAGACAGCTGCTTATATTGTTGTCAGATATTAAAAGTTGGTACATGACCTAAAACATTTGGGTGTAACAAAACAAGCAAAAACAGACAAGAGGACAAATTCAAATACATTGGAAGAACGATAGCTGCGTAAAAACCATTTGAAAGTGTTCAGTCACAACAATGCAAAGAGAAATGTTCTTGTCTGTAGAATCTAACACTGGACCTGAGCAACTGCAGCGAGTCACTCGATGATGAGCTGCTGGAGTTGGTTAATGTGTGTGAGAGCCTCGTAGATTTGAGAGTCTGGGCTTTCTTGGAGATCTCCACTGTGGGTCGGCTCCTGCACATCCGGATGACTAAAAGGATGTCACTCAACAAGATCAAAGTAAGAAAACAGGGAGATATTCCCCTTCAAGCTACGGAAATTCAGTGAAGAGAAAGATAATAGTACATTTGATTGCAGGTGCGAATCTACACAACGGTAGAGAACATAGAGGAGCAGGAAGATCAGCTAATGGAAATACTATCTCCCTTTTGTTACCCTCCTGAGCTACAGTTCCTGGCAGTCATTTGCCCCTATATATGACACCTTCAAGTGTGCCTTAACACCAAACGAGGCACAAGCTCCCTATAAAACCAAAATAAAGTGAATGAAGCATAAAAGACATCTATTTCCTCATTTAACCACCCAAATGATAAACACCTTGTCAGGGTGATGTGGGTGTGTTTATGTTTTTCTCCAGGAGACTGGGTGAGCTGGGGTTGTGTATAGAAACTCTGACCTACTTTCACTGTAAAGCGGGAGCAAGCAATGTTGTGCCTGTGTTTGCATGGGGAGAGAGCACTATTTAAAGTAGCAGAGATTAAGGGCCAATAGAAATAAACTCTTGTTCGGAGGATTCACGCGAGACTAGAAAGAGCGTGAGCCTTCTTTGTGTCTTTAATCCTCTTCATTTGATTTTGGTCTATTATGAATAGAGTCTTTAAAGGTTGTATTAGATTTAAGCTCTTAAGTACGACACCTTATAATCCTTACACACTCTCCACTGATTGCTTTGTTAATTCCTTCATGACTGAATACCTTTTTAGTCTTCTGTTTTGAATAATTACCCACCATTTTAAATGATAATGATATATTTCAACAAAAAACATGTCAATGCTTCCTCATTTGCTGAGTATAAGGTCACAAACACTTCCCCCCCCCCCTCCCCCCACACACACACACACTCACACACAAACACACACACTAACTTCTTGACACTTTACCAAGTTGAGCAACTTCACCATGATCACACCAGACCACTGAAAAATCAGGTTCTGCTGCAAAGATTCCTGCCAGGGAAGGGAGGTGGAAACAGCACAGAATTACTTTAAGTCCTGGCTACTAGTGTTAATGTCGTAACCCGCTGCCAAAATGTATTTATTCTGTCAATTATGTCTTGGAAAAGTATAGCAAAAGTATCCATAACCCTCCTTCTTTTTCACAGTTTATCATGTATTATAACCACAAATAATATTTTAAGGGATGTTATGAAACCGATGAACATGCCTGTGAAGTGCGAGGAAGCTTTTAGTGTTGTGGATTTGCATTCAATTAAAAACAACGCCTCTGTTGTCAACATGTCAGTTTGTACTCTTTCACTAATTCAAAAATAATGTCAATATTAATACGTTGAACAAGCCTGGCATAAGAAAAACATTAGTATTGCACAGCGCGCGACTGTAACGGAGCAGCATCCTTCACGCCATTGGCTGTTAAAGTCAAAGTCACGTGACTGTAGCTATAGCAGGTCGCCGCCCGTCGCCATCACCTGACCGCCGTCGCCACGCCGGTGCCCCGCCTTCCCGTGTTGTTGTTATATCCTCCACATTGTCTCCGCCAGCCCGCCGGACTATCGCCCCCCTGTACCGACGCTTTGCGGAGTCATTCCCCGACCGTCGAAATGTCCTCGCTGCCGAAGCCCTTCTCTGTCTGCGAGGGGCCCTGCGAGAGCTGCGCTGCCCGAAGACGAGGCCTGAGCTCGGCTCTCCATCAGCGGCTCCCATCCCCGCTGCTGGCCGCCTCCGCCACCGGGTTGGTGTCGCTGAAAGAGCACCGGAGGTTGTGCGAGGGCAGGCGGAACCTGGCGGCGGCTGCGATCGGAGGGAGGAAAATCACTCATCCCGGAAAAGCTATACTTGCAGGTGGATTTTCTGGCTCTTTTAATTCAGACTGGAGATTTCAAAGCAGTAGTTGCTCTTTGTGTGTTGCAGAGAGAACAGTATAATCCCAGTCTGTCGCCCTTAAAGCTATCCACGCAGAACTGGGTCAAAAAGCCCCCATGCCCAGCAGGATGCTACAGCAGTTGCATCATGTAGCCTCATCCCTGTTCTCATTGCATTATGCCCCTCATACAAATGTAAACAATAAATGTTTACATTACAAATCCACCACTTCTTCTATATCCACAAGTTACTTTAGGCAACAGAACATTCAGGAGCAGTTCTGCATCTCTCTCTCAGGTGGCATAGCAGGAGCAATAGAGATCTGCATCACCTTCCCCACAGAGTATGTGAAGACCCAGCTGCAGCTGGATGAGCGAGCCAACCCTCCAAGATACAGAGGGATCGGTAGGTCACCGGGCTGGGATGAGTTTCTGTGCTGGCCTTGTGATGCTCTCTCACTCCGTCCTGCTCTGGGTTTGGACAGGTGACTGTGTGAGGCTGACTGTGCAGGATCACGGGCTCAGAGGGCTGTACCGAGGTCTCAGCTCCCTGCTTTATGGGTCAATACCCAAATCAGCAGTCAGGTGAAGACAAGCACACTGTACATGGCAACTTTTACATCATACAGCCTTTTTTAAAAAAAAAAAAAAAAGCAAAAGAAGCTACTAAAATAATTCAGATTTTTGTTTTTTCACACGTCAGAGGTTAGCAGGGTGGAAAATGTTAAACGAGGCGGAACAGATCCAGTGACATAGAAACCAGACCGGGTTTCTTTACTGGATGTGTACCACACATACAAGCTTTCTTTTTTTTTTGTTTTGTTCTTTTATTTTTCATTTAACAACTACATGTAACCGCTTTTGACTATAAAAGAAAAATGTGCTGCTGGATCGTTGACAGTAGTAGTTTTACTTGTCAGAAAATTCCCACTTATGTATCTCAGCATACGTCCCTTACCTTAATAGGATACGAATGATATCAAACCAATCACATAAAAAAAGTAGAGCATGACCTGCATGAACAAAACTGCCTGATTTAAATCTGACTGGATTGAACGGGTGCCATCCTCTCTGATTCACGGACAAATATCAGCTATGGTTTTTGAAATTTCCACATTAAATAATTTTTCATAAAACATGAATTGCCATGAGAAAATAAAGTCACTCTGACCAGCAGCAGATATCTAAATTATTCTCTGCATTTTTTTCTAAAACTCCAGCTTGATTTAAAAAAAAAAAAAAAGTTTTGTACAATCTTACATTGATTTGCTATTGAGTACAGAATTAGGTGAAAGTAACGAACCAGCAAGTATGTCTTTTATATGTTGCTTCCAAACACCTTTATCATCTTTTGAAGTGATCTTGATTTACCATTCCTCAGGTTTTTTAATGTTTTATTTTAACTTTTGCTGCTTTTTTAAACAAATACTTTGTCAAATCCTTGTACCTGACCTAAGACTAACAGTTTCTAGTAAAAGGACTGAATCATGTCCGAAAAATACAGATTTTTTTCTTTCTTTTTAAGTTAAAAGTTAAAAGAATCACTGTCCTCGATAAAGTACTATTCAGCCTCTCTCAAGCTATGTGATCTTGGATATTATTGTGTAGACTGACTTAGAAAGAAAGTGACTGAATTTGTGACGGGTGCCAAAAATATTTTGGTTTTTGCCTTTCTAGAAAATCTGCAAAGAAGGAGCATTCCTGTACAAATTTCTTTCTGTTCCTGTTTTATAATACTGAAATGTCTCCATTCTTCCAGGTTTGGCACATTTGAAATGCTTAGTAATCCGATGCGAGACCACACGGGCCGGCTCGACAACAAACGGAGCCTCCTGTGTGGTTTGGGAGCCGGGATAGCAGAGGCTGTGCTGGTCGTCTGCCCCATGGAGACGCTGAAGGTTGGTTGAGACCTTCTGCAGAAAACTGCAGAAGTTTTCTCTTGTTCACTTTCTGCAGGAAGTTTTGTGATGTGTCACAGAGATGAAACATCTGGATAAAACGGTCTGTATTTGACAAAGGTGAAGCTCATTCATGACCAGTGTTCCCTCAGGCCTCGCTACAGAGGCTTCTTCCACGGAGTCAGTGAAATCATCAGGGAGCAGGGTGAGTGAGCAAAACTGGACCAGCTGCTTATTTTGTATATTAGCAAAACTGCATCTGTAGTAGTAATGTCCAATTTTCCTGTGTAGGTTTGAGAGGAACGTATCAAGGCTTGACACCAACTGTGCTTAAACAAGGAACTAATCAGGCCATCAGATTCTATGTTATGAACGCTTTGCGGAACTGGTACAACGGTGAGATGGTTTTCCCTGAACAGATGATAGAAATAAGAGATCAATAAGTTATTGTCACTTTCGTCAGTTTTTTGGCTTTGGCCCCTAAGGTGATGAGCCTAGAAGAGAAATGCATCCAATCGTCACTGCGATGTTTGGAGCCACAGCAGGAGCAGTCAGCGTTTTTGGAAATACACCTCTAGACGTCGTCAAGACCAGGATGCAGGTAGGAAACAAACGCAACCCTAGTTTATATGTATGTATATATATATTAAAAAAAAAAAAACTATTTTAGATTTGATTGCTTACTGGCGAAGCATATGATTTAAAGAAGGAGTGTCATTTCCCATCTAGTACCCAAAAAGTAGTGCCTCACAGTGGCCAGTGTCTGAATTATTCGATGTTCTTTGGTAGAATAGCTTGTTATCCAAACACCCTAGCATGCAGAGCATCTTCTGTTTTGTCTTTCAATTCTTAGTTTTCTCTTATATGCTTAGTTTTCTCTTGTTTATATTGACTTGCCTTGGAAACAAAATTATCTTAATAGAGACTGATAAATGTGCATAAAAATCTATTTTTTTCAAAACCCAAGAACAAAAAGGATTCACATTTGGATACTGTTTAAATCTCTTTACATGCTGGTCTTCACCTTCTATACATTTAATGTTTTGTGCAAATTGTCAACCATCACACACCTTCTAGATTGACAAAAGTAACACTGTTTTCAGCACAACTTCCATTCTCCTGAGGTCCTGAGTTCAGTTCTAACTGGATTTCAGAAACTAAAAGATTGTTTTTTTTTCTACCTGACAATAATCAAGCTTAAACATGCCATGATATTTTAGTTTCTGCATTAACATAACTTTGATTTACCTGTGTCACATTTCTGCAAATTAAATGCACTAATTAAATAGAATCCTCTTGACATCTAGCATTGCTAAGCTTCTGGATTTGTATTAGCTAATAATTCTCTGGTACAGCTGACATCGACTTTTGTACATCTTCTGAGACCTAGCTTAGAAACTAAGCATAATTTATTCTCAAATCCACATTTATCAAACCCAGAATGAGCGCAGAAAAGAATGTTGTCACTGCACGTTTGTTGCTTGTTAGAAAATCTTAACACATTTCTTTTAATATATGTATATATGTTAGGGTTTGGAGGCCTATCGCTACAAAAACACATTGGATTGTGCCTTCCAAATCTTGAAACACGAAGGACCACAGGCGTGAGTACCATGTAGCCACTAGTTTAGATTTCCTTCCCCCTTTAGCAACCAATTGTAATCTCGTACATCCTGCAGGTTCTACAAAGGCACAGTTCCCAGACTTGGCCGCGTGTGCCTTGACGTGGCCATAGTCTTTGTCATTTACGAAGAGGTGGTCAAACTACTCAACGACGTGTGGAAAACGCAGTAAACCGGCATGAATGTGAAAAGGGGTCCGGGAGGAAGCATGGACCAGTGCCTCTTGCTACGCACAACACAACACCTCTGTTCCAGTTCAGTTTAGCCGTCTGGATTCTCCTGAGCAGATGACGCGTCATCTTGACCGGTGTCCACACTGTTAAGCAACATATTCGGTTACGTAGGCTCACTCTAAACCCAGCAATGAAGACTAGAGCGGGTATTTTTTTTTTTTTTCATCAAGTGAATTAGAAGTAGGTACGGATTAAATAACAAAAGGCTGAAAATACGATAAAAGGAGTATTACGAACGACATGAAACGAACACTTTGTTCTGAAACCAAAAAGGTGTCTTGATTCACTGAGTACTTACCATATACTGTGCTGTGAATGGACTTGAGCAAGCTTCTTGAACCACTGCAACCAGTCTGTGCAGCTCTTGGCTTTGCTTGTGGTGCCGTCATGCTCGCAGCGTCCAGGTGACGGTTCATGGCGAACCTTAGTGCCCAGTGCTGACCACAGTTCATCTTTGCATGAGCATTTTTAGACTCCAACAACGAGTCGCGGACCTGCTGAGGCTACACAGACAGGTTTCGAAAGGGAGTGAGTTTGTAACTGAAAATATAAGCTCATGTTGGTACATCCGTCTTGGTTCATGAACATTGTAGAACTTTCTGTTTTTGTAGTCTGTTTTTTATATCATTTTTCTTCTAGTCAGATCTACCACATTAAGGTTCTTTTTATTAACCCTGGTTTGATCTGTCAGACAGACTTTTGGTATGCTAACATAATAGCTAACTCAGTGTGACTAGGATCTTGAAAAAGGAAAAGGTTTGTTGCCACCTAGTTGTTAGACGACAATAACTAGGAACTGATCTGTTGAAAGACTTTTGACATAAGTGAGAAGTCTCAAAGCAACAGATCAATTTTTGGGTGATCTTAGTCTTGGACAAAATCCTTTCTGTCTTTTTAATCCTGTCTTCATCCTCCATCTTGTCCTTCCTCATCTGTCCTTTCCTCGCTTGTGTCCTTCCTTCACTATTTCCTTCCTACTTTCTTTTTTGTTCCCACCTTTCTACCCTAATGTCCTACTTTCTTCCTCCCCTATTGTCATTTCTTTCTCCACTTTGATCCTCTTCCTTTGCTCCTTCTTTCCAGATTACATATTTAAAATCTCTCCCATGTAGGAATATTTGAAATTTATCGTGAATTTATGGTATTTCATATTACGGTATCTGGAAATGTGGAATTTGTCCACAAGAAAAAATATTCCCCTTTTAAATATTGTATGTTCCAATAATTACCAGGTTTCACACTTTACACAGGGATACAAAGAAGGTTGCTTTATCACTTGTCATTTGTTCTTTTTTTTCAGAAGGCATTTACTGCCCAGTATTGTTCACAGTTTGCTGTTTTGGTTTTTCATAAAATGGCCAATTTTAATGCGCACATTCTCTTTAATTTCTGTGTAAGCACCAACACTGCTCACTGTAGGGCAGATTTAAAGCTTTTTTATTGTATGGGAGATACCAAAATACAACATGACGCACATGACATAAATGCTGTTGGACAATTTCAAATGATTCAAGTTTGATGTTCTTGATGATAATAAACTTGTGTAGACCAAGTCTGTGTGGCTGTGATAAGACTACACATAACGTTTCAGAAGTAGATTTTACCGTGAAAACTGAAATGATCAGTATAGCAAATCAAAAATATCTAAACTTTTACTCTTGAACTTATCAACACTTAAACATCACTGTACCTTAGTGGGACTTATGTGATAGATCAAAACAAATTGATAGTTGTGTATTTCAGATTTGCTGTCCACCTGGAATACAACTAGTGATCAACAGGAGTCCTCAGTGGGAGGGAGAGCTGCTCACAGGTTGGAAAAAACACTGGCTTTAAATAAACATTTGGTGATTTAAGTTGACATCTATTTAAACTTTACTAGCAAAGGAGCTAAGGGGGAAGTTCCTGCCTTGTTTATCACATTAAATTCACTCAAGTGTTTAAAACAAAACCTCAGGTGCACCATTTCTAAAATACATACAGGTACATACATATTTTTTAAAAAGTTTCTAGTTACATGTTGTGGATCAATAATTTGTAAAAGTTTTTGAGTGAAATTAGAATTCAGTATTAAAGATTTTTTTTTTAAATGTGCTTCCAAAACAAAATGTCGCTCTGATAGATTTGAATGAAATTAAATTTTTGGATTAACAAATATGAAGATAAGAATTTTGAATTTGCATCTTCACAAAAATAACTCTTACACTCAAAATGCAAGCTTAAACTTAATGTGGTAATATTTGTTATTGTAATCCTATTTGTATAGTATTAACTCAAAAAGGACAGCTATTGAAGACCACAAGTCAAGTCTTTATTATCATTATAAAGCACAACATAATACAATGAGATTGAATAATACATGTGTACAAACTGGTTGTAATCAACATTTCTCAACCATTCAGAGGGAAACTTTGTTTCTTGTTCATCTACCAGCCACTTAATTTACTGTTAAGTCAACAGTATGGTGGGAGGGACCTCAAGTTAGAATGCGTTAAGAGTAAATCATCCAGCAATAAATTCATGCTATGGACAAGAAATGGGGTTTCCCAATATGGGATGAAAGAAATGTTCAGGATTTCCTGCCGCTGCAACTTAGAGATATTTAATGTCGCGCTGACGGCAGAAGAGATTAAAGACTGAAGGTGCAGGGCAAGCAACAGTGGACTTCACATCACAGAGGAAGGTGTTACCGCTCCCACATGCTGCCTCAACAGACCAACTGTTCCATGAAGATATCGCCAAAATATCTCAAGAACTGAGATGAAAACAGGAGCTGTATAGCTTTCTGATAATTTACTAAAAAGTATGATTCTTTTATGTATCTTTACAACTATGATGATGGCTAACAAGCTTTCAGTAATCTGCAAACTGGTACCTGATTTGTACAGATGAGGGCTGTTACATTCCGTAAGGTAAATGTTTTGAAATACTTTTATATGTAGCAATGGATGTTTCACGTTCTAAATTTCCATTTGGGCGAGCTTTTGTTTGCAGTCTTGCATTGTAAATGATTAACATTTGGACTTGAAAACAAGACTCAGCATTTGTATTGTGACAGGATCCAAGTTCCTCGACACAATCGCTCCTGTGGCAGGCGCCGTAAAGATGAACAGAGGACTAGATCTCCTCTGGACACCCTTTGCTTCAGCTCTCTGAAGCTTTAAAGAAGCTCACCAATGATGTATGAGAGGAAACATAATTGGTTATCTTCTCCATCTGAAAAAAACAAGGCAAAGGTTTAGTATCTGGTTATGTCCAACATTTGTGGAAACCGTACAAGTAGGGCAACTCACATTCGAAGACATTTGTCTTTCCCACCACTTGCCACTCTCTGTCCATCAGGACTCCAGTCAACAGCATAAACCTACGGACAGAAGGAAAATCATCAACTAATATCAATAAAATGCAAACATTTGTTAATAATTTGAACACATCTCTTGTCTTGCCTCATCAGCGTGTCCAGGAAGGTCCATATTAAGCTTCCCAGTCTTTATGTCCCAAACTTTCAGCGTGCTATCACTGCTGCCGCTGACCAGCAGCCGGCTGTCTGCTGACCACGCCACCTGATACACAGATCCCACATGTCCCCGCAGAGACATCAGGTATCTGAGAACCAAAAGACAGGGACGGCACTTATTTAGCTTAACGGCACCATCTTATGGATCTATTTGGTATTGCATATCCAGATACATTAAATTACCTCAAAGTGTAATCAAAAACTGAGCTGTATTCAAGCATTTTAATGGAAAATTCAGTGGAAGAAAATGGTATTCACAAGTGTTATTATTATATTTGGCCTTAAGGTGATTGTATAGAGCTCTGTGTGTAAATCTGAGTTTCAATTTTTTAAATAAACAAGCTCTTCCATGTTATTCTGATTTATGTAGCTGCACCTGTAGATTTGCTAAAAATCTTATCAGAAATGGAGAAGAGGTGAGGCTTAGGCCACACATAGCCAGATATCTGGAAAAATGGAAAAACATTTATGCATTTTAGCCTTTCGTCCACACAAAAACTCTGTTTAGTATCACAAAAAACAATTTCTTATGAAAACTGACCAAAGTGGAGATTTGAGAAAATTCAGTATTTGTGTTTGAGTGAATGGAAAAACTGAGTTTTAGGGTCAAACACATTACAGCCTGCAACAAATAATGTGTCTATATATCAATATACAGTATATCATGGCTGCTTTGACATAATTTCCAATCGACATTGTCTTGTGCTTTATTAACTTCTAATATGCTATTTAAAAGTAGTTCAACTTGTATATCTATCTACAAAAATAAACCTTGTTTAATTCCCAACAGGAAGTTGTGGTTGTTTTCAAGCAATATGATTGGCTGACATACATTTTAGCTTTGCAGGACACTATATCTGTGGGTTTAGAAGGTGTAAAACAACCATCAGTAACATATTTATGCATGTTAATGGAGATGAACAATTTTCTGAAACCGATCCTGTGTATAAAATCTTATTTTCTTTTTAAGTATGTGGCAGAGATATTTGTTTTTAAAAAGACTCAGCTATGTACATTCACTCGACCTCCTGAGTCAGAGGTTTTCTTACTTTCCAGTACGTCCGTCCCAGATTTTAATGGACTTATCGAATGAAGCAGAAGCAAGGAGCCTGGTGTCGGGGGAGAAGAGCACTTCGTTGACCAGAGCGCTGTGGCCGGTCATCCTGGCTAAAGGCTTTTTGTCTTCAGCAGGATTCCACAGGAATAAGGTGAAATCATCAGAGCCAGACACCAACCGCTCCGGAGCGGAGCCCTGCAACGGAAGAAAACAATAAATTGAGAGAATCAACGAGGCGTTAGAGAAACTTTCCTCTTACGTAAATAAAAGGTACTCACCCTAACTTTATTGTACCTCTGCAAGGCTGTCTCCTTTATCTCATCCACTAGAGGGAAATGATGCCAATTAGGCAGGAACAAAACTCATAATCCAGCATTACAAAGGAACAGCAGGCCTTACAAGATCCAGTGAGATCCTGGGGATTGATGGTGGCGGTAGCAGGTTCAAAAGCTCCAGTGCGTAATACATAATCTGTGCTGAGAGCCAGAGTGTTCACCCAGTGGGCGTGACCCTGCAGCGTCCTGCACAGCACGCCCTGAAATCAGCAAACAAACATGAACACGTCTGGAATCTCAGAGCTACTTCAGTTAAAGATTGAACAGACACTCTGCCTTACATCTTTGGGCCTCCACACTTTGACTGTGCGGTCCTGGGAAGAGGTGTAGAGCAGTCCGTCTCCGCCCCATTTCACACAGGTGACTGACTGAGTGTGTCCTGTCAAGATCTTCTCATAGCGTCCCAGAACAGTGTCCCAGATCCGAACAGAGCCGTCCTTAGAGCTGCTGGCTAAGTATCGGCACTCTGGGTTACTGAAACATAGTTGCAAAATGTTTAGGTTTCTACAAACAGCTAAAAATACCCAAAAGATCACCAATAAAAGAGGAATTGAAGGCTTACAGATGAAGAGGTTCCCAGCAGAGCCAAGTGATCCACTTGGTGTGTCCCGTCAAAGTCTTCCCTATCTGTGTTCCTGTCACCGGATCCCAAAGACAGATCTAAAGACGCAGCATTGCAAAAATAATTTAAAAAAATGTGTGGAATTCATGTTTAGAAAATAAAAAAAAAGAAGGTTGGAACAAACCTGACTGTTCTTACACCCTGAAGCTAACTTCTTCCCATCAGGTGACCAGGCGATGCTCAGGACCCAGTGGTTGTGTCCTTCAATAAAGCACAGTGGAGCTCAGAGGTGTCCAGATGTCAATATATAATTTGTATTTTTTGAGAGAGAAATGATGCCTTCTTATAGAAGTGACTTCATACCTCTGGCAGTGTGATGGGGGGTCTCAGTCATCAGATCCCAAAAGCGCACCGTGGTGTCTCCTGATCCACTGGCCAAATATCTCAAACAAACAACAGCATAACTTATAAATCAGCCTCTTGTGGGTTTTTATATCATATATATTTTGGACAAATACTCTGAAAAAGCATGCAGCTGGTTATCATGTCTGAGAGTAACTCACTTGCCGGTAGGACTGAAGGCAGTGGAGATGACTGCCTCTGTGTGTCCCTGCAGCGTGCTGGTGCAGCGGGTCACGGCCCGGACCCTGAACACAGCCTGAGGTTGGTACACCACCGGCAGAACCTGCTCCGTCTCCACCCCGAGAGTCTGGATGCAGGAACCCAGGCTGGACACCACCTCTGCCTCGCCGCGCACGAAGAATGCCAGAGGAACGGGCTCCTCCTGCAGCAGGTACAGAGTCGCAATATGTAGATTAATACATTTTAATATTCAGCTTTAAACACAGTGCCTTGCAGAACTGAAAAAATGCTTAGTTTTCTGTTTTTTAAAATAACATACTTAACATTGGCATACTTTGGCATTACTTTATTCAGCTAAATACGAGACAATACTGGAGGAAAAACAGCTAGAGGTAACAAAAAACTTTAAACGGAGGCAGAGATGTTTGCTGATCACTTATCACCCCAATAAAATGCACTGAAATTACAGAGTGAAACATGACAAAATGGAGCAGAATGATTACACATTATAATGGGACTGCGACTTAAAAAAAATAATAATTCTACAAGTCTACGTGATCTCATGAACATTCAATCTGTATAATACAATGCTAGAAGATTTTGCTCTAACATACGACCTATAAAATACACATTTAAATCAGATTAAACAGAAGACCTACATTTTACAAATGTTACCTTGTAGCCTATACGTGTTTTTTTATTTCCTAGATATTAAAAAGCATGTTCACGCCAAGTTAGTCAGTGCTACCTTTTGCAGCAATGCATTGCAGACGAGCTGCAGTTTGTCGGGAGTGATGTCGAGAGGCACATCGAAAGGTGAGCCCAGAACTTCCCCATTCTCGTCCTGGAACTGGATCAGCAGCCGTTCCACATCCTCACTTGTCATCTCGAGTCTGGTTCGGTTAGAGCTCTGACAAGATGAAATTTGTTAGACCTGGTTTTGCTGTACGTTTGTGTGATCTCTGAATGTTACGATCTCCAAAGCATCTCAGTTTATATTGTGACAGTGAATGTTTCAAGCAGCTAAGTAACGTTTAAAATAAGGAACTTCTAGTTGCATTAAATAAAGCCAAAATATTAAAACTCATTTGTATTTTTAAAGCTGGAAAAGTTTGAAAGTTGTTATTGCCAAGAGTACAGCTTCAAGCAAGTTAAGCTGAATACAAATGCACTAAGATCATGTCATGTGGTTGTGAAAAAGAAATGTTTCAGAATAACTCAATGACTTGATTTGTCAGCATCAACTCAACTGGGAATCTGAGAGTTGTTCTGAAAGCGACACGACTGTCCATTTTTTCCTATCATGAAAGTAAATACTCGTTTTGGGCACTCATGTTTATTGATAATAACTGTGACATGATATACGCGTATTCATACAGCCAACACATTATAATGAAAATCAACCAAATGATAATTAAACTTTCTTCCAGGTACTATAATGTTTGGCAAAATTCTCTCTTGCAACCGAGCGCAGGTAACCAGTAGCACAACACCTTTACTTTAATTTACGTATTTTTATTTAGAAAATATAGCTAGAATTAAACGACACTTCAAATTGGGGGTAAATGTAACAAATAAACAAAGACAATCTGTCAGTTTTATTTCTAGCTAACTGGCGGTGTCCATGTTCTCCGTTGAAGCTAACTCAGCTAGCACATTCATTAGCCAAACCTTTTAGCATCTTGAAGCCTTTTTTGCACGAGTCACTGAACAGGAGTATATCTAAAGTTAATTCATACACTTTCATTGGCTTTATATAAACACCGAATGATTTACATATGAACTAAACGTTTACCTTTAGCTTAGCGGGTTGATATGCAGTCTCCACGTGTTTACAGCCAGAGAGCCTACCGCTGAAAAGATACGCTGCTAGGAAACGGAACGTCAAGTGAAGTTACACTTGCATCCATTGCATAATCCCGCAATGGATTATGGGAAGGTTACCAACTCGGTAGGTGCTGCTCACACGCACCCATCAGGTATCTTTATGTTATTTCTACGCAGGCGCGCAACTGCATACTTTGTGAGGTGAAAGAACCAGAATCTTGTTTCCTTTTTAAATGTTTCGTTTTGGTTCAGAAGAAACGGTTGGTTGAGATTAAGAGGAGCTGAGGCCAGGGGCGCAACTACATACTTTCTGAGGTGTATGCGAACATGTCATCGCCCCCCTCTCCCCCACCCCGACATAAACTTGTACAACTAATTTTTTAAATTAAAGTATCAATAATAATAAATGTACATATATGTGAATAAATTGTTGCCTACAGGGCAATTAAGAAAAGAATGAAACAAAAAACTGCAATATTTCATAATTTAATATATATTTGAGCCAAAGAGCCACTTCTGTTAGAACCACCTGTGGGCTGCAGGTCTGAGGCATTTTGTTAGCATGTTTTCTATCATTCTTATAGCTTGAGGAAGCCTTATTCAAACTGACAACCCACATTAATAAAATGGTGAAATAATATTGACCACAAAACATAAATAAACCAAATCTCTCAAGCAGCTCTTGGGATCTTACCATTGTGTCCCTCCCTTCAACAGTCTGCAGCAAAATGAATGTCTGAGGTTCAAACAGGGCAAATTTCCTTCAAAATCTTGAGTAATGATGTTTTAATCAGAATGTATATACAATCATATCATTAGACCAGTCAATCATTAAAGTGATTTGATTTTATTAGTAATTTATTCTCAACCAAAGGTCCAATTTTAGAAGAATGAATCTTAAGGAAAACAGCAAATACAAGATTGATGTTCCCAACCATCTCATCATGTAGCTGGGCAATTTAAAGTCTGAATCACAATCATGCTGCAGACGTTTACATCAGGGCACTGCAGCAATGTTTCTTTTATTTGTCGATCCCATTGATGTCTTTAGATACAAGTCCTTCCATGGCAGCTCGCTTGGACTCCAGGATCTACAAATTCATACAAACATTTAGCATAAAAAGGGAAGCTAATCCACTGCTATAAGATTATCATATTTAGTTAAGAAATGCTTAAGTACAAATATGTGCACAGATTGTAAAAAGTAAAAAAAATGTAAAAGCTGTCTAACATAGACAATGTCAATGTGCATGAGACTCTAGAGGACCACAGAAATAGCTGTGGCGGCCTGGATTTGGCCCACGTGCCTCAAGTTTGACACATGTGGTTTATATTGACAATGTGTGGTCTATTAACATTCTCTGTTACAACACAAAAACTACAATCTGTCCAGCTACCAGGTTCTCTGATTGGCTGAAAGGCTTGATAAACCTTTTGTATGAATGAGGCAACAACTGAGCCTATGTGGCATATGTCAAAGCATCCAGTATACCAGTAAAATAATAGATAATTACCTCACTAGTAATGTATTTAACATAGTAAATATCTACATGCTAGAAACCCAATTTTTCTCGGAATAATTAGAGTTTATTTAATAACTTTTGCATTGAAAATCGCATGATGAAAAAGGGAAAATAAAATAATTGGGTATGCCATCCATGAGTGGCATAGTGTGCTACCTCACCTGGAAGTTATCACTAAGGCCAACGATGCTGTTCAGGTTTGTACTGTAGTAACCCAGAACATATTCTCCGCTTAGCAGAGGGAGGTCATCTTTAACCACAGATTTCTGCAGCCAAAACAGGAGTGCATGCTTATGAAGAAGGTATTTATATAGGGGCTTGACAAAACATTCTTCAATTCCACTTTACCTCAATGACCTCATTAACTTCTGGCAGCTCGTTCTCTCTGACCCATACAAAGGTTTCATAGTCAGACGCACTCTTGAATCCGACCTGCAGGTCAACAAGACAGTCAGCTCAAATCTGTATGGTTTGTATTATTGTAGTGATGGACTTTTTCCTACTTTGCAAACCTTGTAGAGGCCAATCCAGTCCCATGTGGAAGACATGAAGTCCTCTAGGATGGTATAAGTCAGAAGTGCATTTTGGTCTGCGCTCCACTCGCCTACAGGTGTCAAGTCTACCAGTTGTGTGTCGAAGTATTTTCTCAGCTGGAGGGATTACAAAAGGAAAGATGTGGTGTAATAAAATACAACCCCTGGGGTCATGTGACACTTTTGTACTTGCCTCCAGAGTAAAATTTCCAATGACTGGCTTGTGATCACTGACTCCGTAGCTCATGACACTGGTGTATGTGTTCTGGGTGACCATGATTGGATACTCCTCCTGCCCATCATCAGGAGAAGTTGATGCCTTCTCATCATCATCGTCATCCTCTTCTGATGGGAGGCTTTTAGGTTTGATCCGCCAGAGGATCCGATCCGTCCAGGCTGGCTTTCTCTTCTTGCCGCTAGACAAAATCAAAACAAGAGTGAATGATAACGCGTGAACTCGTATTTTGGTTAAAATCTTATCTGTTGCTTACCTGAGGACACATTTTTATTTACACTAATTCATGTGAACATTTATAAAAACACTGGAAACAAGAGCCGCTAAAACACACAAACATGCAGTGCAAAGGTAACTATATTCTAGTGTGTGGCTGACAATACCGTCTAAAGTAGAATTGGAGTTAATTAAATGTCTTCTAGAAAGCAAAACACGTCTTATTCAGGTACAAACAGCAGGGAGCAGGCAGGAGCTCAGCTCGAATGAAAACATAGACCACATCTGAAATTCATCCACAGTATTCTGTTAGCTAAACCCATCTGAATTTTGTCCGTTAAACTTGTGTCTCCATATGTTTTGCGGTTGTAAGTTATGCCCCCCCTTTGTATTGTAAGGACAATTGTTTATTTTCAAGTAGGACTGTACGTAACTTTTAAACATTTTATTTATTAATAGCCTAATTGTTTCTCTATACCAAGCCCCCAACCAGAAACAGACCATTCCCCAGAAGAGGGAGGTGAGGAGGAAGAGGAAGGTGGTACTGCAGCGCTGCAGAGGCCTTGGTCTGTACATGGTCAGTGCCACAGTTCTCGTTCTAAGGCAGACACATTATGGTGGGATCAGAGAAAAACAAAACTGCCTTTGATGTGATACATGCTGTGCACACTTGAAGCTGATTTCTGCATTAACTAAAGGTGGAGTGGCCGACAAAAAAGGGGAATGTGGAGCATGCGACACAGAAATGAAGAGTTTCTTACTTAAAACCGAACCATGTCTTTGCAGAGCTACAGAAATTTAAGTTCAATCAGAATGCTGTTAAAGGTGTTAATCTGTGTGATATATGAGTGTCAGACACATGGTACCTGGAGTCATAGGAGTCAGCTTTACGGTCAAACTTGTAGGTGGGTTTAAAATTCAGTGGCCCTTCGTCAAACTCCTGCAGAAAGGGTTCCTTTTTCTTCATCATGATGAGCTGCAACAACAAAATGTCAACCAGAATATCTTCATCCACAAATAGCTGGGTGTACTATTCTTAATCTCATACCTGGTCCTTGCTCCACAGCAAATTGAGGCGTCCTCCATTGATGGATGAGCGGACAAAATGCAAGCCATGGTCCTCGATACGGAAGTTCAGATCACCAAACCAGAACACCACCCTGGTAAGAACCACAGACACCTCTATTTCAGCACTGGGTTGGATGGTAGCTTAATTATGTGAGGGCACACTGACTTGTGGTCCAGGACATGAGGAGTGTCAAAGATGTCAAAGTCTTGTGTTTCCAGAATGTACTCAAACTCGTCAACGCGTTGCAGGGCATTGTGCATGTGAGCTGCAAGGTGGCAGTTGAGGAAGCACATCATGTGGCCGTAGAAGGAAAAGCGTACAGAGACGGCACCTTTATTTCCCTGAGATAGAAAAAAAGAGGAAAGAAACTATTTTCATGATGGCACATAGCATGATTTTTTTTTCACTGAACTTTAATTATTTGTTGGAACACATCCTAGTGTTTACTAAATGTCAGTGTTCTCTCATGTTCCCCACTTTCCACCTCACAAACACAAAAGGCCTTTTATTTAAAACCTTTGATGACACTGGAATACCAACGCCTATTAGAGTTGATCTCTCTACAATGTTTAGGGTTAAGCCAAGGCCGCTAAGAAATTTCCTACCCAGTAGCCAAAGATGCCAGTGCGAGTGTAGGTGGTCTGGATGTTTCTGATGAAGGGGAGATGCATCATTTTGGCAAAAACCAGCAGCAGCAATCCCTGCATCCTCACCGATGTGACCTGAGCACAGTTAGAAAAACAAGGATTTGTCATTTAGTGTTTGGTGTGTTCCTGTGACTATATATTTGATTTTTGTTTGCAGCTTCTATGGGTTACAGTGTATATTATCTTGGAAAAATTTACATTTTACTTTATCTGTTAGGAGTTTAATTTTGCTCCAGCCGCAAATTTCAATATATCCTTAAGGGACTTTATGTGATGGAAACAACAGAGGACTCTTTTTAGGGAAAGGGAAATGATCTATGGTCTTTAAAATTCATCCACAATTTGCCTCAAACTCAATTCTTTAGCTGGTCTGTTTTTAGCTTTACTTTGTCTTTTTCACCGCTTTCAACTTTCGTTGAGCTGCAAATTATTTTTTGCCATTTTCCAATGAAGGCTTAAAAAGTTGCCATATTTTTCCACTTGAGGTGTCAAACTCCCATACATAAATGGATGAAGCACAAAAAGACAATATAAACCACTACTGAATATTCATGTACATGCATCTATTGCTACACTACTATTTCCTCTTTTCTCACCTTTACAAAGCCTTTGGGTCCCAGTGTGTCCATGAAAAGATGGCTCCAGGAATCTTCTGCTATCAAGTCTGAGATAAATCTCACAGGTGTGGCATTTACTTCCTGCAAGCTAAGTAACACCAGTAAAAATGGAAAGCAAACAAAATGACTCAATCATTGATCCCGCTGCTAATCATAAATATCTGTCTGCTACGGTTTTCCATACCCAATCACATAAAGGTCTATGGAGGGTTGATCATTTAGTTGTAGCAATGAGGCGACGTCCTCAAGAGGTTCTGCTGTTGCCACATTCCAGGTGACCATGTGCAGCCTATAACAATTATTAATTATTTATTTTCTATTAAAATTTCACCACCTCTTTATATTTATATATAATTAAATAACACCGTAAAGCAGGAATTACCCAAGGTTATGACATTTGCAGCCGATCAAACTATTTCCTACTGCCAGCAAAAACAATCACCTCTATGAAGCCCAACATTTCATAAAAAAACGTTTTCTTTCTGATGCCTGCATAAACATGTGAACATATGCATTGGTCAACCTGAATGCATCTGTGGGGAGTAATCGTGCACAAAGCTGAAAGGCTTCGTCCAGCGTGCGGGACACTTCCTCGCCGGCTTCGTCATCAGAACTCATGTCCTCTATGCAGGTCATCAGCTCGGACAGGCGCTGGCGGAGGATCGTCTTCGACCTGGAGCCCTGAGACTCAGAGCTGCTCGTGCTGTCCGAGCGCAACCGTGAACCATCCGGTAAAAGGTCCATCTTTTAAGCATAAAAAAGGAGCTTCCCTAGTGCCTCAGAGAATCCTTTTGTATCAGGAAACACGCAAGTGAAAACTAAAAAATTTAGTCCTCCACGCAGGAAAAATCCAGTACAAGAAAGTTATTTGGCTCTGTTTTTCCTGATTCTTTTAGCTGACCTGGTTGCGACCATTTGATTTGAGATACTTCCTCTCTGCTCAAGCAGGTGGAAGTAATCCAACTTATTTGTTGTTAATCAAATCTCTTTTGCTCGGTAGTAAATTTTTGCTAAAAATCCTAAAAGAGGATGAGAATGAGAAGAGTCTGTGTGGGTGATGTATCTCCTCCGGTTCTGTGCAGTCATGCAAGAACGCCGCTCAGTTTGACGGAGCAGTGGGGTCGACTGAGGAATGTTGGCAACCCAGATTTGGTGCCTAATCACAGGCAGGAGACAGCCATGTGAATGTGCAAAGGTTTGTTCCTGTGAGTGTATGCAGACTCAGAGGCTGGAGGAGGGGGACCACCGGCTGATCCTCCATAACGGAGAGTATTGTTGCAGGACTTAGGTAAGTCTTCAGATCCCTAAGAGGTTTACTATCAGCACTCTCTCCATCAGCTGAACACACAGAACAATGCCTGAAACCCCACAATTACACCCGTGCATTAGTCACCAGGGCAACGGCGATCAGCCTTGTTTTGTCTCAATCCAGATTCTTTTCATGTGGGGGAAAGGTTATCTGTGTAAACCCAGAGACATGCAGGTCACGCTCAGTTTTAAACCTAAGGTCTTTCACACGTTTATCCAGGCATCAGTTTTAAGAATAAAACCTCAAATTCTTTGATGTAGTAATGTTGTAGCACAATTAACAGTAAATCAATTACATAACAGTTTTGGAGCCACGCAACAAAATCTTAAATAAGGATGGGGAAACGGAAGATTAACTGATTTAAAAATTGCAAAGGGTGAGATAACATTTCCCAGTTTACAAAACAAAATCAGATTTAAAAAGCCATAAATCTAAAGTCTAGCTCAGTAATTGAGTAACAGTCTAAGAGTGGTAATTACCTACATAAAGGCTGATATATTCACAGTTTTGTTTAAATCGGTCAAATTTCATTTGTTAAAGCACCTATTTTTTACAGCATTATTAAAAACAATCCCAAAACAGATGCCACCTCATGAAACAGGGTCACTTTAAGAAACTCATGACAATGAGAAGAGTTAAGAGGATAACAAAGCAGCTCGTTATATTCAATTATACAGTGCCTTGCTCACCTGTGCTTGTCTGTCCAACCACTTGTAAATCTCTCAGTGCTCATCTTCTATTCTGCAGATGCAAACTGACACAGTTAAAAAATCAGGAAATAAAGAGGTTCTATGCACCACACAGAAGCTCACTCTTTTTCCCAACCAGTTTACACAAAGCACAGTCAGGTCAAAATGCAGAGGAAACAAACAAAGCCAGCTAAGATGGAGATGCCTGATAGTCATTTCTGAAATGGCTTTGTAATCATGTTTGATCATGGTGAGCTTTGCTCACATTGAAATGACAGTGTATCAAGGATTGCATAATCTGAGAGAGCTGATGGACATTTTAGTGATTACATTTTCCACTGTGCGATATGTAGGAGGCTGTCAAAGAGGAAAGAGAATCCTCAGAAAATATCAGTGGTGCAGGGTTTTCTAAAAGTATTTGAAATCTAAGTAAGTAAAAACAGTTTTATTATTATTATTATTTTTAATCTTCCAAGAATCGTACAATAAATGTTTGGAACAAAAATTGGAGCTAATTTAGTAGATACTAAAGCAGAGCATTTTGCCAAATTGTTTATATTTTATTTATACTTCTAGTTTCTCCACTTTATCCTGTAAATGCTCACATTTTAGTAATTTCTTTTGGCTGTAATGATTTCAAGGTTTTGAGATTTTAGACTTTTGTTTCCTTAAGAAATGCAGAATCATTGAAACAGCTCTAAAATTAGGTGTTCTGGTGTTTGTTAGCCTGAACACCTAAGATATGTCATTTATTTAGACCAGCAAAGATTTACAGTGATTGGCTGGCATGTTTCAACACATTTTCTTTAAAAATTGTTAGTCTAATAAAGTTACCAAAGGGTTTTAAATATTCATACTGCTGTAATTGGGGCCTGCCACAGCAATGCATATGCATGGAAGGCACCTATTACTCTACACCTCAAAATAACTGTAGCTTCCTATCACCGTTAATGCGGTTCGTACCTCTGCGTGAACCCCCACAAAACATATCAAAACATGCGGCTGGATACTCTGTTGGCATGTCGAGTAACCATGGCGATGTAATTAGCGAAAGACGAGCCAAATTCAAATCAAAACAACTTCTGAAACTGTTTTGTGTCAGTCCAGACAGAACACTGAGCAGGGCAGAGATGTAGAGAACTACAAAGATGGCGGAACACTCAGTTCCTACAGAGGAGGGCAGAGCTTCCAGTTAGAACTGACAGAAAAAAAACATTTACATTTTTTTTTTCCAAATTAACCAACTGCACAATTCTTGTTAAGTAGTAAGTAGTGTGAAATAAGTCGTATTTTAATAGAGCAGAAGAAATCTTATGTTTTTCGAACAATAATCAAATTGGTGTTAAGAGATGAGCGGGGTTTTTTTCTTGTAGCGAACTGCCACAAAGTATAGATCAAATTTTTACTTTTTACTTTTGTGTTTAGTGTCTGTCTTATAATATATTCACTACCAATGACAAAAAACAAAACAAAAAACATTATAATTTTTTTGAAAAATTCACTAACTTATTAAAAAATCTGATGCCAAGAGATATGCGTTTTCTGGTAACCAAGTGCCACGAAGTAAACATCTGATTTTTATTTTCGCAAAAGTAAAAATCAAAAGGCAGTGCATTAGCATTAGCACAAACATTAGCAGTAGCTACTGCCCACATTAGCAGTACCTTTTCCCTAAAATAAGCTTTTTAGCTACTCTATTTATTAGCCATGTTTAGCACACTGAATAATGGAGGAAGTCAATGTCAGGCGACATGCTAGTTATACCCCTCATGTCACTGGCAGCAATAGGCTAACATTAGCATTTTGGCGAATTTTAACTTGTACACTAATTTTAATACAGTATACTAAATGGACTAAGTACATGTTACTCAACATGCTTAATTATTTGAGTACATTGTAGCTTACTTTAGCTTTGATGCTAATTCTTTGCATCAGAACGCTGGGTTCTAACCAACGGGCACACTTTATCAGGCCCCGTTTAAATTTCTTCAGAAATTGTATAGTTTTCTACTTTATTCTTATGTATCACCTGAAATTATTCTGTTTGACCACATGAGGGCAGCACTGCTAGTTTCAAGAAGCTCCAAAAAATCTCTAAATATGGCAACCTACAAGCTGTGAAGTTTTTTTCTCGTCAGTAGGAGTTTGAGTGACACTAGACTTTATTTTAGTCAATATACCACTCCCAGGACACTGTCTTCAGTGTTCTGGTGAGCCTTATGAGGAAATATTATAATTAAAGGGATAGCTCAAGATTTGTAAAGGAGTTCTACTGAAAAGTTACAGGCATATTAGCTAGTAGATGTGTTTTATAGTAAACTGAGATTAGTTTGTCCTATTTAGTCTGAGAGGTTGCCAAAACCAAGTTAAAAATAACTTAAAACATCAAAGTGGTTTATGTCAAATCTATTTAAACTGTTATAATTTTAATAATAGGCAGTTATTTGCAAAATAATGCAACTGTTTCCATTGAAATCCAGGTTGGGGGTGGTTGACCAACAGTTAGCGTCCTCTTTGAAACACCTACTGCGAAATAAATATATAAAAATATCCCCCCAGACAAACTAATGATAAAGAAAGAGACTGTACAAATCCAGTAAATAGAGAAACACTAAATGTTCTGCTCTCAATATGTTCAAATAAGGAAGATTGGTTTTGGTGTCCAGTCCTCTATCTCTATTTCACACATAAATATTCTTTGGTTTCTCTGTAAATGATCACCTAATGTGAACAAAAGATGAGTTTATGTGTTAGAACAGGCTACATGATGTTGATTAGAGTTGTTTTAACACAATAGTCCAATAGTAAAATGATAAAATCTACATTTAGCAAGCTTGTGTATGTTTTTATGATATGTGCAATTCATCTGCAGAATAGCACAGTGAGATTTTTCTTTGTGAATGTAGCAATTTAGCTCAGATTTGGACATGAAATCTATACCAGACCTGGAATATAAATGAATAACAGATCAAGCAACTGCCCCAGGGAACCACACAGTGTCACAACGGTGCTTTACCTTTTAAATGTCACTGAAAGGACACAACTAAAGAGAGACACAACACGACTTAAAGCACACACACGTACACGCAAGAGCCACTGTAAAAACTCTACGGTTATATAAAATACATCAGAAATTTTGAAATTTAACTAGAACTAAAAGAGAGCACAAAGCATGACAGTTAACACAAGAAATGATAATGATTATAAAGATCAAACCAATACAGATATAATTACATACATCGTTTTTGTAAAAACTATTTTCTTGCTATTGTCATTATAACCCTTTTACTTGTTTCTTTTTTGTTTTTTACTTTAAGCCTTCACAGCCAAGACAGAGACTTTCCTACTGATACATTTTTCATGACAGAAAAATCAAAAGAACAAAGTAAAAGAGTAAAGCAAAGCACTTGAAATTCTACCGTTGTTGGTATATGAGTCTTATGTTGTCCAGAAAAATTGTCTTCAAAGGTAAAAATCTCCAAAAACGTGACAAGAAATGTAGTTTCTTCCTCTCTGGACGGCTGTGATGTTATTTGACAGTTTGTTAATTTCCCTTGTACTGTGCCCTGACCCACAGCAGACTAACAGCGTAACATCGGATTAAGCTAATATCCTTGGTTGGTTAATAACCCAGTGAGAAAGTATTTGTGAATAGCTATAAAGGATGTATTGTATGTTTAAAAATAATCCTTAGATATTTAAAAGTATGGAATGTGTAAGGTGCTCTAGTGTCATAATACATTTCTTTTTTTATATTTAACTAAAATAAAACAGACAGTGGAAGTGTTTATGGTCTCTTGTCTTCAAAATGATTTCTTGTACAGCATTTTGAAAAGTACAAACCTCAGTTTATATTACAAGTGGTAAAGCACATTATTACGACTAGCATTACTTAAGACATATTTGCTTGTTAGCTTGAGTGGAAAATTATTAGGAAAGGTTATTAGGGTAAGTAGACTAAAACCCATTAGGTTACTTATTTTTAAATTTTCAGCTAATGACTAACATTAATATTGCAAGAGAATCTTTTTCTAACAATTTTCTCTGTCAAACTTGCTGGTGGCAGCATCATGCTTTTTGACTGTCTTTCAATTCGGACCCTCAGAGAAGTTGGTCAGTCTTGATTGGATAATTAACAGAGTTAAATACAGGTGTCTTGTGTCAAATGTATGTGTTCCTATTCTATTTCTGATCTACCCCACTTGTTTCCCATTACCTTATTGAATAATTATTTCACTTTAAGGTCTTTTAACATAACATTTGACAATGTGAATACTGAAAAACTATTAAAGGACTTTCCATTCATAAGTATGGAGTTTATTACAATGCAATGATTTTGTTATGAGTCCGACACCACAGAAACTCTAACGAGGCTTCAGGACAAAATAATCTACATCATGCTCTAAATTTGTATAGTCACTTTGAGTCTTTATTCATTTCGTTATGTCTCTGATGTACAGTAGTGTTATTAGAGAATAAGATGACGAAAAGGCACAAATTCACAATAAAAGAAAAAAAATAGGAGACAAGGTAACAGGAGTGAGAGAGAAAAAGAGAGACAGAGAGATTTAAAAACAGTTCAGGATTATGGAATCATTTGGTTTCTTCATACTCCAATTAAAAATCAAGGAATCTAAAAAGAGATATACGTATTAGATTGTCTCTGTTAAAATATGTTCTCTCATAACTTTTGTGTCTTTGAGCTCTTAAAATCTTATCTCGGCATCTGTTTGGAAACCACATTCCTTGTTAGGGTATTTCTGTGCTTCCGTTGAAGGCCAGGCAGGATAATCATCTTTCATGACTAACAACGGGAGCACAACAATCCGACATGCACTGGGGATCCACTTCCACGATTTTGCCATGATGTGGATCAATGCACTGACCCAAGCTACAGTAACGTTTACCATTTCAATGAGAGAAGAGAGTGTAATCCAGAGACTGACAACAGAGGTACTACAACATTCAGAACAAAAATATATATTTATGCTGTCCTGCCAGTGAGAAGACGTCCCCTCTGAGGGACAGTGAACGGGGTGCTTGCTGCACTTCAAATGTTTTCCTCTGAATACAAATAGCAAAGCTCAGCTCCTAGCTGCTGCTAAATTTTTATTTTCCCTAAATAAATACATTTCATATTGTTCTAAACAATGTCTTACCTGCACTAAATTTTAGCTACTATAACTCTACATTTTCACACTCAAATGTTTCTGTAGGAGTCTGTGAGGTTTTTGAATAATGGATCAGGAGTGTTTGAGAGGGTGTTGTGCACACTTGGCAGGACAGTCTCATCTATATATATATGTGTTCTTCTACATTAATTTATTTACTATTTACAAAGTCAGTACACACAGTACATCCACAAATCTCCGTGACCCAGTTGACAAACCCAAACAGAGAGGGATGATGGACACAGACGTGGAGGGGTGGGACATCCATGTTCTCTTCAGAGGAGGTAAAAGACAGTGAGAAGCAATTTGGCTATTGAGGGCCAAAAGTGCAACAAGTCGATGCATAAAAGAGATGTTAAACAAACACATGTACATGTGTTAAATTAGGAAATAATTACTTAAGTTGTTCATTCATCATGTTAAAAAGAATCTTGAATATGTCAGTATTTAATCCCATGTTGAGTGTTATCAAGAATTTATTTGCCTTGCCTGTCAAGGTAAGTGAGTGGGGCTAACTGCCCTGCAGATGGCAATTACAGATGATTGGTCTGTAATTGAGCTGTGTGACTTGTGAGTACATCATTTATTCAACATATAACTGTTGATTTTCACTAGTTTTCATTAGTTTTTAAAATACATTTGTTTAATAAATAATTATATAAATAGAAAACAAGATAACATATTTATAAATGTTGAATAAATGCTTATTGACATTTTATTTAAAGTCTCACTGATATAAATAATCATCAATTTATTAGTTCATTGAATTGTGTCACTTTTGACCCTTGGTAGGTCTATTGAATTACAGCGCTGTGGAAAAAAAAGGAAAGACTTCTAACATAATGAAAAAAGATTCTAAAAAGTATAGATAATAATAGTTGCTCTCTCTAATGATTTTATATGATATTGGTTGTTAAATTATTTAAATGATCAGTACAGTTTCAGGGTTTACTGTGAAACAACAAAACTAAAAAACAACTGAATTTGTCTAGACTTAATAAACTGACCTAAAACCTAATTTAGGATTAAAATTAAGTCAGTGATGACGTGATGATGACATGTCCTTATTCCAAACAAGCGTTCCCGTAAGCACAATTTCTACAACAGAGGGATCAGTAAGACTTTGTAAAATGTCAAATTAAACCTGCTTTTTTTAAAAACAAACTATGACATCATGTGATCTATGTCTAATAAAGGCCAATGGGAGTAAAGGCCCTTCCACTAAACCTTTTGTTTATTATTGCAAGAAAATATATATATAAACTCCACACATGTGTCCAGAATTAAGCCTTTGAAATTGTTGGACATAAAGTTCCAAAAATAAATATAATTTTGTATATTATTGTCTCCAAATTTTGTGGCAGTTTTTGTAGCGATCCAAATATAATCAATCAATGTAATTGATTGCCTCCTTTATGTGATCTCTTGCACACTCTCCTGTTAAAGTACATGGAATAGTAAAGTGTATGAAACCAGCGTTATCTGGTTATCTATAACATAATAGATATCTCTTGTTATCTATAACATAAGAAGAAGAACAATAAGATAGGACAAAGGAGACGATAAAAACAGAGAGCAATGATGTCGAGTGAGCCGTTCCTCACTTCTTCACCCAGTCATTCATCAGGTCTCTGCAAACTGTCACACCACTAATCGTTACTCATTCAGTCCTAAGCACAATACCAGAGAAAATAAGTAAGAACAATGAAATAAATAACAAGATAACACTCTATAGAAAGACTAAACACTTAAATTCTGTTAAGCTCCTGACATTCAGCTCAGGCTCTGCTTTCCTAAGACTGACCTCACAACAGAAACAAACTAAGGACTAAAACAGATTTGTGATGATAAAAAAGGAGACCCAACATGTCATGATAGTTATTGCTTTTGCTGGATAAGACCATTTATCCACTGGAAATGACACATCAAGAAAAAAAAAAGTCTGTCAGAAAAGGAAAAACGGCAGTCCTCAAATCATTTATGGCTGTTTTCATTTACCGTATCAACTGTAATTAACATTTTATGTGCATCTTTTTAGACTATTTCTACCTAAATATTCACAGAGTTAGACATAATCTTCACATTACTGCATGTTCGTCCAGAGCTTGAAATAATGTGTTTGAAGAAAAACCTGGCTGGACACTTTGATGACCTATCAACACACACCGGCACACAACAGAAGCGTGCACACACACACACACACACACACACCAACTCACAAAGCAGCAGAAAAATTGACAAACGCCTTGAAGCCGGAAGGCAGGTACTGGGGATAAAACCTTACTGGCTGATTATAAGTACACAGCAGACTGCATTACACTATACTGATGTGCCACTGTGATATTTTGTCTAAAATATGTCCTTAGTTGCAGAGATGAATGACAGTGTTCTCACTGTTCTCTGTAGTTTAGAACAAAATTGAGAGAAAAAGATCGGAGTAACTCACAATCTTAATAATGATGCTACTGGAGGCCTTCAAAAGTTTAAGCTAGGTGGAAACAGCAAATGAGTAAAAACAACTAAACAAAATAAGACAAGTAGGACTCAAGGAAGGACAGACGATGTAGAGGAGATCAGCTGAAAACTGGGAGTGTACTGGGTCCAGGTCCGAGAAGACCAAAATCTACTGCGGAAAGTAGGATTTGGACCGTCCAGTCAGACATATCAGTTGAGACAAAAGGAGGAGTGAATCCGCTGGTTTCAGGTCCAATCTGGTGGGAAAGGGAGACATGAGTGAGAGAGAGAAACAAAAAACAAAAGCAAAGTTTGAGCCATGAAGAAAAGAAGTTGACGTGTAGATACGCTGACGGACATACTGTATCTACACATCTGTTTCCATTGCAACTCTGCTTACCTGATGAGCGGCAGCATTTATGTCCAACAAAGTCTCAGTCCTCTAGAGCCACCATTCCTTTCACAGGATCCTTGACTCTCATCTGACAAGAATATACAACAACATGCTTGTTAGAGATACACTGAGAAATCATTGAATGAAGGGTTTTGGATGATAGATGACAGACTAATCTAAAAAGATAACAGGAAGGACTGAAAAGATAACAGGAAGGCTCTTTGGCTCTCAGGGTTTCTTAGAAACTTAATTTTAATAAGGTTAAGATCTTTTTTAAAATGTGCTTTAAATCTAAGAAGTTGTAATATTTAAATTAGAGTAGAATGATATTTTTAATACTGTCACTTATTGTCTCTAGAGAGAAATATGAATTTACAAAAATTGCCATTAGCATATTGGAACTTAAAAAACTGATAATCAGAACTTGGCCCCAAATTCTCAGGTCATCCTGCATCTCAAATGTCAGTCCAGTGAGTTATAGGTAGATAATTTAGCAGCCGTTAATTTAGATTCTGGGTTATTGGAAACAAGTTTTATATAAGTGTAAGAGATTTGGCAGTATGTGGTATTACTGTTGGCTTACTTCATCTAGCTCCCTACGAGTCTCCTCCTCCATGCGACGAATATCGTCCATGTTCAGTTCAATCCACTTATCAATCCAGCAAAACAGTTGGCGGTGGAAATTTGTGAACAAGCGCTTCTCTTGCTGTAAGACAACAACGAAAAAAAATCAAATACCTTATTGTGGCCCAAGGATAATAGATGCTTATTTCCTTATGAATATCCATTCATAAGGAAATAAGCATCTATTATAATTATAATTAGGACTATCATAATTATTTATGCTTTATTACCACACTTCAAGCTGCTGCACTGCCAACTATTCTTAGCACATTAAACAAAAATAAGATCTGGAAATTCAGTAAGAAATGCATATTATTCCCTGACTCGACCACTGTCTTGTACAAAAGTTGAAAAGCATAACAATGCAAGAAAAAAACAACAGTCAACAAACCTTTTGGATAAAGTTCTCCACTTTATTCTGCAGACCCCACCACTTGAATTTGACAGTGACCAGTTTGTAGGCACACATGTGTGGGCAGTCTTTCTTGTTAGGAAGCTCCTTCTGCATGTAAACAAAAACACTAGCATTAGGGTTGTCATAGGCAACGGAGACCTACTGATACACATTTGGATTCAGATTTAACGTTTAAGTGTTTATAGATCTGTAGCAGAAATGAAACAAAGCCTAATATAATTACCACAGCTATTTCAGCTGTGGGGCTGATTATGGGCTGTTTATGCATTAGGGTACAAAAAGGCTTTAAAGGTTATTGTTTCAAAAGCACAAAAATATGTTCTCATATGAGTCAGAGTAACAGTTTTATTCAGCTTTTGGAAGCAATTGGTGCATTTTGTTTGTACGTGGAAGTCATGTTTTCTATGTTCCAAGACAGAAATACAACAAGGACATTCGAAGTTGAAATTATGCATTGGGAAGTTGTAAATTAACAGGTGCAGGTGGAAACTATTACAGAAGTTTGTGTCTTCTTCTTGTGTCGGATCCCCTCAGGACAAAATGTTAGCTTCGAGAACGCTCATTAGACATCATAGCTGCTGGACAACACATGCCAGTGGGAGGGAGAGTTTTTTTTTTCATTTGGCAAATTAACAGAGAAGAGGTCGCATGTGTGTTTTATGGAAGCTAACAATGAGACATGGTCCAATAAATGAAAGTATTAAGGAACAGTAAATGAAACGTAGGAGGAACTGAAAATGTATCTCTTTAGGTTAAGTTACTAATATCTTTTAGAACAAAAAGTTGAGAAAAACATGAAAGTGCCCTTCCACCTTGAAAGATTAACAAGGGCTTTGTGCAGGATTAACCATCGGCTGTTTCACAACATGTGAAAACCAAATGCTAGGAAAGCCACCACAGAGAGTAACAGCAAAAAACATTCCAAAACCCTACAATGAAACCTCTGTGAATCTATTTTTTGACACCAAAAATAATAATGTAATAACAGGAGGTAATACATAATACGAAATGTAGCATTTATTGTTAAGATGAAAATGTTGGTATTGTTTACCTTCCAGTCTGGTCCTAGAGGACCTCGTCCTGTCTTTGCTGACTTGAACTTGCAGGGATCCTCCTCTGGTTTGTAGTCCTGATACAGACCAGAACAAACAAGATATACTGTATGTGGGGCATATAACAATACAAACAACAGCAGCTGCATTCATCATTCCAGTAGTAAAAATGGGCCCACTGATTTACCTTTGGCTCCACCTGGCTTCTGTCTGCAATATCAATATAGACTACATCCACCTTTTTCCAGGTTTCTGCATCCAAACCGTGTACCTAAAACACAACCACAGGGCAAAGTCAGAAAAATTTGTCTACAAATTTAAATAACATACAGAATTTTTTATGCAATGTGTTCCTAATGTTATAGCTAAGCTCAAGAAAAAATACAATTCAATAAATGTTTACCATGTAAAATGACACAGAAATGCAAGATTTGACAAAAATCATGTCTGTGATCAACATTTTTAAATAATAAACTTCAAGGTCTTTATGATTGCACAAAATAGACCAGCACAAAATAAATAGATGTGGAGTCGGAGGAAAGTGATAAATGGCTTTCAATTTTTGTTATTAATAAAAATCTAACAATTGTGACATGCATTTGTATTTAGCCCCCTTTACACAGATGTCCAGTGCAACAATTTACCCTCTGAAGTCAACTCATACGTAAATGGAGTCTACACCGTGTTCCAAATTATTATGCAAATTGGACTTAAGTGTCATCAGAGAAAAATTGTACAGGAAATATTGTTTGGATGCATGCTACTGTCTGTAAATGGAAAAGAAGTTATTGATGTTGGTGTTGGATGGTAAACAGAGGGAGAGAAGGAGCAACAGAAGACAACAGTGAAAAAAACAACAACTCAGACATCAGTTGCAACATCACCCACATTGCTTGATTGTATATAAGCAAAAATCCCAACAATGCTAGATATTTGTTAGGTCGTTCTGGTCAGGGGAATGCAGCATCAGTGGTTGTTGTGTCTGTTACATTTATCAACCACAAACTATTGATTTCAGCTGATCATCCCGTGATTCCTTAATGAAGATGCTCAATAACCGTTAGAGGCTTTGAAAAACTGGAGGTGAGTGTGCCACATAACTCAGAGGTGGAGGAGGCACAGCATAAGTAGAGGCTACAGCCCTCAAAGTAGTTGGTTCGATTCCCCTTCTTCCTGTTCAGCTACTAAAGCATGAACCCCACTAAAACCACAAAAAAAGAAAAAAGACTTGAGGTGGAAGTTCACCATGAACACAGTTTGAGAAATGATGGAGTGATTTAGATCAAAGCTATTTCTGAGTTAGAATGGCCCAGCCATAGTTTAGACTTGAGTAGTAAATGATTTCACAATTGGTGTTCTCAGAAGTCCTCCTTTCAGTCTGACTGAGGATATGTTGCCATGCAAAGAAATGTCAAACAAAAAATACACATTGCTAAACATAATCCAGAGAGATCTGTAGCTCTTATTTCTGTGAAAATAGTTGCACACAATTCTAACTGATGTAACACCACACTTAACAGTATTTGATTTTATTAAATAACAGAAACTAAGATATTTTGAAAACCATGTATCATTTTTTCTTCCACTATACACTTTATGCACCTTGTGTGGCTCTATCATAAAAACATCCCATTTAAGCAGGCTTTTATGGTTGTAGTGCGACGAAATGTGATTTGCAGATGTGTTGACAATTTATTAAGGTTCTCTCTTTCATACCTGAATTCGTAATATTGTTCAGACATGAAAATACACTTCCATAGCTTATGATCTTATTCACTAACATTTTCCTGGCGTCCCATGTCAGGTTTGTGCCACGTCTCAATCTTGATCAGGAAGTTATCTTTCATATACTCATTCTGCAAAGAAAAACACAGACAACCCTGAGTGAAGGGAGTAAGAATCCCATGTAAAAATCTATAAAAGGTTCAGCTGACAAGGATCGGTATCTTGCTGTCGTTCACTAACACCCAGCTACACAAACACAATCACAGTGTATTTCTATCCCTGTTACAGTTTCACTAAAAAGATCACGTTTCTTTCTCAGCTTTCAGGTTAGGCGCCTTCTCGTTGTGCACCTTAGCTTAGTGTGTTGCATGTGTTGATTTCTGAATTCTTCAAAGCAAACACAAGCAAAAGAAATACTCACAGTGATGACTGCAGAGCCAGGTGGGGGGGAAAAGTGCAGCCCCAAACACAGAGAAAGACACAATTAATGACAGCAAAGAATATCTGAGAAAGCTGTTAGCATTTGCACAAGCTGGCAATCTCAAAATGATATGAGAGCAGTGTTTGAGATGCAGAGTTGGTTTGTGCCTTTAAACGTGTTTGTGTGACAGATGGCGGTCTGGCAGCTGGCAGTGTGTACGGGTGGCGGGATCTTTGCCTGAACGGCTCAAGTGATTGCACGGCTCTTCTCACAGGACATGCAGTAAATTATTCAACTACTCCTTGAAAGTGACAGAGACCCAAAGGCACAAGGAAAGAAGAGAGGAAGGGAGGAATCTCGAGCATGAAAGCACTTTTTACCTGAAGCAATTTAAAACGTTCATAAAAAATACCTTTTTGAAGACTACAAACAAAGAAATCTCCATTGTTTCCTTTAGCTGACAAAGACGTCACACCAAAAATGTGCACTGGGCATGTAAACAAAACTGCTAGCGTTAGTAATTTAGCTGGGAGATTAGATCCATTGCAGGAACTTGTTCACAACTTATTCCCAGAAGGGATTTGGAACGTCCAGGGTCTGGTCCAAAAGTAGACCATAATTAAAAAATTAGGCTCAAATCTTCAATCAAGTCTAGACGAAATTAATGTACTTACTAGAAAAAAAATGCAATCAGGATTTTGCAGAGTTCTAAAATATGTTTGTCTGTAAATAGTCGTGTGTGCCCAACCACAGTGTGTAATTATACATACCTGTACGACAATAAGGGTATGCATTCCAGGCTTTCTCATGGATGTTCAGAGCTGAAGATGGAGCCAACATTCTGACGAATGATGGCACTTTACTACAAGAGAGTAGAAAACAAACTACATGAGTTTATTTGCTGTCATTCCAGCTGCAAGACTTTTGTTGTCCTTGATATACAAAGGTGGTAGAATTTTGGACATCTAGCAAACATAAATCACCAAATCTGAGGAGGAGAAAGTGGCAAGAAGATAGACATTATTGAAAGAAGTTTAAATGTCCACAAACCATGTAGGGGACACTGAAAACATGGGGTAGAATTAGACCTAAACATGATGTGGGAAGGCATTTTTTGAGCTAGGACAACTAACCTGGTTAGAGTGATGGGAACATGGATGGAGCTAAGTACGGGTAAAGATAGAGTGAAAACCTCTTGGATTTGAAACTGAGGCAGAGGTTAATCCTTCAGCAAGATGACATGTAACCAGAACTTTAGTCAGATTATTTAGATCAGAATATATCCAGGTCTTAGAATGGCCCAGCCAAAGTCCAGACCTAGATCCAATTGAGAATCAATGGCAAAAATTGAAATGCTCTGTGGTCTCCATTTAATCTGTTTCAACCTCAGTTAATTTCCACCCAACAATGGGGAATAAAAAAAACACATTCTACATGTGAAATGTCATTCTATCACTGAATAAAATAACATCATAAATCTTTCAAATTAGTTATAGTAAGGATGATTAAAAACTCCCACTTTTATGAACTACTTTGTTCGAGTCCATCATTTAAACTCTAAATAAAATAAATTGGAATTTCAGGTATAAACTAAACAAAATGTGAAAGAGTTACAGACATGGATACTATTATATGGCATTGCTAGTACAATGGTATCAATTGCACCATCATTAATAGAAGAAAAAAAAAGAGTCGCTGCAAAAAGGTCAATCATATAAAACTGATCTACGGACAGGCAACAATCAAAGTGTTTAATGCTTGGCTTAGTTATTTATTTAAAATACTTTTGGTTTGTGTCATCAGAATTTTAATATTTCCACCAATGACACACTGAAAATATGCATTTGTATATTTCATGACACGTTTTTATTTATGTAGGTAATCTGAATAACTGAAACAATAATATTAACCATAGTATATCTAAAAACTTTGTATTAGAGTCAAATAAAGACCAAACTGCTACACTATTTGGTCCAAAGAAGCATGCTAAAGTCTTGAGTTCCTGGTGACTGAAAGATGTGGAAAAGGTCTGAGTGGCTATAAAGAAAGATAATGGACTCCAGACAGAAGATGAGAAATTCATCCTGTGTAGATGTGATATGTGGACTCTCTACAAGACACACTTTCTGGAACGCCTCTTGTGAAAATGCTTACCTCTGCAAATGGTAAATTTTGTGTGTGTACTGGCCCTTCTCTCCATCCTTCTCATAGGGTTCATTTTTTAGCACCTCTACTCCTTCGCCTCCGCCCGTCTCATTCTTACTGGCTTCAGCTACAGAGTACAGCTGGCCCACCTGGTACTGAGAAACACAGAACAATGGATTGGACTGTTAATGAAAATTGAGCAAAAGAAAAGTCTATAATCACAGGTTATATTTAAAATTAATACCTTGTTTTCGCTCTTATTTTTATTTAATGGAGCTCTGAATTACTCCATCTATTGTTGCAACTATCACAAGCTTCTTTCTCTTTCTCCTCATTTTACCTCTTCCTCCATCTTAAGGCTTTGCGTTCAAGCGATTTCAAAATAGAAAACAATGGTTTCCTTTTTTTCTTAATCAGCTCTAATCTATCATATAACCTCAATAAACCTGAGCCTTGGCACAATAACAACACAGCCAGTATGAAGTGACTCAATAAAGGCTCAATTATTCTATTGTTTTCACAAATAAGATGTTTATTTTCATTTTTCTAGCATTTCGAACAGCAAAGTTCAAACTATGTAAGCACAATCCAGTCAATGCTGGGAAAAATGAAAATGGTAATAGATTATATACTTTTAATTAGAAGGTGTGAAGTTGAAGGAATTGAAATAACGTTTCACTCATGTCTTTAATTACAGGCAATTCGAACTCAAAGGATAAAATCTGTTTTCCTTTTTCACAGAGCAATTTTATTGAATTTTCTCAAACTAAATGAAACTGGTTCATGGACATACACTGAAAGATTGAACTAATGGCAGAATGAATAAGGAGGTCAGGCTAGTTGGCAACATTTTCACCTAGTTGCAAATAACAGAAGACAACTATTTCCAAGTCACTTAGGAATGAAAGACGTTTCTCCGTGGCTCTTTCTTTTCACGTTTCTTTTCACTCATGACTCATTCTAAGAGACTTAGGCTGCTGGAGGAAAAACTGATCACTTCCTTTGCTAATCACCAATTAACATTATATGCTGTTATTTGCCCAGATGAATCTGCCCACAACTAAACTCCCTCCCTCCTGATATTGAGTTTTTACTTTTCATTAACATAGAAAGTACTCCTACATCAGTTCATCTGTTTCTTTCTGTGCAGGCTTGCTCTTTAACAAACATTGCCTTGATATGATGTAAGAAAATGTAAAAGACTTTAAAAACACATAAGATAAAAACAATCAACATACTTTGAAAACTCAAACTGACAATATCTTGAAGTAGAGGTAAATTGTCCCAATGTGATTTAGGAGAGTAACAATTTCATGTGTAAACATACAGTATGTGTAGTATGTACTTCTAGCAATAGAAAGCAACAGCCAACTATGTTAATGCTTGTAAATCAGTGTCATAAACTATTAGTCAGAGAAGGGTTGAACTCTTTCCCTTTCCGTCTTTTTTTTTAACACATAATAGAAGAAAAATATTTAATTTCTCCATATTTTTGAGGATTAAAGGTTTATGCAGGATCTACACAAAAAGTAATATTTCAACAAAAGATTACAAGAAGGTTCAGCAAGAGCCTTTTTACTAATCAAACTACTTGTGAAAGATGAAAAGGAAAAATTTACTCACAAGCAAATATAAAGGCTAAAAAACAAGGTGCACAACACCGGTTCTGTAACTATAAGTAGAGAGGAAAGTGCTTTAATCATTAGGATACTGCAGTTGTTTGGTTCTGATCCGATGTCTCTCAACTTTCCTGTTGGAAAAATCTCAGTTCAAGTATCTGTTCAGTGGTCTAATGTTTGATCTGAGACTGGCACCTTGTTCTGGCACAGGCAATGCTTGTAAAAAAAAAAAAAAGAAAGAAAACTAAGTGAGCATCTGTCCAAGGTGTTTGGAAAGACAAACAGACGAACTGTAGAGCTGCTGCAATGTAGAATACAGGCAATGAACAAATAAAATTGGAATCTGAAAGGTTGATCAGTTCTAGTTGACCTAGTTAGGAAGACTTTATACAGTTATGTATAAAGAAGATTATCACATTTAAGTTTGCAAAATGTAAACTTAAACATTCATTAGATGTTGACTGATTCAATCTTGCAAAAAATCTTGAAATGTGTGTTTGCCAAAGGTTATGTAGGTTGTTTATACTTCTTTTCTGAACCTTTGCAGGTAATAAAAATGTTTTTTGTTTTCTAATAACTGAAAAAAAGAGATCAGATTTAACTATTTAGTTTCTGGCATATTTTTATATTAGTTACTTCTGACTGATGCATTTTAATTGAGATTTTGTGTCAGACCTAACGAAATCACGAAAGTCAATATTATGAGAACCAATCAGACATTAGCGAAGCTTTTCTATCACTAATGCATCCCTCTAGTAAGCTTTACATGATAATAAAAATACTCAGCAATATAATGACAAAGACTACCAGGGATGAGCTGTAATGACAATACGAGACAGCATCAGTGGTCTCTGATTTAGAGGTTCCCATGTTGTTGACGTGATGTGGCACACTGCACAGTGTGTGTGAGCAGAGTTTTTCAGATTAAATTGGAATGTTTTGCCTGCCTAAAATGACTGTTTTTATACTGTGGATCAAGTGTTCAATGTAAAGTAGCATACAGGGGTGGGTGAGCAGGTGATGTCATGGAAGTAGTTTCAAATAACTCATCTGTGATGCAAGCCTTAATAGAGGGGGAAACTACTCATTTGAAATAATACTGGTAAGGCCCAAACAAATGGAGAGAGGGAGAGATAAAGAGAGAGAGAGAACAAATGAGAGAGAGCGAGGGGATGATAATAAGCTGTTTGTTTTAAAAAGTCCTATTTACAGGAACAGCTTTCAGGGTTCCTACACATTTTGCATGTCAACAAATCACACTTGTCCAGTCTCAAATTTCCAGAGTTATTACTGTATTTAAGCTCATGTCCTAAAAGAGGAAGTGAATCGGTCGATGGATAGACGGATGTATGGATGGATGGAGTCAGCTGACTCACACACAGATATTGAAGAGTATTAAACTACACTTACCTCTTCCACAGAGATGGGAAGAATCACTCGACTGCAAGAAGAAAAAGAAGTTATTCAAATAAGGACTCCGAAATTTTGCTTCTCCTAAACGGAAATATCATACAAGAGAGCAAAACAACAAAAAATATATATATTCATGTGGTTACATACCGAACTGCTTTAGTCAACCCAGCAACCCAGATTGACTTAGATTGCAAGTTTAGCCTTGTGAGAAACATTAAGTTAAATCCTAAAGCGTTCTTTCTCTTTAGAAAGAACGCTTTTATGACAGTTATACAAATTACAAATTTGTAATTTGTAATTAATTTATGACAGTTATTGACTGTCATAAATTGACAGTCGATCAATTTATCGACTGTCAATTAATTTATGACAAATTAATTTATGACAGTTATCGACTTAAAACTTTACCAAAACTCAGAAACTGAGGAAACAATAGCTCTATCTTGGAACCAAACTGAATAAAAGCAACACACTGATAAATGAATCCGATCACTGCTTTGCAAGAGACATTGAGAATGTCTCTTGCTCAAGCAACATAAGGGTAAAAGAAGAAGTTGAATGTTATAGGAATTTCAATATGTTTCAATTGGATTTCTGAATAGGTAATGTTCAGGCTTATGTTTCAGAGCTCATTTAGCAGAAGTCAATAAAAATGCTGTTGATTTGCTGCTTTTTTAATTTTTTTAGATTTTTACGATACGCCTGAAAGTGTCAGTAATTCTCTGTTCTGCCTTTGTTTACAAGAGCATGACGAAGGCTGCTGGCTAACAAATGATCCTAAACGTTACAGATCACCAACAAATTGATGATGTGGTTCTTAGCCAAATGTCCTCGCACAAAAATATAAATGCAAAAATCAAGTTTTATGCACAAATGATGAATGATACACCGGCAAACAAAGCACATTGTTAGGTGCAGAATTTCTCCGAGAAGGAACAGGAAGATGTATTTGCATTTGGGTTTGCTTAAGAAGCTATCATTGAGCTAAGCTATTAATTGACAGTTTACCTAATCCAGTTGCTGTTACAACACTAACATCTTCTTCAATTTTACTAAAGCTGGGATGCACCGATTTCAGTTTTCAGACTAATAAATCTGAAATGGTCAAAGTTTCAGCTGCCACTAAAACAGGTGACTTATGCAGGACAATTTTACTTTGAGAAGCATTAAAACTTCTGTCACACCATTGAATATCTGCTTTACATTTTAATACTGTGAAGATATGGGTTCTAACAGGCTAAATACTCAATCATTTCCTTTCTATGCATATTATGCTGTCAATACTGCTTTGAAATTGTGTAAGTCCTTACACACGTTGCAGCAATATTCCAATAATGACATGTTGTTGTTTTTTTCCTTTATCAGTAATTTAGTTTACCATTAAGATTTTAATAGGAAGCCATATAACAAGGGGACTTTAAATAATATACATATTTCACAGACATGACAAAACTTGGCGTTTCACATAATCCACTTTAAGGGTGCGCTAAGTTTATGGCAAAGGAGAAAACTGTTAACATGTTAAGTTTGCAAAAAAAATGTACAAATGTAAATAAAGACAGTTTAATTATGTTTGACAATGTGTAGTTGGTAGAGTAGACTGTGTCAAACAATCCATCCATCCATCCATCCATCCATCCATCCATCCATCCATCTATCCATCCATCCATCCATCCATCCATCCATCCATCCATCCATCCATCCATCCATCCATCCATCCAGTTTCTGTTTCTGAAATCAGATTCATGGACACAGTGGGGTTGGAGCTCTCTGCAGCCATTGATGGCAGAAGCTGATTACAACCTGGACAAGCTGGCAAGTCATTACATGGTCTGAACTTAGATCTTATTTTTTTTAAATTGTCTGTGAGAAGGTACACATTTTTGTTTTGGGGGCAAAATTTGTGCCTCCGGCCATGAAGGTCTGAACTACAAGGAACAAAGAGAATAAGAACTATAAATCCCACAGTGCATGGCATCAATGAATTTTTTTTTCTTTCATCTTTTGCTAGCAGTTTAGGTGGGTGTTACTGGTAAAGCGAGTTTATTGAATAAAGTATTTAAGTAGAAGGTTAAATAAACTCTTATGTGTCAACAAACTACAAGAAATAATTGCAAGTACTTTTACAAGTTTTCTGTAATTATTTCTTAATAATTAGTTTGCTGTTTAAAAACGCCAATGCTGGACTTAGTCCTTCATCTGCTGTTATTTTAATACCTAAGACTTAGTATTTATAAGCAATAACAGAGACTGAACATTTTGGCTTTATTTATTTATTTATTTTTTTACATTTATTTGTTTTTTATTGATTTTATTGTTACAGGCTTTTATGTGGTATAAAGGTGATCTGACTGAAGTTTTGCCCTGTAAATCTTTTTATGTTTTTCTAGTCAAAATTTTAACCCAAACAGAGTTAAGAAAAATGCATTCTGTTCATTGTAGATCTCAAGGGGAAATCTGAATTGCTATTACAAAAATAGACAATCAAGATAAAGTACAAAAACTCTCTAATGTAACCAAAGGAAAAAAAACAACACTGAATTAAGTTCTTCTTTGAAACAGTTTTAAGATAAATTCCTGTTCAGTTTAGAAAACGTAACTACCACACTTTGGCTGCTGAAGGGAGGGATCTTAGTCTAGAATGGTAGCCCACACATTTACATTAGACAGCAATGAAACATGGATTCATTTGTGACAGAATTTGCAACATGCATATTTCCAAATTCAGACACCTCATCTGAGCAATGTTCCTCCAATTCACAATGCTTCCACCGTTACAACACACTGCTCTGCTTCCGTTCTCTGACCTGTCTGCATCTCACACCCCTCTGTGCACGGGTACACTATACAGCTTTGTTGATTTTGTTCTGTGAATATGTGAAGTATGCCAAAATTCCCATAATCCTACACCCACCTGCCACTTAGTGTAATCTGGGTCCAACAAAGGCGCTCACTGAATAGTAGGCCATACGCTGCTGCAGTTTACAACTGTTCATTGCAAAAATATTTTATTGCTCTTTCTTAAAAGGTGCACCTCATATAGCACTTTTTGCAAAGCATCTGTTTCAAAAATCAGAAGTTAATCCTAAAATGAAAAACAGGAACTGAAGATTATTTTTTCCTGTCTTTGGAAGTCTCCTTGGTCCAAAGGTCTTGAGGGATCATGTGTCTCTCTGTGGCTTCAGGAAACAAACACCCCTTCTGCATTGCTCATCTTATATGTCCTTGTAGCTTATTTCTCTTTCTCTTTTCATTCTCTTCCCTCTTTCAGCTTCTACATAATTCGCTTTATTGCTTCACGTATTGCAAAGAGGATTATTTATTATCGTATAAGTACCAAAACCTACTGGGAAATAAGGAAATAAAAAGAGATGTAGGTCAGTGTCAGGTAAGGATCACTAGGTCACAAAGCATCTGTAAGACTTGACTCCTGGTCTCCATGATGGTTTCCTGTAGTGGATGCACAAGTCTCTTGCCTGTGTGTTGACAGTGTGTAGAAGCTTTTAGCCTTTAATCGTAACCAATTTAATTAATATCCAGGCTTAATGCAGAGGGCCTGACTCTCCCTAATCACTTCAGATCTTTGGCCATGCCACCACTCCGATCTGCGGCTTTTTGCTGACATTCATTGATTAAATACATGTGATAGAAAACCAACACAACAACTGTAGGTGATTAATCTACAATGCACGGAACAGTATTCACACTCACTGAGCTTCCTCGGATTTTCCCACAAACTTCAATGGACTTAATTTGGATTTTGTGAGGGAGCAGGAGTCAAAACATTACATGAAGTAGAATAATAATGAAATGATTGGTGTGCATTTGTAGTCAGTTGCAGAGTGACCTTTTTGCCCCTGGTAACTCGGAAGGAGCTCCAGAGATCCACAGCTCAGGTCGGGAAATCTGTTGCCAGGACAACTACTTGTGACACAGCCCAAAAATACTTGGTATTATAGAAGACTGACAAGAGGTCATTGTGAAAACAAATGACTTCTGAACTTTGCCACATAGAAAGCACATAAAATATGCGTTAGAAGCTACTCAGGTGAAGCCAAAGTCAAACTTGTTTGCCTTCATGCAAAACACTTTGTGGGGCAGAACACTATCATCCTGAACAAACCATCCCCACTGTGACACTCTGTGGTGGCAGCCTCTTGCTGCAGAAATGCAGGAAAGAGTTGTTGGAAGGATGAATGGAGCTATTTGCAGGGCAGTACTAGATGAAAAGTTGTTAGATGTCGAAGTGGAGATCTATGCAGCATGTTGACCTTAAGCATCCAGTCAGAACTACTATTGAATGGTTTAGAGAAAAGCTTATTTGTGTTAGACTGGCCCAGTCAGAGTCCAGACATAAATACAGTCAAGAATCAGTGTAAAAATTCAGACTGACCTTAACCAATAATTCAAAAAAGAATGAGCAAAGATGCCTTTATTGACTAAAAATTACATTTTAATTGTAAAACGTCTTAAATCACGTATATTTTCATTCACTTCAAAGTTATGCACAACTTTGTATTGGTGTATTGCATAAAAGCCGAATGAAAAACTTTTTGGTTGTGATTCAAAGAGCTTTAATACTTTCCAAGGCATGGTAAGCCTGTTGGAAGTAGATTTTGGTGTTTTTTTTGTAGCTTGGTGTTCAGAAAGTAGCTGTGACCTTACAAAAGTTGCAGTGGGGAAAAAAATAATGTTTTAAATACAATATTTAGAAGAAGGCCCTTTATATTAAGGTTAGCAGAGTGAGGTTTTCTTCAGTTAGCAAAAACTGAAGTTGCTGTAATGAAAACACTAAATATAATTTTGGATGTCTTCAGTATTAATATCTGAGTGTTTTAATTTCAATCCCAATAACATCCTAATTTGCCAGCATTGCATCCTTCTTGCCCTTCTGATTCTGAGCAAAGGCCTCAATCCGTTCTTCTATAAAGAACAGAAAGTCCTTGTGGGGGGTGGAGGGGCAACATTGTGTTAAAACAATGCAAAACAATGAATTTCAAATATGCTTCCTCTTAGCAGGCACAAATTAATATGCCACTGCTTCCCTTCGGCCCAGCATCTGACACAAACCTCGCCATTTGCCCTTTACGCCACCTCCTCTACACCTGCCCACCCCGCACCTTATCCTCTCCAGGCATCCAACACCTTCTTCATTCCTCCAGAGCTGAACACCGGGATGCTCCGTCGTTAGTTTCACCTTCACCAGAGCGCATCAATAACATGGCCACAGCGGCGCGGGCACGGCGCAGCGCGGCAGAGCACGGCACGGAGCGGCTTATGCCAGCCATTTCTGCCCCAGCACCAGCATCCGTCATTTTAGCAACGCTAGCAGAGAGAATTAAGAGCTAGAACTTGTGATGAAGGATGTGAAGGGCACAGGGAAGCGCCGGCTGCTGATGCAACTGCAGCCGGCGCTGTTTTATCCCTCCGTTGACTCTGCGTGACGGCAGGAATCTGATCATGGACATAAAGTCCTCTGGATGTCGACATCACTCCGGACGCGCTCTCCTAATTCCTCTCCCGGGCTGCTGGCCACAATGTCAGCTCTGCGAAACCGCACCAGCGCTCTGTCACGCAAACGCACACGCACGCACAAACTCCGCCGTGCACACGCCGTTTTACTTACTATTCCTTTATGAGCATCTTTGTGTTATTTCAGCGGTGCAGTGGACCTATATCCCAGACAGGCGTCGCTCCCAAACGGATCCAGAAACAGGGTCGGATTCCTCCCTCCGTTTATATAGTCGCCTTTATTTATCCGCTCGATTCTCTCCCACCTCTCTCCCCCCCACCCCGTCTCTATGTCATTCTACCTCCACAGTCGCTTATTTTCTTCAGATTCACTTCCTGATCGGGGCCGCCGCGCGGCGTTGCTGCTGCTCTGCTGCTGCTGCTGCTGCTGCTGCGCGTAGATCACCGAAAAAAAGGGGCGCTGCGTGAGGAAACGGACGCACACTGAAAACGACGGTTCGCCCGGAGAATGGTCTGCGGTGCACCCGCAAGGCCCACAGGTGACCAATGACACGGCTGCACAAATTTGTTTTGTTTTTTGTTTTTTTCCGGTTGGATATGAAATGAGGAATAAAAAGGAAAGAAATAAGAAACAAAGAATCAAACTTAGAAAAACGAAAGGAAGAAGGAAAGAAGAGAATAAAAAGATTTATAAATTGGAATTACTAAATTGTCTTAACTCTGAGCCATTTCTTAATAATAATTTTTTTTTAAATAGCCCACTTGTTAATAAAACGCACTTTTTATTGAGAATGACAGCATAAATGCAAGACATCAAAATAGCCTCTATCCATGCAGTGGTCACAGGAGCTTTCCTCTCACCTTTTTTACTAAGAGTGTGCAGCTCACTGCGTCATCATGGCAGCGGTGACGTAGAAGCGCGGTTCAGCGTCAAAGGATGAAACGGGGACCACCGCTGGCAGGGACCAGACGCTCTCTAAGCCCTTTTAACAAAGTCCTCGCTTGTGATGCGATTATCTCCCACCGCTGTGTGTCCTGACATCATTTCTGCTTTACAGACACCTTTATTGTCTTGCATAGGTGGCACGTAAGCCTTGCCACTAGGGTAAAGCTTCAATAAACATCCTAAAATAATTATAAGTAAGAGGCAAAGACCGAGCCATAATTATTTGGCAGTGCTTTGTTTCCCAACACAGGGGATCTTTAGTACAGTACAAGGGATTCCAGGTCCCTAATCTCGACCCACTTCCTGAATATCACGGGATGTGGATGCTATGTGAGTTTAAAATTATGTAACAGCAAGCTGGAGCTGTATTTATAGCTCATGCCTCCGTTTGACAACAACCACATATCCGTTTCTGGCTCTTGTAGTTTATTTTAAAGATTCATCTTTCAGTTTCTCCTCTGCCGACATAATCTTTGGTTTTTATGGCTCATGTCCAATGAGATAATTCTACATGCGAGGTTTTTGTTATACGATGCCTTGCAAAAGTACTACTAACAGCTTCCATATTTTATTTTACAACCACAAACCAGTTTATTTTATCACAAGTGTAAGTGACACACAAACACAAAGTAGCATATGATTGTACAGTGCAATTAACAAGATGATTCTCAAATGTTTAAGTCATTTTTTAAGACTTGCCACAAATTCTCAGATGGATCCCAGTCTGAACTTTTAGTTGGCCATTCTGACAAATAAACATACTTTGATCTAACCATCCCATTGGTTCTCCAGCGGTATTTGGGGTAATTAGCAGTGTTAGTTTTCCCACACTGTCTACCAGAATTTAGACCAAAAAGTTACAGCAGCTCCTATAGTTAGCAAATAAAAAAAAAAGTCAAACTCTTGGCTGCTTCTCTGAATTAATTAATTCCATCTTTGTCCATCCATCACTTTTCGAAGACCATTATACAGTTCATCAAAGTTGTGGATATTGTTTTTTTTTTTATTCTGACTTCTTGAAACACTCCTCAGGTCTCCTATCTGAGGAGTAGAAATAAATTCATGATTTCTATTGTTAATCATGCATTAGCATTATTATGCTAGATAATGTCTAATGATTGCTATGGAGATTTGATAAACCCCCAAGATATGATCAGTTCACTTTGAGTCCTTTTACCCAGTTTCAGGGAAATTCTGAATCACATATTTTATGTGCAAAAAAATAAAAACAAAACAGTAACCTTAAAATGTGTGACAGCGGGCTTGGCAAAAATATGTATTTTCTGTTACCAGTTTGTGGCCGAGCTGTTAATGAAGATAGCAGCTCAATTTTAATTATAAATTGAGTTCTACATCCTGCGTTTCGGTCGTTTTATGAAAAGCTGAGCTGGAGCAGGCCCCTCTACCTCCGATGTGACTGATGATTTCGCACATCTCGTCTCGGGTGGTGAGAGGTGCAAGCGTCAAGTGATAAAAATCTGCTAAAACGCGATATCAGGTGGCAGCTCAGCGTGACGACAGACTTGCAAACACCAACCACCTAGATGTGAGAAAATAGTTTATGCTGATCACGCCTGAGCATGTTTCCTGAGTGCTGAGACATTTTGTTAACACTTATTAAAATAGCTTGGTGTTTTAAAGATTTCGATCATTTTCAGGGGCAATGACAGATTATTTGTGCACAAGTAGATTCTGACATTTAGCCTACACAGGGTATGTATTTCTTCATTTTTGTTTTAAAAGGTATTCTTCAACTAGTAGTGTATCATACTTTTCAAAATGTTGTGGTGTTGTTGCTCCTTGCAAAGAAAAAGCGTAACCCATAGCATGCTGCTGCCACCACCGTGTATGTCTGTTATATTAAGAGTGATGCTCAGATCTTGTTCGTAGGTCAGCATGCAATGATTTTCCTCTAAACACAGTTTCTATGTTTGAGCTATTTTCAGGTTACATTTCAGCTTGTTCGTACACAACAAATATGCATCATATTCTTCTTTTACATTTTAGTTTTTAATGTTCATCACTGCTATAATTTGATGGTACTCCACAGAATACTCGTTGCTTTGGTCAAACCGAGGATAAACCAAACACTGCCATCTCCTGGTTCGTGTTGGAACAACTTAAAAACAAACAAAACGTAATAGTTAGAGCGATGCAGTGAAAAAAAAGGGGAAAAAAATCTTTATTAACTTCCTCATATTCTTCCACATACAGACACCCATTTACCAAAATATCTCTACTTTATCTTCATTGAGGGCAGAAGGAGCTCCAGGCAGACAAAACAGAATGAACCTACATAAAAGCAGCACTGCACAGTTAAAGTACACCAAGAATTGAAAGTGGAAATGCTAAGAAAAAATAAATACACATATAAAAGGTTAAAGGAAAAGGGGTGGGCAGGGGTCTGAAGCCAATCATCCAGAAAAAGTGCCACCGTGAGCTGGATTTGTGTGGAATTGGGGTAAAAGTGCTGAATTTCTCTTGAAGGAGACAGACTGGAGGAAAAACTGACACAAACTAAGATGTCTGACTAATGGCAGCTTTATGGGGAAATGCATTAAGTCACTATTATAATGCCCTTCACTGTTATGTGTGAAAATTCAATCAGTTAATTTTCACTTTTCAACTAAAAATGTACTCTTTGTACATTTTGAAATGTATTTTTTTTTACAATATAATTGTAGAAAAATGCTGAAGCTGATACATAAGGTAAAATAAATACTCTAAGCATACATTGTGAAAATTATTTGAAAACAGGCTGACTTTCCTCTGAAAAAAATGGGATAGCACTGCAATAGATTTCATTATTAGACATTAGCCGTACAAAAAGATAATGACTGTCTCTTCCGATTACCCGAGAAACATCAGCAAAATGTCTCGACTCTTACTCCACATTTCCTTTGTGCAAACTTCTGGAAGAAATCCAGCAGATGTACCGATAAGTAGCACCATGCAATAGCATCTGGATGATTTGCATTCAACATATAGCACATCGAAGAAACCCCATGACAACTGGATCGCCCTCTAATTTTAAAGTGGTTAGATGGGAAGGTGATACTGAACCAGGAGGACGTATATCCCTTTTCTTCTCTTGCGGGGCAAGTTAAAGCAGAGGAAATGCTGGAAAACACTCTGAAGGTCAGGAGAAAGAGGAAGTGAAGTGAGCTCAGAGGATTTGGGGGAATACAGATGGCTGATGCCTCTTTCCTTTCACAGTTTCTCCTCTTATTTGCTCTTCATCTCCCTTGTTTGTTTCACTTTTCTCCTCATCAGCCGTCCATTGGACTCATTTCTATGACAACAATCCCAGCAGTTTTCCAATTGGGGAATTTCTAAAGATGGGTGTTGTCTTTCTTATGGAGATGTGTCGCAATTTTTTGTTCAACACTTCAAGACGCCTGTTTTGCACGTTGCTTTCTCTCTCCGTCTCTGTTTAAACGAAGGCCTCTGGGATCTCTGAGCCGTTGATTTTGATGTATATTTTGGCGTCCTCGGCTTTCTGCTGTAGTTCTCGATGGAGTGTCCGTCTGTACCAGATCAGGTAGAGGGGCAGCAAGAAGCCCAGCATGCTGAGCACAAGCAGTCCGATGTTAACCTGCAGGGTGACACCGGAGTAAGCAAGGTTTTAATTTGGCTCGATAGCTGAATGTGTTTAGGTGGGTGATGATTCCTACCCAGAATGGGTCTCCTTCAAGTGGTCCCATCATTGCCAAAAACAGGGGCTGTTGCAGCAAGGCAAAAACAGCACTGACGAGAGACTGCATCCCTGTTAAGCTGCCAAACTGAGAGGAGGGATATCTAAAAAGAAAACATTTAGTTTAGTTGGTCACTTTGAAGCAGCTTCTACCAACATGGAAGTTTGACATGCATAATGACTAAAAATTACTTGGCAATTGAAAGTAAAATGGCCATGAGAGATTAAAATGACGCTGGTACATACACAGCAGCATAAAGGCCCCCAACAGCAGAGTGAATGAATCCTCTCACCACAGTGTGTAAGATGAAGGAGACAATCTGAGGGAAGGAGAAAAATAAAATCAGTGTTTATTCGCTTTTGCATCTCATGTGAAGTTAATTCAGTTTCCCTTTAGCCAGATGGTGTTAGTGTGCAATCAGACGCCTACATTTACTGTCAGCTTGATACAGTAAAGTCAGCTTTGCATACGGACACAGATCTGGTGAGGGCATAGAACAAAAACAACAAAGAGTCACTCACCTGTAATTGGAGATTTGGTATCAGACAGGTGACACCAAATCCCACCAAAAGCAGGTTTGTGAGGACGAATGCTCGCAGAGCGTTTGTCACTTTCTGGATCTTTCTGTCTCTGCGCTTTGTCTTGCTTTCACCTCTAAAATGTAAAAAAAGAAAAGAAAGTTGGATTACGAGGCAGAGATGCCATGACTGCATCTGTATAAGAAGCAGATGGAATCAGAAATAAAAAAAATTAAAATAAAATAATCATTTTAATTAATCATTTCAATAATCATGTCCTACAATTTCGGCTACTTGCACTGTCACCCAAGCTTTAAGTTTCTGGCTGATACAGTAAAACACACCAAAAGCACAATGTTTCCTGGGATGCAAACTCCCTCCCCGTTTTTTGTACAAATTTAATGGTAGTAATTGTGAAAACCACTTCACATTTGCCAACTGTAGTCTGTTTTTATGTTGCATTTAGAGCAATGGCTTCTCAGCGTCTGTTAAAACAAACTTGTTTCACTGTGGATAATGAAACTTTCTAGCTTTACAAGCAGAAGGAAACAAGGTTTTTAATTTTTTTCTGGACTTGACATACATTTTCCACCAAAACCTGCTTTCTTTAGAACACAGAGCCTTTCAAGTCCATTGAGGAAATAAAGAACCACATAATAATTGTTTATCCTCGTGCGTAATTATTAGAACACATGAACATGGCATATTCCAGCATCTTGTATCCAAGGGTGAAGTAAACTTGTGGCTGTCTATAGTGTCTTTCTGATACCCTGAATGATTTATTTAGATTTTTCCATTAAGTCCATTGAGGAAATAATGTGTTTAAAGAGCTTTCTTCCAATAATAAAACAGTAGAAGCTTAAAAATCTATGGCATCATCATCTGTGCTTTTCAAGATTGCTTAATGTTACTGACATTTTAGTGTATCAACAGATCAACACTCAGACTCACTTGCTTAAGGGTTCCTTGTCTTCTTCCCCATCATCACAGTCCTTCAGTTTCCAGTCCATAATTTGACCGATGACAGGAGTGGTCATCAGACAAAGCAGCTGCAGCACACCAAAGATGGAGGAGTACAGACTCACTGAGGACCAAAGGGGGACAACATATTTATTGCTGTTTATTGGAATACAATACAACACTGTTGAAAAAAGATTTTTAAAAATTGGTGTAATCCAGTGTGGGGAGAGGTCACTAGACATTGCAGTTAATAAACTGTGTGAGACTATAGAGTGCAACAAGGTCGTTCAAAAGTCAATATGGTGCTATTAGGGCACATATTTGTGGCTCTGGGAGCAGTGACACATGAAATGTGAGTCATGTGAAGCAGTGTGTCATGTTTGTTCTGCTGATTCTTCTAGAAAAGTTGTTAATGAGTCAACTAATAATACCGGTGGCTTTAGTTTAAAGCTGTGTGACAGTTGAAGGACTCAGTTATCTACAGGGACAACCAAGAAAACAAATGTAGTACTCTACTTGTTGTCAGCTGGATATTTAATAAGTTAATGCTAAGGTAAACTACTGCGAACGCTAAAGTTTTCGTCTTACCAACTTCCATCCTTTCCACTGAAAATGAAAAGGTTACGTTCAGTTGTTTGTAGGTCATGATACAAGCCAGACGGGTGCTGTCTTTTGAGTTAGTCATTGCACACAGACAGACATGTCTCAGAAGCAAACAGACTGACCTGTGTCAAGGTTTCCATCACAGAGCACCTCCAAGACGCTGTTCATGGCCCCCATGTAGAACAAGAGGCGGAGCTGAGTGATGCACATGGTCGATGCGCTAAGCATAAAAATAGGGCTCATGATGCTCTTCAAAAAAGACTCAGCTGCAGAAAGCAAAAGCAAGAGATTTAGAAGAGGGGTACAAACTAAGTCAGAATTCTTTAAACCTTCATCATTTCAGGAGTCTTATTTTACACTGCACTCTTACATTCTTCCTCGGGCTTGCAGTCCATTTCCAGGTCCATGGTGGATAGGCAGAGAGTGCGTCCGTCCTTACCAACCACCTCCTTTTGTTTCACGTTGTTGCTGACGCTCAGGCGGCGGCCCACTGTGGTCACTTGACGGTAGAACTGCTTTCCTGTGATCTTATGGTCAAAGCCTAGCCAGCTGAACTTTATTTTCACACTGAGGAGGCAGAGAAGCAAATATTTTACAACATAATTTTTGGTCAAACTCTCTCAGTGGGAGTAGGATTTATGTTGGCAGTGTACTTGGGAGCATAAATATGCGACTGTCTTTGCTACTGACGTGTAGTCCATATCTTCTGGTCCTGGGAATGGCTCCAGTGGCCAGTTGAAGAAGCAGTTGAGGAAGACAAGTCCAGCACAGGAAGCCCACACCACAAGAATGGTAATGAATGAGGCACCAAAATCATAGATGACCTGTCCACAATGAAGGAAAATTTCAAACTGAAGTGGAGGTAACTTTTTTTTTTACAACTTATGGCCCAAAAGATTCATAGAGCAAAGCCTTTAACATGACCATTAACGTGGCTTTGTTCTTGGATCATATCTGATATGTATTTGACTGAGATTAGAGCATTTCAAAAATTGTTTTGTCCTTTGAATACACAGATACAACAGAGAATTTTACATTAAAATTTCCCAAAAAGTAACAAAGAAAATAAACAAACAAAAAATACTATGGACAAAAAAAAGTTTGTTTCTAGGTTCAAAAAATATGTGGGATATTTTTTAGATTTTGCTTGGACTCATTTCATGTTCATTTTTGAAAAGGAATACTTTTCCATACCTTGACACCAGGGAATGTGACCGCAGACGAAGCATAAGAACCAATCATGAGGGCAATGAAGGTAGAACGAAGGTTTCCAAACATATTAGGGAGCTAAAAGGTAAAGAAAACAAGGAAAACATCATAGATTAGCATATTCTGTCCACATGGTAACCTACACTAAAATAACGAACAAAGATGCTAAAAGATAAAAGTTAAATAAGGTCTGTTTCTCTGTGAATGTAAGCATAAAGGTTAAACAAGCATCATAGTTATGTCAGCTGCATTTATTTGGAGATGAGGGAATCATATGGGGGCCCCATAAAGATGATGCCCAACGACACTCAGGTCAGAGGTCACAGTGGGGACCAATCAGCAAGACTGCATAGTTCAAAATGAGGAGGTAAAAGCACAACAAACTGACATGAAGCAAATCAAAGCATAACAGACACACATGAACACACAGCTGTCCATTACACCACACAAAACTCTTAGAGGAGGGGGTCGACACAGCTGAAACAGTCAGGGGGGGTGAACCGGTCCTGATACCAGAAACAAAACACACAAGATGGACAGGGTAGAGAGTTCATTTTTTAATTTTTTAATTTGTTTCGTTTACACCCTCTGCTCCAACTGGAAGAGAAGGATAACAGAGTTGGAGGACAAAACGGGGCGACACAACCAACAAAAAGGCATTCACGAACTGCTCTGCTTTCAAGTGGCTGAACAACAACAAGCACATTCTTTTACATAGGGCTGGGGAGGGGATTTGCTATGTTGGGGAACCAGTTTACTGTATTTCTCAGCAGTAGCATCATTCAGATAGATACTGTATTTATTAGTCTTTAACACTGACAAAGAGTTAAACTGGTATTGCACGGTGCTTCCTAATAGCCACAGAGGGATGTGCAGAGAAACTGTACTCCAGTGATGTAGCTTGTGTTTAATGATTAACCCAACACTGAGGCTTTCTTTCTTTTATAGCGTTTGAGGTTGTTAAGGTGACGAGGTGAACCGGCATTCAAGGGTAAAGACATGTTTTCATGCATACTGTGGAGAGTCTATTATTCCCATAACTTTAGCTAGTGAGACATTTAAGACGTGCAAAAGACTTAACAGTAGAGATGAGTGATTCAGTCTGTTGTTATTGAGAAATGTTGTTTCACAGAGATTTACTGGTGTAGAGCCACTGTCCAGTGAACAGCATCACCATGGTAGCGTCATGGACTCTTGACTGAGTTATCAAAGGCTAAAAGTGATGGTGAGAGGAAGCAACAGCAGGACGAAAAACAGAGAGGAAAGAATGCAAATGAATAAAGAGGAGTCCACCCAGAGATCCCTTTAATTAATTAAGATCATGGGTTGTTTTTCTTTGCCTTTGTATCCAAGGCTCCTCTCAGATTTAGTGAAAACCATTTAAAATATGTATCCCTTGTTTTGGTCCCAAATGTCAGTATGTGAAGTCAGATATAGTCAAATGAAGCTATGATATTAGGCCATATTTTGGTAATTCTTTAGTATTACACTCTTATGAAGTTGTACACATATATAATGACTTGCAAAATAATTTTACTTTTTTTTTTGTCACTGTGTTACCACAACCATTAATGTATTTTAATTTGAGGTTTTACGTGACTGAAAAGCACAGAATAGTGGATCATTTTGAAGAGGTAAATTAGGCTTCTTTTTCAACATTTTCATAGACAAAAATCTAAAAAGTGTGGCATGTGGTTGTATACGGTCCTTTTCATTTGTGAAACTCAAGAACACCATATTCTTTCCTTTTCATGCAACAATTATGTGCTGCTTTGCATTGCCCAAGCACATAGAATCCCCAACAAAAATAGACCGAAGCTCTTGGGTGTTAATGGCACCGTATTCCTATTTCATGTTACTCAGTGGACCTTCCTCACATCTGAAGCAGAGCTGAAATACGCTTCTGTAAATCTCTTCAGAAAAGATCGGAACAACAGGAGGAATTCAAACAAGAGATGAAACAGAGTGACTAGCCAGGGGTCCAGTAAAACGATTCTAGCAGCGTGTTAATGAGGAAGTCTCATAGACACAGACATTGCTCAAACAACAGGCAGCTGGTGCACCAGCTTTGCAGCAAGAAAAATGCAAAGCACACAAACCTGGCATGTCCACTTACTGTAAGGGAGGTGAAGGTCATGCACATGCCTCCGAAGCCATTGAAAGTGAGTGCAATGAAGATAAGAACGGAGAGCTCTAAAAATGACACATCATTAGACTGCTGACAATCACTACATCACATGTAGATATGGAAAATGGACAGATTGGATCACATGGACTCACCGTTTGGCTGGTAGGCTCCATAGGCAATGAGTAGGCAGGAAAAGCCAAAGCAAGTGCTGAAAATAGATGATCAAGCATTTTTAATGACCAAAACTACTTCTCTTAAATTTGTAACTTTTTTTTTTTTTTTTTATAAGAGTATAATATAATCTCAATTAACTCTTAGTGGTTGATTGCCCTTCTGAAAAGCAGCAATTAATATCCTCTTTCTGTTTTTTATTGAGCCAATATTGCTTTGCTCACCTGCCCAGCAGTCGAAGTTTCCGAGGCCCATATTTATCCATGACGATCCCCAGTGGCAGCGTGATGGCTGAGAGCAGGAAGGAGCCAACTGTGAAAGCAAGATTCAGCATCTCATCCTGTTCTTTGCAGATCAGCCAGCCGTTCATCCTCAGCGGACCCTCCGGTATGAGGGGCTTCATCTCCACCCCGTCCGATTCATCCGGTTCGAAGGCGTCAGCGTAGTCATGGGGGACTGAATTCGCCGCAGAGTGAGACAGATTGTAGCTGGAGCTGTTACCTGTAGAACATGATGAAGTGATGGTCAGATGGATCTTCTATTTTTTTTTTTACCCTCTTTGTTAAAACATGGTAAATATGAGCTTTTAAAATCTACTTTCACTTATTATCTGAAATGTAAAGTCTGCACTTCTATTTCATCACAAGATCATGACACATCATTACGCAGTCGTCGCATGTGGAGTGAACTCATCCTCAGTTATCTGTCCAGTAAATATCTGTCTAAAAAATGCGACATGTCAGCAAAAAAATGTGCACAGACAGTAGAAATTAAGCAGGAACACAGAGAAACATTTTGACTCAAATCTTGTCAGGCTCTCTGGAATTTTATTGAGACTTTATAAAGTGTGAGTGGAATAAATGGTGATCAGCTGGCAGAGTTAGTGAACTGAGCAAGGTTATCAGAACCTTTAGGTTATAATGTGAACAGGTGCAAAGGTTCAGGAAGAGACCAACATGAAACATTGCCTCTTTTGAATCCACCTGCCAGTAACAGTGTGCCATTGCAAAGTGGAACTTCACATCATGACACATTTCACAATAAAGGCGCCAAAGCCTTCTGCAGAACTTTGTATATGATTTTCCAAATATCCTGAAAATGTGTTTTCTTTTATATATGCTGTTTCATGGTGCAAAAGTGGAAAAATTGATCTAACTCAATATCAAAATTGAGTATTTGGTGTGCTGACAAGTTGTGAATAAATTTTGCTTTTAGTTTGTATGCATAACTATTGAAAAATGAAGTGACTTTAGCCTAAAATAGAAAATAGAAAATACCTGTTTGTGTAAAAATAGAGAAGAGATGTCCTGTGGCCACATGAACTCTAATAGACTACATGATTTTCTCCTGTTGCGTAACACATGGCCCCTCTGTGACGTTACTTGCAGAAGGAAAACCAAACTTAAACCACACGACTATTTTATAGCCGTTTCCTGCACAGGTCATCTAACTTCTACGGCTCATCACTTTTCTATCAGCCTTTGTCCCCTCCCTGGTCTTTATCAGCACCCTTTAAACTTTCAAATTACTGGTAATAAATGCTTTACGTGGAACTCGCTGTTCTTCATTTCCAAAGTCACATGGCTGAAAAGAGCTGAGAGGTTCTTTTTTTCCTCTTTGGTCTTATGTAATCAGAATGAGATAAAACTGCTGTGGCAGATCTAAAGCAATCTTTTTATTTTTTTATTAAAGTACACATTTTAGTGTACTTTTTTAGACTCCATGTAATAGACCAACACACATTTTCACATAATTGTGAGGTGGTGTGTAAATTAAACTCTGAAAAGTGTGTTGAGCATTTCTATACAGCCCCTTTACATCGCCAATAAACTGTGATCATATATAACTAAATTGTGATTTGCAACTCTGGAGGAGCTGCAGAATACTCGGGTGAGAAATTCCTGCTTGCCATTTTCATCCAGCCCTTAAAAGGCACAGCAAAAATGTGAAACGGTCTGATTAAATGACAACACAACTGAATTTCTTTTAGAAACACAATCTTTGGCAGAAAGCTAACATTACATTACATATGGTGGTGGTGGCATCATGATGTGAGGATACAGTTTTCAGCAAGGCACACTATTTTTACATTTAAATATAACGGGAATGAATAAGGATTTGACCTTTTAATTTATCTGGAGATACATATTCCTTTTTCAACCGTCATTTTTGCCAAGCCTCATATAAAATACATGACTTGGTCAAATCAGAGATTGTGCAGAAATGTTATCTGTTCTTTAAAACACAAAGCACCACCTGGAATTTTATTAAAATGAGCAATAAGACAAAAGAAGAAAAAAACACTTAAGGAAAAGATTGCTTAAGCTTTTTACGAGTTTTTTCTTTTTTTTTTAAAGGAGCAACGAAGAAGCAGTTTATGTGATCCATTCTTGGTTGTTGTCTTTCAACAGGTCAGTGTCTCTGTCCTCAACTATTGTAAGCTAACAGAGACAAGAACAGCACAGTAACATACTGTCTCAAGAAACCGTACTCTATTCTTTTGTCCCTTCGGACCACTTTGCCTACCTGCATGCCCGAATGCTCTAATGTATCTGATCTGGTTAAACCCCGTTAGTCCAGCCTGGGACATCTTCACAGGCAACATTTTATTTTCAAAGACTTGAGAAGATGGGAAGGTATCAGTGTTGCTTGACATCTCTTGAAAACAAAATCTGTCACATCCTTTAATTAAAGTCAAAGCATTGCTTTCCCCCCAACCTTTAATTTGAAATGTATTTTCAGAGAGTATTAAGAGAAAACTCACAGCATTGAACCTGAATGACTGGCCAGATAAATATGATGGAAAATGGTAAGCGGTGATAGAAGTGCTATCTAAACATTCAGACTCACCTTCCTCGTTGCAAAGGTAAGAGTAGAAGCCCTCAGACTTCAGCATGATGAGGAGGGAGCCCCATCCCAGCAGCACAGCAGAAAACAGCAGGTTCTCAATGATGGCAGTCACTGCCATCCACCAGCGCCTGGCGAAGGCTGTGGCGAGGGTCGGAGCCATGGCCGAGGGGGAGAGGGAGAGCTTGAGAAAGAGAAAGGACAGAAGAGGAAGAAGGCAAGAAGAGAGTAGAGAGAGCCTCCCCGACTGACGGTCAGAATGAGGAGTGACGGATTTCTTATCTGAAAAGAGAAGTACAGGAGGGAGGGGAAGTGGTAAAGTCAGCCTATCGGTGGAGTCAGTAAAACCCTGGAAGGGCTGGTTTTTCAAATGAGACCAGATTGAGCATCTAACTTTGCACCATTGGGAGATCACTGATTGTGTTAAAAAATTGTACATGAGCTAGTATTGTAAGGAAGGAGCCATTTTGCACCCTTCATTCCTTTTTGATGGATTTAATACAAAAAGGAACAAATTGTTCTTATAAATTGTGGTGATTTATATACATTCTTAGTTATAGTAGATAAGAAATAAAATACAATAAAAGAATAATCAAGTATTAGCACCACAGAGTTCCTTCAGGCGAGTAAACTGGTCCAGACTGGACTGAAGACTGGTCAACCGATGACCCTCTTGTGTTTCTCCTGCGCAGCCCCCTCCCCAAATGTCCTCTCATATTCACCCAACCGGCAAAAACGTTTTTCTGCAATTACTTTAGTGCATTCCCAACAAATTAAACAACCTGCTTTGTTTTATTCACTCACACAAAACACACCCTCAAATGAGATGCAGAACCAGCGGATTGAAAAAGTAACGTCCACAGAAGTCACTACTTCTAAGAGTAAAGAGTTTGCTCATATTAATTACTCAAATTCCTATTTATGTCAACTGATAACCCATGTTCAAGTCTCATTCTTTAATCATTTTCCTTTTAGATGTCTATGAAAATATAAAAAAATAATTCTCACCACTCCAGGCTGCAGGTAGTGCTTCAAAGCACCCAGCTCTCTGTGTCTGTCTTGGCTCTCTGTGACCAGGTATCTGTGAAAAGCAACATTTATATACTCCAGCGCTCAGCAAAGGGCGCCCCCTAATGAATTTTGGCTGCGTACACTCTGTGCTCTCGTCAGCTCCCAGTTTCTGAGAAAGACTTGTGTTGAGGGCAATGATGTGAAAACGAGGCTATTAATCTATTTAGAAACCTAATGCACCTAGAATGATAATGTCAGGCACCCGTAACAGAGGTGATGGGAAGACTGAGAAAAAACCCATTTACAGTGGCATTCAAGTTTGATCTTATCAGTCGTTGGAGAATGTGACGTGTGTGTAAACGGAAGGGATTAATCAAGCCAAACAGTGTCTGAGAAGTTAGAAGACAGCATATCTGCAGGTGTCAACACTTCTGTGGCTCAGTCGTAACTATTGATTGATCAGGAGAGCAAGAACAAAGCCTTGACGCAGATTCAGCGCTTATGTGAGCGGTTCTCAGATGTTTACTGTGCTTTGTTTTCGAAATATGGTCAGCAAGCAGTGGCGTTTTTAATAAGGATGTTGGCTTCTTGTCTAGGGCTGCGGGGCGCCATAAGTACTTCCGACAAGTTTGCATGTCACTGTAGCGCGCGCAAATCTCTGGGAGAAAATATTCCTCGGCTGACCATGAGGCAGAAGTTGTCATCTGACATACAGCTTCTCACTTGATGGTAATTTAAAGAGCCATTTCATCTTTTTCAGTTATGTTTTTGTAAAGTTAAAACCACCCTAGAAGACAATGTTCAAAACAAGATATATTTGAAATAAAAAATAGACATTTAAAGGATGGGGTGGAGGGTGGGCATCATATGCTGGGTGCACATGATGCCCACGTTTTGAAGATCAAAGACTCAGAAGCTGTTTTTTTTATAGTTTATTTCATTAATTTATGCAATAAACACATTCTTGGATGCTGCACATTAGGCCTACTCATGTTGACCCATTTTGTGACTAAAAAATAGATAAAACAGTCATCAGTAATTCTTATACATGCATACTATAATATTCATGCCTAAAAATTTAGAAGTTTAAATGAATTGCATGAAAGTTGGAAGGGTTACAAATCCAGGATGGTTAAAAGTTGTTTTTCAGTTTGGGTAGTGTTTGTCTTAACTTGCAGTGGACTCTAGATCTGATGTGATCAATATGCAAATCAATCACTGAGTGAACAACAACAATCACAGGGACATAAACACTGATATGCTAATTTCTGCTGGTACACAGGTCAAGCTGTTAGATTGAGAGGTAAAGAAACACTCCTCTATCACACCCTGGATTTGTGTTTCAGGAAATGATGAAGGACCGTCTTCTAGACCTGCTACTATGAGTGCCCATGAAAGGCTTAATAATTATTCAGTCTTATCACAAACTCCTGCATACACAAATAGACCACAATTAAAATTAACCAACAGTGCACTATTTTTTTACTTCATAGGGTTTATCCATCTCATTATATATCTGGTTCATTGGGGAAGATACCAGAGGAGGGATTTAGGGATTTGAACACATTTATTTTAAAGGTCCTGAACTGTCAAAACGAAAAATTCAGTTTCAAAATTTCAAGGCACTAATTTTTCCCAACTTTCAGGCTCTGTGGGCCCCATGGAGCCACAAAGCTGTTATATACAGCCAGATCTCCAAGTTCAGATTTTATATATTTAGCCTTATTGTTTTGAATAAGGAAATCCATCTGCTACAAACACAGATAACTACAGGCCTGTTTGAAAATGTTATGACCAACTAATGGACGTCTTGAGGAAAAATGTATTATTTTCGAGCAACATTAAGATTTAGAAAGCACACTACAATCACATTTGATTCTTGTGTAATAAGATAAACATATTGAAAAGAAATTTGATCCGTTTTAAATTTAAATGTTTTCATCATAGAGCAAACATGAATGAGTAATAATTTCTTTTCTTACAATGTTTTCTTTTAAAGTCTAAAGGCAAAAATAAAATAAAAAAATTCTGTTTATATTTATTTTGTGCTGAGTTTCAACAGTAAAATGCAGCAAGTCCACCAGACCCACAAACAGTCGCTGTGTAACCAAAATATGAGCAATTCACCAAGGTTAAAATGTAATTTCAGTTAATAGCTAAATTAGAAACAAAATAACTAAATCAGAAACAAAATGCACCTTATGAAAAACAATACATGGTTTGAATGAAATTTGACTTAAAACTGCAGCACTGCTTTCTTGGTCCCCATTTAAACAACACTTCCCATGAAAAACTAAACTCTTGCTAATGAACTGAATCCATCTGGTGAACTCAATATAATTTCACAAAATCTACAACATTCACACCATGCTAGTCTCCATAACAAAAATCCATAGATCTGTGAACTGTGATGCAGACTTTGTTGACTGCTGCATTCAGACAGACTCGACGACCTGCTCTTTGAATAACTTTCCGTTTGTTTCCAGACTGAATGGATGCATGAATGATCACCACCTTGTGGTAGTAAGAGATGCTCACATGCAGAAGTCAAAAAAGAGAAAGAAAAAAAACAGTGGTCTTTCTTTTCATCAAAAACAAATTTCTTCAAGTTAACAAAACAGCTTGAAGAAATAGATTTACCCATACATTCAAAACCAACTTAAAATATTTGGTTCAACATCTCCCTTTTTCTTAAAATAATGGACTGACAGTGCACAATTAAAAAATACCATCAAGCTATTGGAATAGGCATGACCATCCAGTGGTTGACATAACATACACAATACAATCTATTATGCATTATCTTACAGAGTTTTGATTACTTTAGGCAATCAAAAGAAAGGTGCATCATTGACCATAATTGTGCTAACACACATACAATCATCTGTCCCTCATCTATAAATTCTTCTGACTAGCAGACTGAATCCAGGTGCGAACAGCAGCGTCTTCAAACCGACTTTATGTTCTGGTGCAGTAGCTGTGAGGAACACAAGAAAGTTAGTTCTCTGATCACACAAGGAACAAGTTTAAAGTAACTCTAGAAATGCTTTTTAAAAAAATATTCCTTTTTAATATGTTCATGAACATGACTGCACGCATACCGTCAGCGCCACAAGGTCACCTGACCCAGATGATAACATGTTCCTTTGCTTAACGCTAATCAAACAGAATCAGATTGTGAAAAACATTCCAATTGCTTCGCATAACGACGCTAACGCTGCAACCTGCACCACTCTCCGACTGGACAGAGTTAAATGAGCGCTGAGCTTCTACCAGGTCAAATACAAAATATTGACAGTTGCTAAAGAATACCTTAGTGTTTAAATATGCTAAGGTTTGTTTTATTTCACACTACATCGGACTGTTGTAAATAACTATTATAAAATAGGGACATAATCACATAAGTGTGTAAACTTTTCCTATTTCGTTTGGGACAATCAGAAAAGCTACGGTATTGTTCTGTCTTTGTTGTACTGCAGCCTTGTTCCCTCTTCTCAGACAAATTTCTCCCATGGGAGACAAATAAATAATCTTATCTTATAATTACAAATGTATAAATTCTAGGCTTCAATTATATTCTTATTTCTGTTTTCTATTTTTGGCCCCTTGGCCTGGATTACTTGGGATGTTTTGTATGGTGCAGTAATGAATGCTTTGTTTCAAACAGTTCATATGTCTAAAATAAATAAAGCTATCATTAGGCCTTATATTGCTCTCACCTTTGTTATATTTAGATTTTAAAAGAAAATGTACATAATTAATAGTTTAAGATAACAAATGGACTAGACAGTGCTTAAAACAAAATGTTAGAGGCCTCCTTTTGATTACCCTAATCATTAATTTCCCTTCTAGAAAGGAAATAAGTGTCTGTTTTTATTATAAACTCCTTTATTCAACAGTTATTACCACTCCCTTTCTGTCTAATTTTTACTTGGTGTTAAGGAGGATGCATGCTTGAGTGTGTCCAAACTAACAACACGAATCTTGCAGTGGTCAGAAGGCTTGGTAATCTTAAAAAATGTGTTTCAATGGGATGGAATTTTGTATCGCGTATAGGGGCACATTTCTCTTTCACACTCACTGCAGTGAAAGGAAAAAAAGGGAAATATCTCATTCAAATGAACCGACTGTGTTTCGAATTTCTCAACTTAGGGGAAGGCCACAAGAAGGTAGCTATTTCCCCACAATTTATTCATAACTGCTTCAATAATACAACTGAAACTTTGGCAAACAAGTCCAGAAGAAGGCCTAAGTTTGAACTGATCCAAAAACAGGAACAGGGAAATAGTTCAACAAACATAAAATGAACCTTCCTCTATCTGCCTCAGTTCCTACTGTAGACCTAAATCTAAAATAAAATGTGCTGCTTGTTCTGAAGATAAAAGTGTAGAAAAAATTCTTAAACAATTATTCAACGATCCCTCTCTGAGTATTTCCTATTTATAAAAGGGCGTGGCACTGGCACTGTAATCTGAACCAAATCTCTCAAAAAGATTTTTCCGAAAATTGTTTAAGTGTTAAATTGTGAAGCTGCATAAAGAAAACCCATATTTTAAAGTTATTTTTTTACTAGAGGTCCCTCATGCCTTAACAAGTGTAGAGGATGAGGTAGTTGATTATTTACTCAGAGTAAAACTTTTTAAACTCCTTCTACAAAGCAGGACAGCACATGCACTGAGATTCATTTTCTACTCTTGTGCACATTGCTGAGTGTATAAAAAAAATCCTTCTATAATTCGCTCACCTCGCAAGTGGATTTCTGTAGCTGTAAAGACACAAACAAAGCACATGTAGGAGGACAGCTTGAATATGGGTATGTTTAATAAGCGGCACAAACAGAATGCTTTAGATACGCACCTTTTATTGTATAAGTGGTCTCCATGCCTGCATGGATGTGGTCAAAGACATGACAATGGAGCAGCCATGTCCCTGGGTTTGCCGCCACCATCTCAACAGTCTGGAAAATCCCAGGGAACAAATCGAAAACATCTGCGCGATGCACATGGTCCGTCTAACACCCACACACACGCACACACACACAACTGTCCATAAGATACCGCAAAGGGAACAAAGAAGAGGAAATATGCAAAATAACACAACCGAGGAACTGAGTGTCCTGGAACAAACCCTGTAGATGAAGGTTTCGGCATGAAAGTGAACTGTGTGCATGTCTATTTCATTGCCCATGCCAAGTAGATACCAGTCGACTTTCTCATTCTCCTTCATCACCAGTCCACGGAGGTTACCATACAGTCTACCATTAATTCCTGTAACACACACATTTATAAATCACACAACCAGCTGTGACGGGAAACCATCTTGACATAAAATTAAACCTTCTTACCATAACACTACCCTGTTTTGACTATAAATGATGTAAGCTGGAAAAGAGCTGTTTTCTCCTTTGTTGCACCATATGTTATAAACTTGTAGTTCTTGTGCAAGACTTTTTTTTTTTTAATCTTAGGATTTTACCAAATTTCTCAAGCTGTTTGTTTCAGAATGTACCATTTACTTAGACTGGATGACCACTCTGGACCGCTGGAAATGTAAACACTTCTGCTGTTGTAATTTGTGCAGAATGTTTTTTTGGCATTGTCTTGACCAAATAGGTCAGTTGCTACAAAGCATCTCACAGAGATCTCATAAACGGTCCGTGCATACCAAAAATAGATGGTCATTTTTTTTAAACGGACGACACAGTGACCATGACGTGCAGACAGAAAATGATTCATAAGACCACAGGGAAATGTTTTTAGTCCATGTTTCATAAGTAAGTCTAACTGAGACAGTGTCTCCAAATGTTATATTCAAAGCATGTCTATCCACACAGTGTTTCCACTTGTTTATTTCCACTCTTTATATGTGACTAAAGTTTACAAATCGCTTAATTAAAAAGTAAAAGTTTCCACACCACCCTCTTTTGTTCGTACCGTGCATCAAGTTACTCTCCTTAAAGTCTTCATCTTTTTTAAATGTTCCAGGGTCGACGCCAAGGTATGTCTTAATGTTGTCATCCAAGTACCAGGACTGGTTTTCATCATACACCAAAAACAGCAGCGCAAACTCCCTGTCTATGTCCCGCCTTTGTCTGTCAACCAACTCGCCATGGCCCAGAGTCCCAGGCCTGCATATCACCAGCGGCCCAAGAAGACCACTAAAGAGATCCTGAGCATGAAGACATGAGTGCTTTAGCTACTATTTAGACATGAAATTTAAACTGCAAATGACGTACTTACAAGTTAATGTTTCTGTAAGAAGGAGGGATGTACCTTGACGTAGTCAACAGATGAGAAGTAAGCATAGGTAGTGCAGTTAGGATCTGAATTTGTTGGTCCAGAGCTTTTAGGAATATCCCAAGTCAACTCAATAATGTGGCCTGAAGGAAAGATAGAATATATAAACTCCATAAAGTTAATTCAGAGGAAACAGCTCCTGTTATAAAGATTTGTTTTCCTTATTCTCACCAGGTTGAACAGCAGTGTGTGAACCGCTGGCCTTGACTCCGTGTGGTGTGATGGAGTAAGGCCGACTGGCTTTGTTTTTGAATATAATCAGAATCCGCTCTCCCACCTCTCCGTGGATTATCGGACCTACAAATGGAAGAAAGATATTCTCTGCCATTCTCTCAGTTTATTTAGCAATGCTGATGTAAGGAGGTGCTGATCTCACCCAAGATGCCCAAGTGTTCCTCCCGTGCCTTCTGATTTTTGAAGGTTTCATCTGTGTATTCACGATACACTACCTTCTTATAGCGGGAGCCAATCCTGTTCTCCCCTTTACCCACAAATATATTGCCTGGACTGGGAGACATGTACCAATTAGCTTCCATCAACAAACAGTAATAAGCTCCACCACTAATTACAGGCTCCAAGTGCAACACATAGACGCATCATCTCACAGTCGTCCTGCCTTACTCACACACCTCTCCTCTGGATTTGTTTTGTGTTTCTCCAGCTCCCAGTCTCTTGTAGGTGAGTAGTCCCATTCAATTTCCTCTGCACTGATATAATACTTCACAATCCTGGGAGAGTCAGAGTGTGGGGCATGTATGCTTTTTGCCTTGCAAGGTTTGACTTTGTAAAGGTGCCTCATGCCAGCTGAGAAGTGATCTGTTGTTCTGCAGTCCACCTCAAACAGGCCTGAGAGGGTCAAAGAACAAAACAAATGATGTCATCAAATTTTATTACCATGATTCTTAGTAGATTTCCTGTTGGAACAAAAAAGATTGTCTTCAGCTGTTTGAAAGTTTTGTGTGGGAGGGTAGCACACATCCCTCTTTCTGTTTTAAATTACATTTGTCCCAAAGCTCCAGCTTATCACTTAAAATCCTACTATTGAGATTTCCTGCAAATTCTCCCATCAGTAATTTTGTGGATTTTTGTGTTCCTAAAATTCAAGCAATTACACAATGGGAAATGTCATGATATAAATCAAGAAGACCCTTGTTGAGTCCCAGGTATACATAATAAACTTTATAGAAGACTTTTAAAATTAATAATCAGACGTATTGGATTAATTGATCAGCAATATCCCTCAGTAAAAGCCAGTATTTTTGGCAGTTTCCTAGTATAGAGCAACCACAAGTGTGTTCCAAAACACTTTGAACACACTTGAGACTGCTGCCCATAAGCAAGCTTCGTGAGGAGATACAAGACAGTTTCCAAATCATTTTCTTTATCTACCTGAAACAATTCCCCAAAGAAAATATTTAGGATAGCCAATCTTTTAAGGAGCAAACAACCCAACAAATTTGCTCCAGGGTCATATTGCACAGCAGTTTGCAATATTGCACAAAACCTCTGAGACTCTGCAGGCTTCAGTAAATACTGAAAGTAAGCATTCATAAGAGTACAATTATTGTATGAATGTATGAATTAATGTACGAATTACATTCATTGAGCAAAAACGAACAATTAGTAAGAGGCTAAACATATAGAAAATTTGTTGTATTTTTAAAATAATCACCATTTTTTAATATGGTTTAAAATGATAGAAAATCAGCGATACATTTTCTTCTACTAGATGTTGATATCTGTAGAAAATGTCATAACGAACAAATAAAGAATTTCGTTTTGGAAATTAAGTGGCATTATTCAATGGCAAAAACTGAAAAACTCCAACCTGCATTTGTTATTATGCCTAAGTATAAAAGCCTTAATTAGTTCTTTGCTATTATTTTTTTGCCAGCGATATTAACAACTATTGTGGAAGGTCCAAAGGGCCACTGGGTTTTGGTGTCCAAACATTATCCTCCCTTAGATCACATTTTACAATACTTTTTCAGTTATAGAAAATGAATGCAAATGACAAACCATGATTATTTGGCTGCATGAAGAGAGCTGCAGTGGTGTGGGGAAACAGGCTGACTGTATCGCGTGTAGTGCTTTGTTTCTCAAAGGTGTTTCCCTCAAAATACACTCCGTGTATGTCTGCCTCTGTGCCGAGCCCAAAGGTGTACCACATGACATTGTCCCCGGCACACATTTCCAGCCCCGGAAGGTTCCCGTACATGAGTCCATTTATAGCTGAAACAGAAAGGGACAAAATAATTAGCAAAGTACAAGCTGGATCTCGAAAGATAAAACTATGATCTCTGTTCGTAAAAGTCTCATTAAGAGAAAACTGTGCAGCCGTTTTCAAACAAACTGATTACCATGCATTTTGTTGCTCTCCACAAAGTTCTCGTCTTCTTCATCTGTCTCAGCAGTGCCGAAAAGCCTGATGCTTTCATTCAGATACCAGCTCAAGTTTTCATCCATGACAGAGAAAAGGAGGAAGAACTCCTTGTCAACACCCTTCTGTTGAACAATAAACACACACAATTCAGGAAACAGAGAGACATCTAGAAATGACAGAATGTGTTTATGTATGGCTTTGTAGCAGTGCAACTATAATTAGAGGATACATAACACAGTAGGATTCTCTTATTGTGGGAAAAGTGTGTGTGCCAAGAGATTATAAAACCCCTACCTGGATTCCATTCTTCCCCAGCGCTCCTCGTTTACACACAAGTAGAGGCCCAACTAATCCAGAGTTGGTATCCTTGACAGGATCCGTGGCGGAGTAGTACATGTAGGGAATACAAGGAGAATCGGATGGCGACGGGCCTTCCAGCACCCGCCAAGTGTAGACAAATTCCTTACCCGAGTCAACATGTGACCCTGGGTTGTCAGAACCTGAAACATTACAGACAAAGCAATGAAAGTTCAATTAATACACTTTCACAGTCTCATTATATTTTGTGTTCATTAAAATATAGTTGTTGTTTTTTTTTATTACTGTTACTATTTTCTTTTATTATCTGAATTCTCTGAGTCAATATTGTTTTTAATTTTTCTCTCTCTGTAATTTGGAACAAATGAGCAAAACAGTGTGAAAATAAAATGCTTAGCTTTACAAAAGAGCTAAACTTTTTTTTGACAGGCACAACAAAGTTTTTTTTATTTAATTTTATAATACAGGCTTTAAAAAAAAAAATCCTTGTCACCAACTGCTTCCTCACCATCTTCGTAGCTGGTTCCCTGGGAATGTTTCTCATAGTGAAGTCCATGAGGATGAATGCTGTAGCTTCTGTTGGCCTTGTTCTGGAATGTCACTCTAAGAATATCGCCCTCCTCTGCCCTCAGAACAGGACCTGGTCAAAGGTTTGAAAAAGGAAATTAACAGTGGGCTGCTTTGAGAAGACAGAAGAAATGCAAAATGAGCAACTTTAACATTAAACAGTGCATTTGGAGAAAAGGGCAGAGAGAAAAACAAGTACCCAAGAGTCCATGATGGGATGGTGATGCTTTGACGTGGGTGAAGGTATTGTCTGTGTACTCTTTGTATATTACTTTTACATAGGTACCTCCAATTGCTCCATTATCTCGGCTAAAAAACACATCTGATGCCCTAAAAAGGAAAGGACAACAGAAAACAAACAGATCAATAAATCTATTATTCTATTCCTGACAGACACATCTATCTCTATCTCCGTTTTACTTACAGATCTAGTTATCCAAATTAATATTTATTTTACTCTCATTTCAAAAAACATTTCTGCTGTTATTTGTACTCCTCTGTTGTTTTCATTGTCACTTCTTGTAAATAGCCTGTTGGTTTTTTAATGCTCAAATACACATGTACATTTTTAAAATGATCCCACTAAGTTGGACATGCCTTTGAATCGGAGTACACCATTTCAAATAATGATGTATTTATCAAAATAATTTGTGAATCTTGATGATTTCTGTCTCTTTACTGCTGTTGTTCCAGAATTTCCCTACTGGGGATAATAAAATATATTTCTATTCTATTCTAGTCTAGTCTAGTCCAGTCCAGTCTAGTCTAGTCTAGTCTAATCTTCCCACAGCCTGCCTGGGTTAGAGTTAACTGGTAACCTCTTCACTCCCCCAGATGATTTTGCTTTCTAAATTTACTTTCCTAGCTCTTCCTAAGGACATGCAATCGATGTCTCTGTTTCCTCTCTGGGTGCCTGACCAAGATTTCCACTCTTAGGAAATCTCTCAGTGTATCTCTCAAAGCGTCCTCTGCTCCTTTCATGCCAGTGTAAACAGCGGCATCCCCACCCGCAGTAGAACTTCCTCAACTCATATCCTGGGGATGTTTGGATTACTTTGGTGTTTCTTTTTTTTTGGTTGTTGTGACTCAATGACAAGTCTAGTTGTCTTACAATTGGAAAGTTACCTATCAATCTATTCTGGTTGTAGTGTAAATTGCTTTGAGCTGTTAGCATGACAAGATGTGAGCCATTAAAACTCAGACCTTTCATTATTTATTAGAATTCAGATGGGACTCTGGCTCAATCACTTTAAAACTCATACATCCTCATACTCATACACTGAAAGTCCGCATTTTCAGAGCACAAACTTCACCAATTGACCTTGATTCTGGATTATTCAAAACATTACTCTATGCTACGCACGATTACTCACCTGCCCTCTTCAGTAAGCGATGCGTTTTTAATCAAATTCTTTTCTGAGGGGGCGTAGTTCCACTGGACTTCCTCTGCTGCCAGGTAGAAATTCCTGACAACACCAGGTATTGTGCTGCCAGACGAAGAGTCACATGACATCACTTCGTAAAAGGCCTGCATACCAGCTGAGAAAAAAAATCAAATAGGTACAAAATATGAGTTTGTTTACAAAAATTCCTTTCTTATCTTTACATGACAGGAAATTGAAGAACATCAAAAAGTGTTACTTGCCTCAAATTTAAACAATTCCAACACCAGTTATAGACTTTAACAATTAATGCCTTACACACTTTCAACATTTTCACAATTTGTCATGATCCAACCAAAACATTCACTGTATTTTTTTCATAACTAATGTCACACACCAGCACATGTTGGTGCATACTGGTGAAGTAAAAGAAAGAGTGCCTGCTTGGCTAACTGTTTTAAATGTTCAAATAAAAAAACTGACATCCTGAATCAATTATTTCTGACCAATTTTGGTGTAATTAACACTGGAAAGCTTTTACCTACTTTGGAACTAAGACTGAATCTTTGTTCTTTGCGAAATAGTTAAAGCTCAGTCAGACTGGGTGGAGTCTGGGATGATCATTTAATTCCATGTTTTGACGTAGTTTTTCCACCCAAGCTGGTGAGTTTTGCGACACCTCCTGAACTACCAAGGGACTCTTTTCTGTTTCACCATTTAAAGCTCTTCTTGCAAGACCAATCATCTTAGGTGATCATGTTTTGGTAAATTAGCAATCATGCTTTGTTGCTTAGTCACCCAGGGCAGTTATGAAAAGGGGGCTCCCAAATAAGGTTAAACAAGTATAAAATTGAGCCTGTTTTTGTTGTTTATGCTTGTGCAGCTAATGGGAAGCTGGAAACACCTGTAAATACAGGTGCTACTGTATTTGCTGCTGAAAATACAGAGACTTTTGTTCGCACCTATTGAAGACTTCTTCACTTTCTCCCAGCCAGAAATGAGATGAATTCCTGTGTTTTTATTGGTCAGCGAATGGCAGACAGACAGGATTGCTAAAGGTGCTATTCATACAAAAACCATCAGTGATTATGCTATATTCTTTCCAGTTTTAGATGATGAGTTGTATAGTTCTCTGTGAAATAGTTTACACTTGTAATACAGTTTTATGGGAAAACCAATTTCTCAATTGGTTTATCTTTGACATGTCTGCTTCGTTCTTTAGTTTTCATAATTCTGTTTATTCACTACAAACAAACCTCAGAGTCCTGCACAGAACAACCATATTCTGTGGTTGATCAAACTGAGATCAACATCATTAGTTTTTCTTTTACTACTTCCTTAAGTCACTTTTTTGCACTGGCTTTTACTTAGGAGTAACAGAGTAGTAAAGTGGGGTAAATACAAATGGTGATCGCATTCGTCACACCTCATTCTCCATATCATCTTGATTTGTCATGTCTTGGAAATTAAAACTTTGGCTTATTTACTGGGAAGAAAGAACTGATAACGGAGGTTTCTGAGAAAGTGTTGTAGGAGGTTTCAGTGAAGATGCTTTTTCTTCTATTTCCAAGCGAAACTCGTTTGAACCAGGTTTGATTTAGGGACGGAGGTTCCAATTAACCAGAGATGGGAGAAACTGAGAGAAACTCCCTACAGGAGAGAGATGGATGGAAGACACCATACATGTGACTGAAAAGATATAAAAGGATAATTGTGTTACGTTTCAATTCTTCTTCTCTCTTGCTTTTATTTTCTCACTCGCTGACACTTACTCTGATTTTCTAAATAAAATATCTAAAGACAAATGCGCATTTCTCTGACTGATTCAGTGTATCGCTCTCTCTCAAAACAAAAACAATTTTTTTTCCTAAACAGTCACATAAAAATGTGAAAAACATTTTCAAGGAGCTGTATTTGTTGTATTTTGAGAGAGTGCAATTCTTTGAGGCGGATGTTCACCGGACTTTGGACATCAATAAAACACATCATGGCCCAATTTGAACAGAAACACACCCCTCTGCTATGTGAATGCTGGTAACAAAAACAGCAGCACCCCGCAGGCACACATTCTCCCCTGTCAGCAGGGGAGGCAGTTAGAGGGGGCAGAGGTGAAACAAAGGTTAAAGGGCAAGTTGTCCTACCTTGTAAGTGGTCATTAACCTGGCAGCTCAGCAGCCACTTTCCTCTCATTTTTGGGACCATGGTAGCAGTAGCGAACGTGGCCGGAAACAGGCTGATTGTATCAGTGCGGTGGCCTCGGTCCAGCAGAGTGTTTCCATGGAAAAAAGCACTGTGGACATCCACTTCGTTACCCATCCCAAATAAATGCCAGGCTACAGGCCGGTGCTGGCAGAGCTTAATACCAGGCAGATTACCAAATGTGTACCCGTTTATAGCTGTAGTACAAAAGAAAACAGAACTAAATGAACAACAAATTAAAAGAATAGTGTATTTACAGAATTTAGTATTATTACAATTAACTTTTCAACAGAAGGGAAGCAGGAAAGGATTACAATCGGAAAACTAATTGACCAGTAAAAAGTACTTTTTTGATAATGTGTGCAGTTGTTTTCAATGAGAACAGTCTTAAAAGGGGAAAGGTTCTCACCATGCATCAAGTTCGACTCCTCAAACTCTGGATCGTCTGAAGAGACCCCATCTGGTTCCGAGCATCTCTTAATGTTGTCTTCCAGGTACCAGCTCAGGTTTTCATCCACCACACTGAACAACAAATAGATGTCCTGATCGACATCCTTGCGGGCCGACTCGGAAACTTGTCTTCCAGGATTCTTCAGAATTCCTTAGAGCACAAATAACAAATGCTTCTTTAATGTCTTTTCAGATATTTTTTATTTAATTTGATAACTTCTCTTAGAATTATTTTTAAAATTAATGCTGGGTTCAGCTAACTTATTATTAAAGACATATATAGTGCAGATAAGAACAATGCAGTTCTTCTATATTATATATACAATGAAACTCTCCACAGAAGCTGACAGTGTTTCATATACTTTTTTGTACCTTTCTTGCATGTGATGAGAGGTCCAATGAGGCCTGAGGCAATATCCTTTGGAGTATCAATATGGGAGTGGTAGACCCAGGTCAGGCAGTCGGCGTCATCGTTTGTGGGGGCAAACCTCGGTCTTACCTCCCAGCGGTAAGTGTAGCTGCCCCCTGGAGGGACAGAGTCATCCTCCTTCAAATCATTGAGTGTCTTGTCTGGATACAGAGCTCCTGATAAAACAAAGCCCATGATTAGTGCTCTCATTATTCATGTTCAGATCAATTTTACAGAAGAGGAGCAATAATATGCTTTCACTTTCCTCAGGTTTACCACATCATTCAATTACTTTAGGTTCTCTTGAGTTTCTTTAAGTGATTTTGTGGCCTTTTAACTTAAAATTAGTCAAGAACTTAATGAAATAGCAACTTTCTTTTCCTTAGCATTCCATCTTTTGAACACAATATTTTCAAGTGAATTTAATGTTGATTTACAACAAATTCTACAAATCCAACAGATCCAGTTTATACAGAAGTATATAGTCATCTCAGTTCAATATACAGAAGGATTAAAAGATGATTAAGTACATTCAAACTTGATTCCAGCAGGGCAACAAGGCAGAAAAGCTCACAACCAACTGCATCAGTTTATTGACTTTGCAGCAATCGCTTCTCCTGATCAAGCACAAGCCAATAATGGACAGATGACGTCAATATCTTTCCAGCAGTTCCTCATACGGAGGATGAATGTGGCAAAAGTAGAAAGAACTTTCTTTCAATGCGAAGAAACTTCCTACTATCATCTGTCAGTGCATTTTGCATAATTTTAGAACTGTTTTGTAGTTTATAGGATGAGTGTAACTGTTTATTCTATATTTTCCATTCAAAAAGCTAAATCACTTTGTGCATTTGAATTTGGAGCACTTTGCACTGGTGAACCTTAACCCAAAAGCATTTTCCTCACATGACAGTGGTTAATAACCAAATGTATCAGTTATATGTATGACAGCCTTTGTAGTTCCTCTTTTAAGCACATCATCTTTTATTCCGGAGGAGTTTCAGTTTGTACATCTGTGGAAATTTAACAGAAAAGCTTCACGAAGATAAAAAACATAAATAAGCGGTTTGTGTTTTGACTGTGATTAAGAAAAATCTTCCCCAGGATGGGGTGCGATTACAGGGGGTGGTGGAGAGCAGGAAATGCTCAACAGAAGCTAAAGCCTCCCAGAGCTGTCAGAGTAATCTTACTCTTGTGTAATGTAGCAGCTGGAAGAGACCACTGAACACATTCCACTAGTGTCTGTGACGGCCAGGGAGTAATGGAGCTTAAAACAGGGCTTCCCAGTCATTTGAAATTGGAGAACTAACTGAGCAGAGATACTTTCACTTTCTAAAATAACACCATGACATTAATGCTTATATGTACTGCATATAAGCAACTATAGTTGACATAATCAGTGAAAATTAATGCTTCGTGCGTCCACATTTTCAGCCATGGCTATCCAACACATGCTCTTTACAAGAACTTGTGATTCCTCTCCAACTGTGAGCTTGTTCATTGTGTGATACTTTACCTTCTGCGTCCTTCGCGTAGAAAAGTCCGTGGGGATGTATGGAGTAGCTCCTGTTAGCAAAGTTTTTTAAGTGAATTATGATGACATCATCAACCTCGGCTCGCAATATGGGTCCCAGAAAACCAAGCCAATCTGGCCGGGCCGCCAGGTGGCTGTAGGTGGCGTCTGTGTACTCTCTGTACATTGCTTTCTTGTAGGTACTGCCAATGCGGTCTTTCCCTCTTTCCAAGAAAATAGACGCATGTCTGAAATAGAAAGAGGAGGAAGTAGTTATATATAAAGTAGAGGAACTATACAAAATAGATAAATCTCAGCCCATAAGGCCATCTTCAACACATATACTTGTTCTCTATGGTGAACAAACCAATTCTATCGTGTTGCACATAGTAAAATTTTACTCAAGTAGCTGGAAAAAATTTTAGGTTTTTAGATCTTATAGAAGCTGATTTTGGCTAATTATGCAGCAAAGTTTATAACTGGCCAGATCCTCTACAATTTGAGATGTTTTTGTTATGATTACATGTTTTTCAAAGATAATAAGCTGTTTCTGAACCTGTGACAAATGCAGTTTAGCTACTATGTATCCACCTCAAAACTGCAGCAATCAGAAAAGAAGAACAATGCAAACTTGTAACTTTATTTTGATCTTTTTGCAAGACCGCGGGGCTTTCTGGCTTGTTGTGCAATAAAAAGGTTTTTAAAAAACGTTATGCCTGTGTGGTGACAAGGTGTTTTATGATTGTTCATGTTTTTCTGTTTTCTCTGGCAATATTCAGGTGAAGTATTAATTAGATGTTTGGCTTTTTATGAAAAAAAAATAGTATTCTCTTGGATTTACTGTGATCAATGTTTTTTTTTTTTTTTACAAGAAATAAGTAACTGAAAAAGAGAACAAAAGAACAAAATATTACTTTTTTCACAAATCCTGCATGTTAAAAAGCTCTTTGTTGCTTTCAAGTACACAACAACCTATTCCTTCACTTTTATTTATTGTTTACTTTAAGAAATTCGTGATGCTTACTTTTAAATGTCAGATCAGCTGTTGAAACATCCCATATCAAATAAATCATACAAAAATCACTAAAATACATCCTGTCTAACATGAAGCAGACTGTTGCCAGTTTGCGTCATGGTGAAGTATTTTCTTGTTGCTTTTTTTAATCTCAAAAAGCAGCAAGAAATTCAAGAAGCAAAAAAAAAAAAAAAGAAGTAATGAAAAACAGTGACACAAATTGATAGTAGTGGCTAAATTACTCCAAGAACACCGCAATATCTCATCCAGGGAGTCACGAAAGAATGTGACAATAATGTCTGGGGCACTGCTGGCCATATGTTTAGTAATCATACAACAGAAAAATTATCCACAGGAGAAATCCAAGGTAGAAACAACTGTGAGATCCATCTAATATTTGCCACTATACATCGTGATGTTCCTTAAGCATTTTTGGTATATGAACAGATGAAACAAAGATTAAACTTTTTGGAAGGTGTCTGTCCTATTACATTTGACATAAAACTGACATATAATATTTCAGAAAGAGAACATCATGCTGGAACACGGTGGTAGTAGTGTGATGGTCTGTTTGAGATCCTGTGGCATGACCATAAACAGGCCACCAGTGGTCAAAAATCCTTGATGCTGCCGCCATTTGATTTGGAGGGCAATTCATTGTTTTCACACTGTGCCATGTGTCTGGTTTAGTTTAAAATCATAACTTGAGATTTTGAAATAAGTTTGTATTGACTCAACTAAAGTTGGTCTGAAAGAAAACTTTCTTTTATGTTCTGAAACAAAAAGAAAATCAAATTGAGAGGTATCAAATACCTTTTCATCTCATTCTATATACATACAGCAGCTTCACCGTAACTTAACTAACTTTTACGCCTTCCCTTTCCTGTTCTGTGACTGGTGTGAAAACACGTAGTAGGTGCACTGATGCATCAGAAGAGCAGCGCGTTTTTCTCTGTTAATATTTTGCGCATCAGTCAGACTTCCAGCCACGCACAACAGTCCGGTCAGAGGTCTAAACTCTGTCACACCTTGATAACGTGCCCTAATAACCCGAAAAAAAAGAAAAAAAACAGTTTTGATCTAGAAAGAGTAAATCCCTTCTCCATTCATTTGCAGTTTCTTCTTGTCTCTTCACTATTAAACGTCTCTGTTTACCTTCGCACCTCATGTGGGTTGGCCACAGAACGTGATAGATCAAATGAATGAAAATGGAAGCGTAAAGATGACCACTAAAAAGGCCTTTCCAACAAGCCCGAATAAAGTCATAAAAACTTACTCGTCATCTTCGATGTTCAGGCCGTTCAGTAGGTTTTTTTCACTTGGTGCGTAAGACCAGTCGTCCTCTATGATTCCGATAAAGTAAACTCTCTCCCTGCTGTAAGCCCCTTCCGCGCCAAACGAGAGAACAAACAACAAATTGCTTAGCAAGAGCCAGAGTCTCCGAGCCATGTTAGGATGTGACCCCTGTGCGCTGACGGGAAGGAAGCTCAGAGGAACAAGTGAAACCTCCGCAGAGAGACTGAAGTGCGTCCAGGGTGCAGCACTTATGAAAGAAAGCCTGCAAATGAAGACAGTTAGTCCATTGAGCCGGAGAGCGCCGGTGATATGACCGCCTCCTGTGGCACCAGATGGGCAGGCGTAACAAGCACTCGCTCTGGCACGTCAAAATATAATTAAATTCCTCTGCAGAGACATTAAGATAATCGATTAATTCACGCCAAAATGCGGACTCAAGAACACGAGAGGGCTCTAATCTCAGTTAACTGTTTGTCTTTTTGTTTTTGTTTCGACGAATAAGCGCCTTGTTATTTGCTTTCTCTTTCACATTCCCATCAATTTACAGCAGCGGTCCTCAATCTTTTCATTTAGAAATAGGAGCTCAGTAAATTTATAGATTTTCAAGCACTTACTGGACCAACTGCCCAATTATAACCAGAGTAACCAGAAAAAGCACGTTTTGTGGCACTCATATTCTGAGCATGGAAGTTTTTTCTTGTAGGTTTTCTAGTTGTTTGTTTTTTTTCCAGTGAAACTATCTCCAAACGTTTGTGGTCGTTTAACTCGGCACTCTGCTGTGTGTGTGACCACATATGAGCAGTGGGTGAGTAAGCCACAGGAAGCCACATCGGTCGTGTTATTGTTCCCAGCGGTGTAGAGTTGCCACTTCTTGTCCAAACAAAGTGAAGGAACACACACTGGTTCACTGGATTAAACCAGAATGTCCTGGGAGATGTTTATATTATGCCACGAGTTCCACAAAATAATACAGATAAAGTCATCAGACAAGAAGATATAATAGTTTATGATAAAGAGGTTCTTCCAAATTGCATCAATAAGTGATAGACGTTTGTTTAGAAGTGTTTAGAATAATGTGCTCTCTCACAGAAACACAGCCTGTCTTTATATTGCTTTATAAAATCTTTGTAGAGGTTCTAATATGTTTTTAAAAATTACAAGTACAGTCTCTTTAACTTAAACACATTTAATAACTTAATTTATGGGTCTACACAGTGATGGTATAGCATCAACAATGTAAAACCAATGTAGCTAAAACATTATTTAGTGTACGCCTTAATTTATGAGTTACACAGAGTATTGAAGAATCTTTCATTATTATTTGATGACTTTCTCTTTCACGTGGGTATTTATTTAATGTGGTACATTTCCTGTGGCCACTTTTACAAATAGAAAAAGCAAGAAACCATGAAAATCCACTAATAATAATAAGTACATAGATGTCTGTTTGTGTTCATAGATCAGGACCAGCTTCAAAAAATTGTTGTTTGCATAAACTTGCACATGGTCTGATTTTTATTGCTGTTTTAAACAATGGAAACTGTGACAAAGAAGAGTAGATCAAGTTATCCTCCGTCACGAAAAACAATAAAATACCCCTTTTATAGTTTAAGGCCCATTTAAACCTCAGTAATTTCACAAACATATTTGTGGCGCAAACAACTATTGGCTTCTTTTTGGATTACAACCCACTGCAAACTTGAAAATTACTTAAAGGTTCATAAAATAGTTTTCACATAAACAGCTTAGCTCCAGCCATTAGGACCAATTAATATATTGGTCCTAATGGCTTAATATATAAATCAATATATATATTAAAGGATCACAGTATAAGAACTATCTACTTCAGCTCACATATTAAATATTATATACATATATTATATTATATATTTTGACAGAACTCGACTCTAGAATTTCTGAACTATTCCTTCAAGGCTTGTTTCTTTATTAATTTTTACTATTACTCAATACTCAATCAGAAGTAATTGAATATACATGCAGAGGCAAGAGGAAAAGTCAACAAGGCTAATTGGAGCATAAGATTAACTGACATATTATTGTGTACATTTTTATATTTCTTATATTATAATTAGAAATATCTTTAGCGGGGGTGCTGTGGTGGCGCAGGGGCAAAGCATGACCCACGTTGAGGCCTTAGATCTTGTAGCGGTGGTCGTAGGTTCGAATCCCGGCCTGGCAATGTTTGCCGCATGTCTTCCCCCTCTCTGATTACCCTGTTTCCTGTCAAACTACTTTCAAATAAAGGCCACTAGAGCCAACAAAACCTTTAAAAAAAAAGAAATATCTTTAGAGAAAAAATTCAAATCAGAAGACATATTGGAATCCCTCAATATTTCTTTCAAAATCAGAACTCCTCCACAATAAGGTAAAAGGTGTTTTTTAAGCCATATCAACCATTTGAATAGTTCTAAGGTTAAAATCTGTTGAGGTCAGCAAGAAGGACTTTTAACACAGTCCAGAGTTTTCTAGTCAAAGGAGGAAATGGTCTTAGGACAAGAAGTGGAATGATATGTTCTCCAGTCAATGACCAGCAGTTAGTAAAAGTCTACAGATTAGATCATGTAGTACTTTGTGACAAGGCTTGACAAGGAGATTAATGTACATGTTAAACACAGTGTACATAACAGCTTCAACATTTCACACACACAAAAACTATAATAAAAATCATTCCGCAGTGTGTAGAATATTATATTTAATATATTATATTTAATAACTGGATTAATATGACTCAAAGTTAAGGGATTTTTTTTTGTCACAAGCTGTTATACAGTTATAGTTATAGTTTAGTGACGTGTGTCTTACATGTGGGTGTTGGGCCTTCCATATTAGATTCTAATAACTGAGCCAAAAATGACCCTGTGTTTTATTTAAAAAGCCAAAATGAAAGGCTAGTTTTGGAAGTTATTCTTATTTTTGTGCAATGTATTCAATTTTTTAAAACTAGAGCGATTTTCTTAATATATATTATGCCATATTTATTTGTTTTCCATTTGTTTGCGTGGATTGCTTTTACATTTTTCTTAAATATTGGGAAGCTCAACTCACCTTATTTTAGTCAGTAAAGTAAATGTATTGATTTGAGGTTTTTATCCTTAAGCATATTTTTTCTTTAGTCTATAATTTTTTTTATTTTTTTTTAAAGTTTCACTAATTTGACCTTAAAACCAACATTTCTTTAGTCAGTACACATTTTGATTACTGACAAATTTAAATCAGGATAAGTGAGCACAAAAAACACCGCACTTGACGACGAGCTCTGATTTCCGGGGCAAAGTGAACGCAGCATACGTGCACGGCCAGCGTTGTGCCCATGGTGCGCGTGTCCCGCACACCTCGCAACAAGCAGAGTGTGTTTCCGTTCCGCCTCACAGACATGGCTGCTTTAAGTAAGATACCACACAGCTGCTACGAGGTCGGTCATACCTGGCACCCATCGTGTGTGCAGTCTGCCGCAGACATCACTAAAGGGGCTCTGGAGGTGTCCTTCAAAATTTACGCCCCTCTTTACCTGGTAAGTTGCTTTGAGTCTCTGTCCGTAGACTGGTAGCTAAGTAAAGTTGTCTAGCTAACCGAGTGTTGCTGGGAGAAAGACACTACGGGTTAGCTAATGCTACAACTGAGGTGCAAGTTCGAGTCCTTGCAGGAGGACAAACAGAGAAGCTAGCCCAGTGAAACCAGTTCTTTACAGAACGTCATGAACAGGAGGAAAGTTCCAGCAAGTTTTCTGCGTCAAGAGTTTTGTGTTAGTTCAGAGTAAGCTTTGTCTTATCCTGCAAACTCTAAAACGTTTTGCTAGAAAAACATCCAGACATTCAGTACTCTGTATCATTACATTTAGTAGCTAAACTCTCTTTTTCATTGACATTATCTAATGTTTACAACCATGGCATGACTCAGATGCCATTGTGCGCTGGCTGGTAAAAAATATGCATTTATATTTCAGTGCCTGTAACTACAATGTCATATTCCCCCTCCGGCCCAGCTTGAACATACAGTATTCATAGAATCAGAGACTGAACCACAGAGCATTTTATAACCAAAAAGGTCTGTTACAGATTTTCCTTTTAAAGTCTTCGTGTAGAACTATGTGTCTTTGGGTCTGGACCCTGAGAAGAATATACATTTTATGTATTTCAATGCAATCTTGTGTTTTATTTTTAACCAATTTAAACTAAGGTTTAACTCAAAGCTGCACATGCAATGTCACTTTCACTTAAGCACCAGTAAAAACACACACAAGGTCACTTTCATTATTTAAGCACCAATAAAAATCCGACCATGTTTGCCTTGTCTGAGCAAAGTACGACTATGTAGGGCAAATATATAAAATCACTACAAGAATAACAGGCCTTCCCAGTTGGAAACATACTTTCTGAATAGGCCCATATGAACTTCTCACAGTATGATTACTTTGATCTAAAATACCATGATTTGAGGTTTTTATTTGCACAAAAAAAATCTATGTGGTGCATAAATAACATATTTAAATCAAGGAGCAGCAATTATTATTTCTGCTAAAATAATATTTAGAGTATTAAAGTTTAATGTTGCCATTCTGCTCGTTAGATTAAGTGTATTGATATAAACTGAAACATGTCTTATTTGTAAGCAAGGTTAAAAGTGTAGGTCTCATTTCAGCCAACAGTTAAGCCTTTTTTACACCTGTAGTTACTCTGTTTATAAATGCAGTATGATCTCCTTAAATCAGGCTATTTTTCTGCAAGTTCATGCATAGATGTTCTGTTCCTTTAATAGTGCTTCGTAATGAAATTTGGCCGCACTTCTAAGGCATCCACATCTAACCTTCAACACCAACAGAAAAGCAAATAATTGCAGATTTAGCAATAGCAAGATTTTAAAGAAGGAGGCAAATGTTCTGTTGAATTCTTTGCAGGGTTGCATTTCGTCTTCACATTGAAAATAGACAGCATTAGATTAAGCTGCTATAAATAAAATTACCTTGATTTTATTTCAGATGCTCATCGACACTGAAGTTAGTATTGAATTCAGCACTGTGATAAATATCAGAAGTCCAATTGCATCTTCTAATGATTTTCGAGAGCCGTGCTGAACCATTAAACCACAGAGCATAAATGTCAAGTAAAATGCTTTTTGGTGCTCAGTCTATGTTAATTACTTAAGCATGACTTGTCTCAAATTGAGCACCGCAAACACAGTGACTACTGTCTGACTGTGTATTGCAGATAGCAGCAATTCTACGGAGAAAGAAGAAGGATTATTATTTAAAGAGACTTCTCCCTGAGATCCTGTGGTCTACCTCTTTCCTAACTACCAATGGAAGTCTCTTCATTGTTTTCTTCTGCATTCTCAGGTTAGTAGTTCCAGCAGATGGCAAAGGTCCTTCAATGTGAAAGTGACATTTTAGAAGTGCTGCTGTGAGGTGAATTAGTTTTTCAAACCAGCTTTGAGGTTTTTTTAAAATATTTTTTTTTATGTCTACATGTCTGCAGAATTTAATAAATTATAAAATACCTGTTGACAGTTTCAATCTGAAGTTAAATCTCAGAATATTGTTTTCTTGGATTATTGTCCAAGCATGCTTACATTTTCAACTATAATTACAACCTTGCTTGTTTTCAACAAATAGAGTCTAAAAGTCATTTCAATGTTTTCAGACAGACAAAAATTTGTATTAGGAAAATCTCCTTTTGACAGTACCTACAACGCACAAACAGTACTTGTGAGGTACCTTTGGACTTGTGTGACAGTAAGAATAAATTCCAGTGTATTGTCAGAAAGAAAAAGTTTAGAATTTGATCCTGAGCTACTAAAAAAGAGACATTTTGTGTCCTGAGAAGTTCAAACTTAGACCTCATCATATTCTGCAAATATATTAATCTAACTTTGCATTAAACTTCCAAATTAAGAGGAGATGTGAGTAAAAGTGATCTGAAGTGTTTCCTTTAGAATTCCTCCCAAAGGCTTTGTGGAAAATATATTTATATATAAACCTAAATATATATTTAGGTTTAAACTAAGTGGAATATCAGACCCCAATAAAAAGAGGTTATTTTGTGAATTTCCTTTGGAATCCCTGTAATCAAGTCAACTTAAAAGCCTGGACTGTATTGGCATTTTTCTAAGAGAAAGTGTTTGTCTCACTTTAGGAAATTGCTTGGAGCGTTTTACCCATGGTCCTCGGGGTTTGGGGCAGCTTTGCCGGCCTCCTACATCGCCATCCTTCTGGAGCGGAAGAGCAGGTGAGATTTTTGTCCTTTTCTTCCATTTTTATTGCATATTTTTGCCATTGAGAATAATATAATGTTGTATATTTTTTACCCTAGGTTTCTGTATGGTTTTAATTATAATAATTTATATTCCTTAATTATATTGCTGTCTTTTCTTTCCAGGAGAGGTCTGCTGACAATATACATGGCAAATCTTGTAAGATTCTGTTCAGTTGCAAATGATCTTTCTCATATGTGCATTTATATTTATTAGTTGATTTTTAATTTGTTATTTGCCAGGCTAGTGAGACTTTGTTCCGCATGGCAGTGACACGAGGCATCGTCAAGCCCATTAGACATGGAGAGGTGAGTTGAAGCCTTTGTGCTTCTTTATGATTAAATATATTGCAGGAAATACAGCACAGCGAGCAAAACACCATGCATGAATTCCTATTTTGAAATCAAATGTGAAAACAGATTTTGTTTGCAAAATATTAGGAAATCTTGCAATGTTATGTTATTGGTAAATATTGAGACACGTCACTTGAAATATATTCTTTCCTCTCATTGTCATCTGTGCTTCCTACACTCTGTGACCTTTAGCAGCGTCATTTGTTTCGTTCTATTAGGATCTGCTTCCATGAGGCTCTAACTGGCTTCATACGTGGTGCACAAAGTCAGTCCTCAAGGGACTGCATGTTATAACTCTTTTCCTGCTTCAACACACCTGAATCAAATAATGGTTCATTAGCAGTTCTCTGCAGAACTTTGACATGCTGGTGAAGTCGTTGGACTATTTGAATCTGCGGTGTTGGAGCTAAAACTGGCAGGACTGGAGCTGGACCCCTATGAACTATTACATTAGTGTAAAATGTGCGGTCGTAACATTTGGAGTCCATTGTATATTGTAACTGATATTGCAGTGACAATATAGCTGTGATAAATTGTTGGTTTTGTGATAAAATCTTGGTTTTGATCTGTGTGAAAATATTACTTGCACTCAGGAAGTATCGTCTTACCACTTTAACTGTATATCTAAACTGATAGCATCATGGTGTTGACGTGTGCAAATGACAAAAATAAATATTTCCTCTTATAGTCCTGATTTTATTATTCATGCTGCCCCCAACCAGGTGCTCTTGTTCTGCATAACTGCATCAATCTTCATGTTTCTCTTCAGGTAAGAGCGTTGCATTCAAAATATTGTTAATAACATTTAAACTATTGTTAAGCATAAAGTATGTGTTCAGAGGGGCAGAAGACAAATGCATGCCACACTTTTCAGAATTGAATTTGAAAAAGAAAAAAACCTTGTATCATTTTCCCTCTACTTCACTCTTCTGCTCTACTTTGTGTTGGTCTGTCACGTAAAATCCCAATAAAATAAATGTAGGTTTTCGGTAGTATGAAACTACTAACACACACACATGAACACAAACACAGTTTGAAATGGATCAAGCTCTTTGAATACTTAAAAAAAAGCTAAAAAAAAAAGAGAGGAAAAACAAATCACTATAATAATTTGAGATGAACTTAGTTTTATTTTTGCAGAAGCAACGACGGTCTTAAAGGCTTTGCATTTTCTGCACTAAAGTAAGTCATCCCTCATTTTGTTTATGCTTCAGGTGTTTTGATGAGTCTGATAAGCTTGAGGTTGTGTTCTATTACAGATTCATTATTGGGAAAGAAGAGATTCCAACTCACCTTAACATCCCAGACTCTGTTGGCACACAGCCCCCTGAAAGGCCAGATGCCATAGAGACCGAACAATCACAGGTCTCAGCAGAAAAAACCGACCACAAGAGGAAAACTCTGATCGCCTACACCAGGAAGCTGCTGGAATCAATGTGAGAATCAAAAGCAAAAGCAAGAAAAAACAAAATACTTCAGTAGTAGTTAACAGCAAGTACTATCTTGTTTGTGTTTTTCATTATTCAGATGCAAACATGGTCCAAGACACAGATGTTGTAAACATTACCAGGATAACTGCATTTCCTACTGTGTTAAAGTAAGGCTTCTTATCTGATTTTCTTAAACAATGGATGTAATGTGCTTTGGATATATATGCAAATTCTATACCAGCAATGCTGATGTTCCATCATTGTCCCCTCAGGGTTTTGTCAGGATGTTCAGTATTGGCTATCTTATCCAGTGTTGTCTCAAAGTGCCCTCAGCATTCAGGCAGATGTTCTCCAAACCATCTCGGCTGCCTTCTGTCTTCTACAACAAGGATAACTTCCAGCTGGGGGCCTTTCTAGGCTCTTTTGTCAGTATTTATAAGGTGTGTGTACTCTATGTTCTTCTATTTCTTTAACTTTTATGTACATTACATGTTTCTTTGCTTTCATATTCTCTTTTCATTCTCATGGACTCATCAGAATGTTCTGCCTGATCTTTTTAGGGAACGAGCTGCTTGTTGCGCTGGCTGCGTAACATTGATGATGAACTTCATGCACTGATAGCTGGTAAGGAAAAATCCTGCAGAGTAATCTTCTGTGCTTTTTGTTCTGTTCACAGCTGTCCCTTTTCCCTCTCTTTTGTGTCCTTTCAGGCTTCCTGGCTGGTGTCTCGATGTTCTTCTACAAAAGCACAAGTATAACCATGTACCTCTTCTCTAAGTTGGTGGAGGTAAATTACACCACATCTTAAAGCAGACTCACACTTTGTGTCATAGAAATAAATGTCACTGGTTATGGTGGTCGAATCTGAAGGACGCAGAAACAGTTTACAGTGAACCCTCGTTTTTCGCAGGGGTTACGTTCCAAAAAGAACCGGTGATAGGCGAAATCCGTGAAGTAGTAACCTTTATTTTTTTACAATTATTATACAATGAAATACTCCATAATACATTGAAACCAAAGAACAAAACCTTTTTACAGGCCCAAGCATTTTTAACAAATAAAAGTACTGTATAAACGTTTTTTTTTTGTTTTTTTTTTACAAATAACTACTGTAAAATAATAATCAATACGAACTGAAGGCTTCAAATTGCGGAGATCAGCACAACCCCCCCCCACTGCGACCCGAGTCATTGGATTAGAACGGGAGAAAATGAAAAATGATTATGGAAAAAAAATACAAAGTACAGTAGGACAAATAGTGACTCACGTGTATTTCACTGCTCCTCCTGACTCCGCTCTGTCGCATTTTTTCTTCTAAAGCCCGGGTGCAGGTGTGTTTTTTTGAGAGAAGAACATAGTTATCGGTAGCTGTTGTCGCTCTTTTTTCTTCTGGGCAAAAAGATTCTTATAAACCGACATGCCACCATCGATTATGTTAAATAGAATAGAATAGAATAGAATTACTTTATTCATCCCAGCAGGGAAATTATTTCGCAGTTACAGCAGCATAGAGACAAGACACACAACAACCACCACTGAGTAGCAATTGTAGACAAATAAAAATCAAAATAAAAAATGGCAAGCCGTTTTACGTACGTGTACATATCAAACCGCAACGTTATTGACACACAGGTAGAGAAGAAGCGGAGAGACTGTTTAGCCAATCAGAATGCAGAATACAATGCACGATGCAATAAATAAATTGCATGCAAGCAAAAATTTAAGCTAAAAAGAAACTATAAACTTAATCTGAAAACGTTTTATTTCATGTCCCTGTTTTTTGAGAGGTGATTATCTTGCAGGTTTTGGGCAACTGACTATGTCTAACTGATTTATTTGTTTCATCTGTTTACAACTTGATTTTAACCAAAAATGTGTTTCTATCCAAACCAGTTTCCAACCAGCTGCTGTCTTGTAAATCAAGCATGTAAACTTCCTGTAAAAAAAAAAAAAAAGGTTGAACTTGTGGCTGATGTTGAATCAGCAGGGTTAACTCCATAAGTAATCATAAATGTTGTTCTTGTTTTACAGTCTATAAAATGATTTAGTAAGATAAAACAGCTTTCATGAACACAAACTTGTTCAACTCTTTCAATTAGAAGATATAAAACTAAAGCTGTGGAACTGAGATCACCTGCTATGTTAAAAGTGACATGTAATCACTGAGTTATGTAATAACAAAATGGCTGATGGTGAAACCAGCTGAAAAATCACATTAGTAGCAGCACAGGTTTCAAATTTCTTTTCCTGACCGTTATTTAAAAATTGTGTCAAACTGACATGTTTTAGTAATTGTAGTTTATATGCAGTGTTGACTAATCCAAGTTTATCTGAATTAGGCTTGTTTTATTACTAACCACACGTTATCTCTCTTTTTAGACCATGTACTTCAAAGGCATTGAAGCAGGCCGGTTCCCTTACTTTCCACACGCAGATACGATTATTTATGCCATCTCCACTGCTATCTGTTTCCATGCTGTAAGTAGCTTTGTAACAAAAACACCCAGGTACCAACATGAACATGCTTCATGTGCATTTTTCTCTGCTGACTAAGGATATGTCTGGCTCATGACATTTCCACAGGCAGTAATGGAAGTGCAGAACCTCAGACCTTCATACTGGAAGTTCCTGCTGCGTTTAACAAAGGGCAGGTATGACCATATGCTTTAAAACTAAACGGTTGCTTTTGCTTATTACACAACAACTAAATTGTGTTTGTCCCTAAAAAAGATTAAGAACAGAGAACTCTGGAAAAACATTAAAAAGAATACTATGAATTTGTATCATGATGAGGAATTTGTTAAACAGCAATCAAATGATCTTAAGCTAAATATTTCAAATATTAAGAATGAGGGGCATAAAATTGGAGTACGGGTGAATCAGTTACTAAATTACTCAATCATTGGACTTTCTTCTGTTCTCATGGTGATTAAGGACTATTCCATGTCTTTGTTCCTAGATTTGCTCTGATGAATCGAGAGCTGCTCGACGTGTTTGGGACAGAGGCGTCCAGGAATTTTAAAGGGTCTGTGCCCATGTTGGACCCTAGCTACTCCACCGTAATCAGCCGGACTGTGCTTCCACCTGGAGGAGACGCTAAGCTTGGGTGACTTGAGGCAAAAGTCTTGAGATAAGACAGAAAAAGACAAGAGAAAGTGGCCCGTCAGAGTTACCTAGGGCTTTGTAAAGGTGACATATCTGAGAAGAAGAAATATTGTAGCGATTCAAAATCTGAAGATTGGGTCCAAGCAGGATGTTGTGACTTTCATTTGTGAACCAGCACAAGTAAGCATACTGACAGTGATCGAACACTTACAGGTAGCTGGGAAAAATAAATACAGATCCATAATTAGTTTCAAACCATATCATTTAGTTTTAAAAAATTCTAGTGTAATTAAACTGAGCAGAGCAGAAATCTCACGAAGAAGCCCTTTTCTTTTCTGAGTTGAAGTCCAGCCTGACATTAGATAACCTTCAAACCTACTGACAATCAGTCTTCAGTTAATAAATTGTTATAAATTCATTGGTTGTTCTGCTTTGGCAAAAAGACTGAATATTAAAGGCAGCCATTTTTGAAAAATATATGTTAAAAATAGTTTTATAGGTATTAAAAGAAATCTAGTAAAAAGTCTGTTAAACTAATCTTTGCATCACATTTAAATGTAACAAGATTATAAACAAATACTTTAAATCACCAGAGATGTCCTCTTACTATGTTTTGAAGGTTTCAGAAAATCCAATAGTCTTTTCTGGTTCAAGTTAAAATAAAGGTGAAATTTATTTCCAGCCTACTGAACAAGGAAATGACCAAATCTATAGTTTTGTTTGACAGGAAATACAATTTATGCTAAAATTTAAACTAGAGTGATGTAAATAATCTCAGTTTCATTATGGCCTCCAACGTTCAACTCGTTATTCAGGAGGACTTATGATATTAGCAGTTTTAGTTTGCTACATATAAAACACACTCATTCATTTTTCAGTCATATCTTTCAGTTTTAAGTCACCATTGTGTTATTTGTGACTGCATTGTTTCATTGGTTTTGTTCAGATAAGGGATGGAAAGCAAAGACTGTGAATAAAATATGGAGAAAGTAACTTCTTTGTTAGGTACTGGTGTGAATGTGTGAGTATGTTGAGCTGAAAGTTTTTTTATTTTTTTTTAATTCCTCTTTATTTTCATAAAAATATGTTCTGAGCCAAAAGGTGCATCAGTTAGCATGTTTTATCTTCCTGGACCAGATATTTTCAGTTTTTAGACAAGATAGAGTAATGGAAGATGATGTGTGAACAGGTAATATAATTCCTTTCATTCCAGCCAAAAATAATGAATCTATTTCTTCATAATTAGTTTAAAAAAAAGATCACAGGCACATTAATTAAATAACTCCATGTTAGCCAGTCATAAGAAATTGATATTTTTTCAGTTTATAAGAATGTTTTTGAATGCGGTTTAGTGTCACCAGAACGTTTGAGATATTTCATCTAGAGTACGAATACACCCAGTTTCCCTCAAGAGTATGATATAATTTTTTTTTTTTTCAGTCAACGTTTGTTTCCTGTAAAGTGGATCACATTTACACATGCCTGAGATAAAAACAAAAACCTTTAGATGTTATCAAAAAAAAATTTCACGATAGAAACGCAAACAATGACATTAATTCTAGCCAAGAAAGGAATAATAACGCTGCCTGTGATTATTGTACTTATTGAGTGGAATTTGTTTGTTTTTCTCAACAAAATTTAACTGGTAATTAATACTTAAAATGTTTAGAACTGTACCTCTGGAAGTCTGTCTTTAAACCAGTTTGTCCTATTTATTGAAATACTTAGTGACCCTGCAGTCAAATGAGATTATTCTACCATACTTTTGCAGCATAGAAATGGTAGGAGGTGGGTTTTATGTATATTGTAAGGAGTGTCTGAATTTTACTGATCACCTGCCTACAATTGTGCAGTTTTTCATAGTTAAAGGGTCGATGTTGGATTAGACTTAGATATAATTCATATTTCAAATTGTGATGAAAGACATTTTCAGAATGTTATTTGTTACTGGCATATTAATTTTTGCATAAATCCAATGCTGAATCTATTGTCTTTAATGTAGATTTTTGTTCAAGCTACCTTCACTGAACTGAATGCCACACACAAGAATTTGGAAAAATGGAAAAAATATCACAGTGCACAATACGTTTTTCTTCAGCGACACAGATGCTGAAATGATTTTGTTCCTGGAAGAGTGAAAAACAAGCTCACTTTAAAGGTGACTGTCATCATAAAACTTAGAAACATTTGTGCTTTTTAAAATTTTCTTTCAATGAAGGGTTATATAGACAATATAGTTTGTGAAATCTTGCACAGCTATTTATGAAAGTTATTTGAAATGCCAGTTTGTCTATGTTAAATTATGCAATCACTTGAATGCAGCTCAGCTTGAGATGCACCTGACCTCTAATATGACAAGTGCTTAGGAAGTATATATATATATATATATATATATATATATATATATATACATATACATATATATATATATGTATATATATATATACATATATATATATATATATATATACATACATATAAGGGGAGATTATATAAAGTGTTATACTGTTGATAGTTACATTGTAGTTGTTTTGGGAATTTACTCATCTAAAGAAGGTTTATATTAAAATGATTCTTAATCCAAATGCAGGACTTGTTTGTCTTTTTTGTACTAATTATGTTTGTGTAGATTATAAACAGTGTCTATATAATTTTGTTTTCACATCAGTGTGTGGTTTCCATTAATTGTTAGGTTAAAATATTCAGTAGATTTCAATTATACAGAAATTGGGCTGCAGTGTGATGTAATAAGTACAGTTCAGTATAGTTTTGAAAAGTCCTTTTTGGTTATAATTTAGTTATATTAAAAATTGTATTGACTCAGAAGTAACCCAGAAAACAAGTTGATTACATGTGATAATTAGAATTTGAATAAATATTTAGGTCAGAAAAACTACTACAGGACACTTGCTACCTATGAAACTAGTACCAGTTTTATCATTACTCCTAATTGTTAGTTTGATAGAATTTCATGATTGGGCTCTTTTGCAAGTCTTTGAATTGTGATCTTTGAGCTCTATTTCGCAATTACTTTTCCGGATGTTGCTTTATTTTGAAAAATTTTGAAAGGGAAACATAGAAGTCAAGTGGTTTGTTTCGTTTGCTGCGTTCGGAAAACTCGGAATTTATATTTTTAAGAAATAAAAATCAAACAACTCAACAGAATTCCATTAAGGTAATTATTTCGATGCGGCTTTCAATATTTACAACACGCCTGGCTATCAATCATATGACGAACATATTTTGTTTCATACAAAAAGCGAGGAGAGGGACTATTTCCTCAGCTTGTTGCTTTAAGTGCGTTAACGTCTATAGTGACGTAGGACGGAGTCACTTCCGAGTTGGGGTCCCTATGTGATAGCTAGTAAGAACACATTTGTATAAGTTAAAGAGTTCAAATGTAGGAAGATCACCATGGGGGGAAAGAACAAACAACGAACAAAAGGAAATGTTCGGGTAAGCAACCACCAATATCTGTGAAACAGCGTAGACGGTACAAAGTGAGCTAACACGAGCTAATACAAATTTCGTGGTTTCAGCTAAAACGACGCATGTTTAAACTGTTTGATGACCATAAACTGACCATCAAGCGTATTTTTATAACCTCCATTGCTGTGTGAAAACACGTATTGTTTCCTGTAATCAGCCGTCCAGCAGCGGCCGAGCTGCTGAGGTTCTGGCCCGGGAAGGGGGTGCCATCCCGGGCTTCGTGGGCTTCGACACGACGGTCACCTCTGAGCTGAGTTATGTCCCAGCTGTCCACGGAGCGGAGGAAATAGACAACCTGGTGGATGCTGATTTCCGCCTGGTGCTGAGGAAACTCTCAAAGAGGGATGTTGTCACCAGACTGAAAGTGAGCTTGACCTGAATGTTCTGAATGTTGATCTGCAGAATCAGGCAAATATGCATATTTAATGCTCTGGGGAACTTGTAAGCGAAATGTGTTGTTTTCTTTGTAAAAATTAGGTTCTGAGAACATGAGTAAAAACATCACCTTCGAGCTCTTATCGTTGAAAGTGTGTTTGATACGCTTGTTCTTCCCAGGCAGTGCAGGACTTTGGGGCCATGTGTCAGGAACGGGATGCAGAAGAGGTGAAGGGAGTTCTGCCATACTGGCCAAGAATTTACTGCAAGATATCAGTGGTAAGTTGTTAATTCACCTGGCATCCACACAGTTATCCATTCAGCATAGTCACTTTACATGATATGATTTGCTAAACCAATCTGCCACTGATGAAAGTTGGCCATTTGTTTTCCTACTCATTAAGCTTTAAAACAAAATAACTAGATTTTTGATTCATATGCACAACAATTAAGTGTGTACTGTGATGCACTAAACGATAGAGACACGATTTGATGCATAAATGTAACTAATAGTGTAATGGCCTCAAAGGACTTGCAGCACATTTTATTCTCATTTTAATCCTTAATAAAATAAATATAGGTCTTGATCTCTAGTGTTTTTATGAACTAATTTTCCAGTCATGCATTAAAGTGTTTCTTTATTTCTCATTTTATCTGTTAGGACCCTGACCGCCGTATCAGGGAGGCCACTCAGCAAGCGTTTGAACAGCTGGTGCTAAAAGTGCGTCGCAGCCTGGCTCCCTTTCTGAAGAGTTTGATGGGCCACTGGATTCTGTCGCAGTGTGACACGTACACACCTGCAGCCTCTGCCGCCTGCCAGGCCTTTCAGGCTGCGTTCTCGCCTGCTAAACAACCTGAAGCTCTCAGCTTCTGCAAGGACGAGATCCTTACTGTGAGTGGAAATGCTAACTTTTCTGCAGAAATGTGGATTCTTGTGCTAAAATATGCAGAACTGGTACATTGCATTAATATCCCTACTTTTAAAGGTTTCTATGTAATTGTGCAACCGCAAACATCGGTGTAATTTGTTTCGGTTTTATGTGCATAACAGAGTTTGAAGGTATTTTCTGTCTTGTCACAGAATTTTATTTAGAGCTGAACTTTGACTACACCATTTTAACACATGACTGAGATTTACTCCTGCCCATTTCAATTGGTCAACATTTCCAGGAATTTCCTGTATTTACCTGCATCCATCTTCCCATCAGTTCTGACCAGCTTCAGTGTCTCTTATGACGAAAAGCGATCCTAAAGCATGATGCTGCCGTCATTATGTGTCACCATAGGGATGGTGTGCTTAGGTTGTTAAAGTGTAGTTTTTTACATTACAATGCCCTTTTTATGTGTCCAAAATCTTGAATTTTGTTTTCATCTGACCTCAGAGAACCTTCTGTCACATCGTCTCCAATGGTTATTGCTTTAAAACATAACCCTGCCTTAAACTTGTTTTTAAGCATATCCCTGAACCACATGCTATGTTCCTTTTTTTTCCCTAATGCTCTTTATTTATTAATGTTGTCAAACACATCTCTGATAACCTCCGAGGCCTGAATAGCTGCATTTACACTGATTAAATTTCACACAGTTGGTCTCAGTTTACTAATTAATCATTAGGGAAGGCGATTGCTTTCGCAGATTTTTATGTGAAAGCTATGACAGGAAAATGAACTGAATACAAAGGTTGTGATCTGAGAAGAAACTGAATATTTCTAAAAGTCCTAAGTATGCAAGACTCATATAATTTTATGACTGTGTTGCAGGTGCTTCAAGATGTTCTGTTAAAGGAAACCGCAGACACTCTAAGTGATTCACAGTATGTTAAAAACTTTTACTTAACCTTAGCTTCTGTCTGTTCCTGTTTTGTGTGTGTGCAGTAATGATATATTTTTGAAAAACAAAAAAGGATTTACTGAGGCATTGATTTCTCTTGTTCAACAGAAGTGTGACAGAAGAGGAAAGAGAAACCAAATATTTTCGCATGCTGACCAGTTCGTTGTTGGGGGTGAAGAAGCTACTTTCCCTGCTGCTTCAGGATGACAGGGCAGCACTGCAGCAAAGATTGGCTCTACTGGTTAACTCTGGGAAGTTCTGGAAATACAGCAAGCACAAGACGCCACAGGTGTGCATTAAATGACGTTCACATTCAACGCGAGGAGATTTGAACAAGAACATTTGCGTTGATAGCTCTTGTTACTAGAGCGACTCCTTGTCTGTCATTACTGAGTTGCCCTAACCCCGTGTGTTGCTCCACAGATCAGAGGAGCCTTTTTTGAGATGCTGTGTGCTCTGTGTGAATTCACACCAGATATGGTTCAGAGTGAAGCAGCACGACTGTGCCCTGCTGTTCTCCTCAGTATCGATGACACAGACCCTGTTGTGCTTCCTCACGTGTGGGAGGCAGTTCTTCATGTTATGTCCACTATTCCTGTGAGTTTGAACGACCCGTTCCAGAGGGTCCCAACCCTGCTCCTCAAAGTCCACTGTCCTGCATGTTTTAGGGCACAGTCTCCAGTCCTCAAGGGCCGGTGTCCTGCAACTTTTAGATGTGCCTCTGCTGCACCACACCTGAGTAGAATAATTAGGTCAGAACTTATCTACACAAGGAGGAGGTAGTTAAGCCGTTTCATTCCAGTGTTTTGTGCATGTGGCACATCTAAAAACTGCAGGACAGCGGCCCTTGAGGACTGGAGTTTGGCACCTGTGCTTTAGGTTTCTCTGCTGCCATACTCCTGACTAGCTGAATCAGTTCTGTTGGAGCAGAGTAACATCTAAAACATGCAGGACAGTGGACCTGCATGTTCACTCTCCTGTTTGGGGAGTAAAACAAAAGCTGTTCTTTATATGTTTATATTTGGTCTAAAATTGGTTTTAATAGTAAAATCAGTAGGTAAATCAAAGAGAATACAACTAAAAAAAAGCTACATTCTGTATATTTATTGGTAGATCAGGTGAAAAGATATTATTCCCTATTTTGTTACCAGGAAACAAAGGAGGGATATATCTGAGTGAAAAACACTTGAGGGTTGCTAAACGTTTTAATAGTTGGCATCAGGCTGTGTAATAAACCCAAAACCTGCATCTCAAAGTTTACAGGACTGAGTTGGTATGTTAAATGTTACATTTCAGGACAATACTACTAGAATTGTCCTGAAATGAGTAGCTTTTGACTAGTCATTTCTAGCTTTTGACTTGTTTTGACTTGTTTGGAAGGATAGCCAGGAGAATGTCTCTTCCGCCTACAAATAATACGGTAGCATGACTCAATTTGCAAAGCTGCAATTGAAGGAACTACTGGACTTCAGTATAGACAAGTAGAGCTTTTGACAGCTCATAATGGCTGATAAGCATGTGGTGTGGAGGTGTGATGATTTGGGTTTGTTTTGCAGCCTCAAAAATCCCAGACATTGGAGTCATTAGCTCCTTTCACTAAATTCTTTAGGTCTGTCTCACCATTAAAATGTATTTAACGAATCACACTAAAGTGTGCAGAGATGGAACAGTTTTCTGGACTTAAGACATGGTTGTTTGTGTCAGTTAGTGACTAGACATCTCTAATATTGGCTGTTAAAAATCCCAGGATAATGAATCCAAATTTTTTGAGGCACAAAAACATGTTAAATGTTTTTTCCCCCAAAAGACTTGGAGATGTTTGACAGATGCTTCCTGTGCAGGACATATCTGGCTTAATATGCTGATTTATGAACGGCCAGAAGGAGCATAAAGAGGGTCTTGTGTTTGTGACTGAATAACAGCACTGTGGTGAAAGAGGGTATTGAGACCACTATGAAATCTTCTCCCAGGATATTCTAGTGGGAATTTTGAGACAGCTAGAGCTTGACCCAAACTGGGTCATTAAACAATCCTGAAGACATCAGATCTTTAACAGCATAGTTGGGGGGGGGGTGGAAACTAAACAAAATCAAGACTGGAATCTTGAAGAGAGTTGTCTAAAACAAGATTAGGAAAAAGTGAGTCAGAATTCCTCCTCAATAAGGTGAGAGGCTGATAAATACAGAAAACAAATAGTTCTTCTTGAAGTGGTTCTAAACGCAACTCAGTCATGGATATATTTAGCTTTTCCTGCAATGCATCTCATTTTTCATTTTCTTTAAAATCCATAGTTTCTTCCGTGTGATTTCTTAATTTTCTTTTAAATGTTTCAGGATTGTTGGACACATGTAAATGCCAAGAAAGGCTTTCTTCCTAAACTCTGGGCTTTGTTGAAAGAAGGAGGTAAAGGCATGGCTAAAGGGCTCCATCCGAATCTCATGCCTCTCCTCAGCAAACTACCGCAGCAAATCACAAATCCTGACTTGGACTTCTACACCACGTTTTACACCGCATTCCTGCAAGGGTAACTTGTTTGTGTTTTTATATGTGAAATGTTACCTGATGTGCATTTTCCAAAAGTAATTCCCGTATTTCTGCGCGTTTTGTGTTGGTCAGCCTGTCCAGTGAGCGTGCGGCGACGAGCCCGTCGGAGAGCGCAGTCATAGTGACGTCATTTGTCGAGTGCTTGAGGTACAGCATAATGCAGAACGCCGGGGACGAGCAGTCTCAGGAGAAAATAAGGAGCATGCTCATTTCCCAGCAGGTGTGGTCATGCTGTCATGCCAACTTTTCCCAACATTTCCTACCTCTCAGATGTTTCTTAAAGTGTTTTGCTCTATTTCTGCAGCTCCTACCGTTGATAGAAAAGGCTATTAGAAATCCTTCCCTTCAGAATGGGCCTCTTTTTCTGCTGATCACCGAAATGCTCATTTCCTGGGAGAAGAGGGCGGGTTTACACTGTGAAGGCGAGAAAGATAACAACAAGGATGTCTTCAAGAGACTTTTAGCTGATTTCTGGGAGGAACTCGGTCTCCTGTGTGTGCGTTTTGTCGACGACGAGGACGTTGATCTTCAGGCTTTGGAAGGCGTAGCCACTTTGCTGCAGGTGAGTTTACTTTTATGCTTTAGTAAAATGTGTCAAGTAAAATACATTTGAAATAAGAGCTAGTTGTTTTCTCTCTTGAATCTCTCCAGGTCATGCGTAATCCTGAGAGAATAAGCAAAAAACAAACCCAGAAGAAGAAATCTGTCAGGATGTGTCTCACAAAGACAGAAGAGGAAGAGAAATCAGTAATTCAGGGAGAGGGAGTCGAAAAGTTTGCGCAGACTGTGTCGGAGCCTGTGCAGGAGAAGGCGCTTGGGTCCCTACAGACTCAGCATTTTGAAGACGCCGTGTGCCAGCTGGCTCAGCTGTGCCTCGTGCATGTGAATGAGAAAAACTCAGAGAAACATCTTGTTTTTCTGTCCCTTCTCCTACAGTCTTTTCACACGCCCAGGATTTTCAGTGTAAGTCAAAGATCTATTTTCATTTGACAACAATTTCTTTGGTGCAAAATCTAGTCAAGTAAAATAAGTTATATTGCGATGACTTTTAGAATGTTGTATACTGTGCAACTCTTTGTCTGTAAATACGTTCAAACTAGAACTCCTAAAGTGGCATTTTTAGCTTCAGACTAGAATACATTTTATCTTACATTTTTACTTATTTCAGACCTTACTTGAATTTGATGAAATTAAACCTGGAGATGATAAATGGACGGGGGAGAAAAATCCAGCAGTTCAGTTTCTGCTGAGGCGTGTGGTCGTGTGGCTGGCGGAGGTGGGCCGCAGCGATACCGAGCACCTGGTGGAGATGGTTTTCAGCTCACTGTCCTGCTGCAGCCAGGAGGAGACCACACAAATTCTTAATCGCATCACAACGGTAACCTCATCCTCATTTGTTTGATATCCAACTGCAGTTTTACTTTTTTTTTTAATAGTCCGTTTCTCTTCTTTCTAGATGGGTTTGGAGTGGAAAATTATCCTGCAAATTATTCAGAGAGTAAATATTCAGTTTTCATCAGACTTAAATTAGTTTGTGGTTTTTGTTTAGATAAGACTTCTTGACTTTGTTTCCTAACTTGTAAAGGCAGGTAAAGATCCCAAGACTCGGGCAAGCTGCAGGAACTGGCTGAAAGGTTCGATTCTGGGCGAGCAGCTCCTGGGACTGACTGAAGAGCTCTGCAAGATGGAGCACAACTCGACTGCTCCCAAAACCCCCACAAGCAACAACAGCTGGACGCTTATCGGCCTCGTTCTCTCTCAGAACAACAACGATGGTAACTCAAGAGAAATTGTGCAGAAACACTGCAAAGAGTTTCTTTCTGCTTGACAAAACAGATGATGCGTCTTACATTTTGACGTGTTTTGTGTTTAGAGTCTTTAATAGGGGAGGTGTACATGGAGAAAATGTTGGAGAAGCTCCACACTACGTTGTCCGAGACCAAGAGTCTGTCGGACGCGGGCAACATGGAGCCACTCATCTCCTTCATCTGCGACGTGGCTTCCTCTTTCTTCTGCTCCGTCCAGGATTGCCTGCTTCTCCTCTCTGCTGAGGAGCTCCTGCTGACCGTCTTCCAGCTGACTGCGCAAGATCAAAGACACACTCACCTGTCTGGTGGGTTGACACACGCATTGCACAAAAATGTCTAATTAAGCTGTGAGAGAAAGAAAGAGCAACATCATGTTGCCATTACCTTTACAGAATCACTGTTGGATAAGCTGAAGAAAGTGTGTGCAGCTGGAGTCAGGTCACTGGTGCAACACTGTGAATGCGAGGTCCGCCAAGGCGGCTTCCTGCACAGTGCAGCCGTCTGGGTCATGAAGCAGCTTCTGACCAGCAATCTCGATATTAAAGGGTAAATCTTTGTACATGCATCTTATTTTTTTGATTGGTCTGTTGTGTTATCTTGAATTATTATTATTTTTTTGTTTGTTTTAGCTTGCAGGTTTTAGTCGGAGCTGTCCAAAGCTTAGTGGAAACAATCGTCTCCGTTGGCGGCCAAGCATCCTCCGTCCTCAGCCAATTCTTTGCTCTTCTGACACCGAGCCAGACGGAGTGGACCAGAATCAGACACGCCCTGTCTCCTCAGGTCAGCAAGTCCGTACCTGACTATGGGAAAATTCAAGAACATCTGTATAGTGATTACAAAGGGAGTATTTTACAGGGGCCTCGCAAAAATAATCCTACTCATGAACTTTTTCAAATTACATTACAGCAAGACATTTTACTTTTCATTGTATTTTATTGAAATTTTATGTGACAGATTTAGGAATCTTTGATTTACTCTTTCCATTTTCAGATGATGGATTGAACAGTTTTCTATCAGATGTTTTTGTTTTATTACCTAACTGAAGCCTTAACCCTCTTCCAAACTTTCTTCCCCTGACCTGTCTGGTATGTTACTTAATCTCTTGTTGAGTAATGTTAAACAGACTGATCAGTTCAAAGAACAGCTGCATTCACACCGAGATTAAATTACACCAAGGTGTTATAGGTAAGGTTACCTCTAAAGATGATTGGTTGCACTAGGTTTATTTTAGGCCAATAGGATGAAAAGGGTCTTGATACATTTCACCATATATAGAATTGAGTAAAAATGTTGGAAACTGTAATTTTTCATCCATTTCAAATTTATTTACTAATTTGTGCTGGTCTTGGATAATATTCCCATCCATCCATCCATCTTCTTCCGCTTATCCGAGGTCGGGTCGCGGGGGTAGCAGCTTCAGAAGGGAGGCCCAGACTTCCCTCTCCCCGGCCACTTCTTCCAGCTCCTCCGGGGGAATCCCGAGGCGTTCCCAGGCCAGCTGAGAGACATAGTCCCTCCAGCGTGTCCTGGGTCTTCCCCGGGGCCTCCTCCCGGTGGGACGTGCCCGGAACACCTCACCAGGGAGGCGTTCAGGAGGCATCCTGACCAGATGCCCGAGCCACCTCAACTGGCTCCTCTCGATGTGAAGGAGCAGCGGCTCTACTCTGAGTCCCTCCCGGATGACTGAGCTTCTCACCCTATCTCTAAGGGAGAGCCCAGCCACCCTACGGAGAAAACCCATTTCGGCCGCTTGTATCCGCGATCTCATTCTTTCGGTCATGACCCAAAGCTCATGACCATAGATGAGGGTGGGAACGTAGATCGACTGGTAAATCGAGAGCTTCGCTTTTTGGCTCAGCTCTTTCTTCACCACGACGGACCGGTACAGCGCCCGCTTGACGGCAGACGCTGCACCAATCCGCCTGTCGACCTCCCGCTCCCTTCTTCCCCCATTCGTGAACAAGATCCCGAGATACTTGAACTCCTCCACTTGGGGCAGGACACCCCCCCTGACCTGGAGAAGGCACTCTACCCTTTTCCGGCTCAAGACCATGGCCTCGGATTTGGAGGCACTGATCCCCATCCCGGCCGCTTCACACTCGGCTGCGAACCGCTCCAGCGAGAGCTGCAGATCACGATCTGATGAAGCCAAAAGGACCACATCGTCTGCAAAAAGCAGAGATGAGATCCTAAGGCCACCAAATCGGATCCCCTCAACACCTTGGCTGCGCCTAGAAATTCTGTCCATGAAAGTGATGAACAGAATCGGTGACAAAGGGCAGCCCTGGCGGAGTCCAACTCTCACCGGAAACGAGCCCGACTTACTGCCGGCAATGCGGACCAGACTCTGACACCGGTCATACAGGGACCTGACAGCCCGTATCAAAGGGCCCGGTACCCCATACTCCCGGAGAACCCCCCACAGGGCTCCCCGAGGGACACGGTCGAACGCCTTCTCCAAGTCCACAAAACACATGTAGACTGGTTGGGCGAACTCCCATGCACCCTCCAGGACCCTGCCGAGGGTGTAGAGCTGGTCCAGTGTTCCACGACCAGGACGAAAACCACACTGCTCTTCCTGAATATTCCCATAAAATTAATTGATGTTTGTCCTCTTAGAGTGACAAAATAACAAACATTTGAGAGGTAGGAATACTTTGCAAGGCACTGCACAAAGAAAACATGTAACATTCATGTGGTACCTCCATTTTTTATTTTTCACTTGTTATCTTCAGTGGGTCAAATCTCCTTTGCTGTCCAACCGTCACAGAGGAGTTTGTGAAAAACCCTCTAAGGACATGTGGAAGTTCAGAGACTCTAACAGGCTGCCAGCTCACCTCTGTGTCTGTGCCGTCTTGGGAATTGTGGCCCAGACTGCTGCAGTTCTAGCTTCTGGCCAAAAGGAGGCGCCATGTTCTTCATTCCTCCCAAACCTTACAGGCACAGGTACACACAGGACTCTGTTAAGAACAACGTTGTTTTCTTCCACCAGTTTTCGATGCTTTCATAAGTTTGTTCCTTTTCAACAGTTTCAGAAGTGTTGTATGCGCTGCAGTGGTGTAAGGAGCTCGATTTCCGGCCCCCAGTAGCATCTGCTTATCGCAACCTGTTGGCTGAATGGGGACTATCAGCTGGACTCCATAGCAAAGTCCCAATGAAATCTCTACTAGAGACCCTCTACTCAAGGTCAGATTCACCGTGGGCTTTCTTTCATTTTTCTAACAGTAATTTTAAATATTATCTTCTGATTAAATTCTTCTCCTTTTCTGACCATAAGGTCTGTGACAGATGGAGGTCTGTGGACTCTGACTCTAGAAAACTACATCCACACCAACGACTTGGCAGCCACTTGCAGTGGAGCTCTAAAAAGACTTTACGATAGTGCAGATAGGTTAGTAATTTATGAGAAAGTATTTGATTTTCTGTTTTTTTTCTGAACATTCTTAGCTCTGAAATTGTAGCTCTTGTTTTGTTTTATACTAAATATGTTTATTTAATCAGTCTTTTCCCAGTGAATCTGAGCAAACTCAGCACACTGCAGGTGCTCTGCCCACTTATGGCTAAAGAAGACAGAGAAACTCTGATTGCTTTGGCTACTGCTGGAATAATCAACTGGCAAGAGGAAGAAAGTGAGATACCGTAGCACTATACATGAATCTATATCTTACAGATTTATATATGCAAGTAGTAATTGTTGGCTGTGTGTTGCAGATGTTTATGGCAGTCTGGCAGTGCTGCTGTGCTGCCTGAATGCCAACACGCCGGTAGAAGACGAGGTCATTCAGGCTGTTCTTGCCACTCTGATGGAATGGAGGAACAGCAGAGAGGATTGGTTTCTCTTTAGCTGGTGACTGAAGCAACTTTTAACATTTTTATTGAGTTAACACTAGCAGATATTCATGTGATTTAAGCAGTTATACTACAATTGTTAATTTCTAAGTTGACACTCTAACATCGTGGCTCCTTCACATGTTCAAGATTTGCAGCATGTCTTTAAAAAACAAGGCTAATCTGTAGATTAGGCACTTTATGCTTTCAGGACCATAGAAAATGCCGACTGACATTGTTACAGATCAGTTCATCTATTGCTGTTAAATTAGCCACATCTGTGTATTTCAGTGACTTGTCCGATACGACATCTGAACAGCTGAACCTCAATGTGGAGATGATTCGATTCTTGTGTTGGTCGGTGACTCACTGTCCAGCTGTTCTTGGGGGAAACCAGTGGGACTTTCTGCTCTGCTCTATGTTGGCCTGGTTGGAGGTGAGACAAAGCTCACATGAGATTTTGAGATTATTTTGTATTACAATTTAGACTGCCTCACAAAACTATTCACTCCACATTCTATCACATCACAGCCACACATTTCTATGCGTTTGTGGAACAGTAATTTTCAAAGTTTGCCACAGATTATTTCACTTTAGCTCCGGCTGTGTTTGAAGTCTCTGTCGTGCTGGAAGATACGACTCTGCTCTACCAGCAGATTCTTCCCAGTACTGCTCAGTTTTAAACTCCTTCCAGTTTCCCATCAGTTCTGACCAACTTCCTTGTCCTTAGTGAATAAAAGCAAGCCCACAGCCTGATTCTGCCACCACCATGTATCACTGTGGGCTGTTAGTTGTGTTACGTTACTTTAGTAAAGAGTTAAATTTGACTGTAATTTGACTAAACTACATTCTTCTCCATGAATGGCTTATGTCTTCCCTTTAACAAATGCTTTATCTTGCCATTCTTATGGACCAGATTTGTGGAGCTCGTGAATAATACTTCTCCTGTCATAAGGTTCTCTGAGCTGAGCTGCTTTTTTTTTTTTTTTTTTTTAACCATAACTCAGTTTTTAACTGTATCTAAACCCAGACTGCCAGTGAGAATGTGAGCTGTCTGTGGAACCCTTGGGTGCAGCTGTTTGTGTGCGAGAACGCTGCGTTGATCGTGACGCTGAACCAGTTCTTCGCGGCGCCATCCTCTGACGTCCTGGAGAAGCTGCCAACAGAGCTGGCTGGCGAATGGAAAGATTTCTTCATAGAGGGAATCTACAACCTCCTGTTGCCCCTGCCAGTGAGAATCACTGGTACGTGTGTTGCCTTTATGTTGCCTGAAAATAATTCAGGTACTACTCAGTGCGCTTGATTTTCCATGAACATTTGAATGTTACGTTTGAAGTATTCAAAATGGATAAGAATGGATTTCTCCTAAATAAAATTTCTATCCAGATAGGTTGTTTTCTCACATTGTAAATAATATAAATACCAGTCCTAATTTTAACATCTTCATTCACTTATTATCTCTGCTTCAATCAGAGGCTTTTCCTGAACCGGATGATCCTGTGTTCCCCATGGCTGCTCTCCAGTCGGTTGGTTTGGCTCTGACTTGTGTTCCAGTCCAGCAACTAAACCAAAATTCCCTGCCGCCACGATTTATAGCGGACCAAAAGACCAACCTGCCAGAGCCTCTGCAGACCCTGCTGAACACTCTGTGTCCCCTGCTGCTGTTCAAGGCCAGGCCTCTGCAGATGACTGTTCACCATATGCTGGAGAAGTAAGGGTTTTTCTTTCTTGTTGTGAGAATTGCTCGATTCTGTCAGAAAAACACTTCAGTAAGTCTGATCTATAGTGTTGAATTTGTTCAACATTACAGATCCGTTCTGTCAGGTTAGCTGAAGTTTTGCACACGATGTTAAAAAAGCTTTTTTTTCTTTTGTCAATGCAGAGTGATGCCACAGCTGCCTGAATGTGATGGCGAAGGCGATAGCAATAGGTCTGATGATGACAGAGATGAGCCATGTCTGTAAGTGAAAGTGGGGAAATTCTGTTGCCTCATCGCAATGCATAATTGGAAAAAAAGAAATGAAAACAATAAATAAAATGAAACAAATATATATATTTTTTTCCAAGTTGTGGTTGTTTGATCTCAGATCTCCTCCAGCTGCACTCATGGCCATTCTGTCGACCTGTGAGGAGTTGTGTGACAGCATCCTGGCAGCGCTTCAGGTGGGAGAGTTTGCAGTGGTCCAGCCTCTCAGCGTGGAATACTCCTGCATACTGGCTTACCTTCTTGCGTGGAAACTGCTCCTTACTTTTTTCAAATCCTCCTCCTCCCATGTGAGTCTTTGTCTAATTTCTACTGCAAGAGTGGGTTTATGAAGACTAAAGGAGTTGGTTTTGATGTACTGTCACACTTTTTTTTTCTTTTTATGTAGCTGCGTGCCCATTATGCTCAGTATTTGAAGAGAAGCTGCTCTCTTAACAAGCTGCTCCTCCATCTCTTCAAACTGATGCCTGAGAACCCGATTTGCCCGGGCCAGGGGACAGAGACAAAGGAGAGTAAAACTTTCTTCACAGAGAGTCTGCTTCTCACAGTTGACAGTAAGTCACTTTGAAACTTTTAGTATATTGCAAAGCTATTCCTATCCTTTGAATGTTTGCACATTTTAAACTATACCCATCAATTCAGCAAATCCTGCTAAGAACACGTGTAAAGCAAATGAAATAAGATCTGATGCTGTGTAAATGTGTTTGCACCACTTTTCACACCAAGTTGCAACAAGTTTCAATGTATTTTTTGGGACTTTATGTGATAGATCAATACAAAGTATAGGATAGTTAAGTGGAAGGAAAATTCCACGTTTTTCAAAGTTTTAACATCTAAATATTTTTGACATGCGGCATGCAGGTGTGTTCAGCCCAATCATATACGTTAACGGTTGAGTCTGTAAATAAAAACCAAAATTCATAAAAAGCTTAAAAGGGTCTGAGTTCTTCATTTTTTCCGTGCTGTGAATTGACTGCAGAGAACGTTGGCGTTGAGTGGGAGCTCCCCCACCTGGCTTGCAGTGTGTACTACAGCACAGTGCAGGACCTGCCCGCCATGGTGCGTCTGTGGTGGAACAGCCAGGAGAAGAGAGTGAGCTCTGCAGTGGAGAAGTTCACCAGTAAATACGTCAGTCCTGTTCTGTCGGCCCAGGAGATCTCCTCGGTCCACGACAGCACTCAGATGTTTGACAGCATGACTGTAAGTTAGCGGGCTAAATGCACTCTGCACACCCAACAAGACAGCCTTCAGAAAGCATTTGTTAAACTCTTAATTTGTTCCCGCTCTGAAACGGTAATTTTCTAGACTTAAGTCGCTCTAAAATGTCAAGTTTAATAGATGCAAGCTAATCACTCATGTCATAATGGAAAGTAGCACATTTAAGCTGTTTCTATATATACATATATAACAGAAATAGATTTCTTGATTTGTCAGCTATGTTCTCTTGATTTAGAATATAGTTTCTAGTTTCTGGTGCAGGCTTTTATATTTTCTTATGTGAAAGCCTCTGGGAAGCTTAGAGCCCCTTTAGCTTGGTTTTGGTTTAACGTTTCATGTACTGCGTCAGAAACATATTTACCATAAGTTTGAAGTTTACTTTTTAAGGTAGAGGAGGAAACAAAAGGCTGAATATTGACTCGTTAAGCTTATACACGTTGGATTAACATTAACTTACTATCAGATCACTAGCTCTACATGATGAATGAACATCAAACCAAAATTAGGGTTAGTTTAAAATCTGCACTTTTTAAAAGTGTTTTTTTTTGCTACTGACCTTTGAAAATGTTGCATGGTGTAATCATACCAGTGGGATCACAGATCCCAAAGGGTTAAAAAGAGAAAACAATTTACACTGTCATCTGGAAATTCACCTATCAGAATTTTATAGCCAATTTCTGATCTCTTAATTTTATAAGTTAAACTCTGCTGATACAGACTTTAGACAATACAGATTGCTAAGGGCAGTAAAATATGAAGAACGGCACTGAAAATAGTTTGATCCAGACTCGTCATCTAGACTTCCTAGTCTCTCTATGAAAAGCCTACCATAAACATTAATAATTATTCAAAAACAATAATTTTAGAGTTGACATGTTAAACTGGATTTTAGCATAATTTCCTGGCTTTTTCAGTCTTTCTGCGATCCGCCGATGGTCTTTGACTCTTGTGCTCTTCTGCAACTTAAATGAGCAGCTGACATGCTGTACAAAAGGCTTCCAGCATCCCAGTGCTTCCTCTGTCTTCATTATGGCTAAGTTTGAGTTGCATCACCAAATAACATCATCCACATCAGAGTTTTGTTGTTGGCTTGTCTTGGTGATTTGGGTGGTGCATTCACAGAATAAAAAAAGATAGGATTTTGACATTTCCATACACTAGTCAAGATAAAAATAACTGATTCCCATCACCTTTCATTTCTTGGTCCTTTTTCACTCTAAACTAGATGGGTTTTTTTTTTTAGAAGAAGAAGAAACTTGTTAAACTTTTCCATCTTTTGTTTGCCAGTAGGTATGATGTTAAATCATTAACCAAATTTTGTGATGCATCATTGCACTTTAACGAAGGTGCAACATTATACTGTTCTGTTAAAGTTAATGAACTCTCATTTGTGTCAGTCCATTAAGTGTGATCTGGGTGTTTAATTGTATATCCGCTGCCTGATTATCTGACTGGAAGACTCCCCTATGGTGTTAAGACTATATATATATAAATTTTAATCATGTCTCCTCAGGTTAAAGCCCGCTCAGCAGCGCGAGAGGTGATTGCCACATACTCTGTGGATGATATCTACATCGAGTTGGTGATTCAGCTGCCGCAGAACTACCCTCTGGGCTCCATCACTGTGGAGAGTGGGAGACGTGTGGGCGTCGCCGTGCAGCAGTGGAGGAACTGGATGCTGCAGCTCAGCACCTACCTCACACATCAGGTAGAAAAACAATCGATACACTCTTTTAAGGCACTTAAGACTCAGGTGTTTTTAAAGTGCCGGGTATTTTTATTTGCTGGGATTAGTAGGTAGAAAAACAACAACATTGTTTGTGTGGTCAGAACGGCAGCATAATGGAGGGCCTGGCTCTGTGGAAGAACAACGTCGATAAGCGCTTTGAGGGCATCGAGGACTGCATGATCTGTTTCTCTGTTATTCACGGCTCCAACTACTCCCTGCCAAAGAAAGCTTGTCGTACCTGCAAGAAGAAGTTCCATTCTGCTTGTCTGGTGAGACATGTGATATTGAAGTATTAATTTACTTTAAGCAACCAGTGGCAGCCTGCTTTGATATTGCCTTTTTCTTTTTCTATAGTACAAATGGTTCACTTCCAGCAACAAGTCCACCTGCCCGCTCTGCAGAGAAACCTTCTTTTAGTCCTCTGTGTCTGCTTTGGATGAAAGAAGACGACTCTTACTGGAGAACTGGACGCTTACATACAAAATGTTATCACAAGTTTTTTCCAGAATGCTGTATAATTTGTTGGATTACTCAAGTAATTAAAAACAATCTGGAGAAATTATGTAAAATCTAGCGCTATTCATATTTTAACCTCCCATATGTCCATACTCAGACATGTGGGTTAATGCCCAAACTGTGTGTACATAGCAGTGCTTTTCCTGTATTGCTTATGTGAAAGATCAATGCCCTCATGTGATTTTTATATTTCCTGTTATGTAGCAGTTTGTTCTTTGAGTCCCCACATACATGCAGAAAACGTTGTGATTAAACTTATTTGATTTATCACAGGAAGAAAAATGAGTTTTGAAATATGAAAAAGAGCTTTAGGTGTGAAAAGCTGGTTGAAGCAATGGTAGATCCAAGTCAGCTTTTGATGAAAAACTTCCTAATATTTAGGAGTGTAAAGCGACTGCCCGATTAGAGACATTTGATCTGTCAGAAGCAGGAAACAGGAATTTAAGATAAAATATCCAAATGCACACAAATATCGGGGCCTGTGTGTCTTACCCTGTGCCTACATCCACCTGTAAATGTTGAAAAGTAATTTGAATAAAACATCCTGAATTATATTGGATAAAATGTCCTGATTCATCACAAATACACCTCATAGGTGTCAATATATTGGATCGTCTCCACCAATTTTTGACACAAAATTGTTTTTCTCATAATTGCTTTTTTTTTTTTTTTAAACAGAAGCTTTAGAGATATTAGAACACTTCATGCTTCTCTCTACTGAAAAGCTTTAGTAAAGATACTGGTTCAATTTTCCAGTAGGACTTTTTACCTGCCCACACTGCCTGATTTAATCATCATGATTTCGCTGGGCTGGTTTGGCCTGCGAACTCTTCTGACCTAAACCCCCATTGAAAATCTAAGGGATTTTTTTTTCAAGAGGAAGATGAGAGATCAGGTTTGCTGAAGGCTGCTATCAAAGCAACAGGAAGTCTCCGCTGTCTGCCTCCATGTCACAGTGATGTAATAACTTATGCAAAAAGCGATCAGAGAAAGTGTTGAACCCATAAATATGGTACATGAACATGCCTTTCAGTGTTAAAAATATTTTATGTTGGTTTTTCTTCGTAGAAATTGATGTTCTAATTTATTGCAAGCTTAATAAAAAATCTAAATAATGTTTGCAACCAAAATCCAATGCATATAATTTGCGTTATAGGAAGGAGAACAGTCTATATTCAGAAATGGGACTCCAAAAGCTGCAAATCACATTTACTCGCAGTTTTTGGTTTTTATTTGTTTAAAAACGAGTATATCCGAACAAAAAAATAAAATAAATATGAAATCCCTAATTGATAAACTTTCACATAAAGAAATGTGATCAGTAAATTTAGCATGTATGACATGAACAGCTTGAGACTGTGCATGACAGACATAATAAAGTCAAATCAGCTGAAATCAAGGTGAAGCTTTTCCCACTTCCAACCTACGCCTCCCGTTGTAAGGTTTCCAAATAAGCATATCGAAACAACAAAAAAAAACGGTGCTTGTTTCCAAGAATGGCCTGTAATTAGCTTTAGTCCGTGGCTGCTGCACCGGTCCCACAAGCTCATTTGTCTTGGGTCCACCACATCCTCCTGCTGAATAATTTATCTGCTTAATGGAGACTTGCTCTCATCACCGTTGTTCCTATGGAATTAATTATGACAGATTAAGCATGATCAATGAATTAATCCCTTTGATTTTCTCTGCTGTCTGAAGCTTGTGTGTAAGTGTGTCATTTGTAATTCATTATTGTGGTCAGATTTTATCAATACATACAACGGACATTCATCATCATCTGCCCTTGACCTTTTTAATCGCCATTGATCTGTTTGGCAGGCATAAATATTTATACTGAAGGCTCCCTCTGTCTCATGAGTTTTGACAGAAACACTCACACCAATAGCCCCAAGTTTTATTGCTCATTATTTGCTTGATTAAGCATTGGTGCAAATGTTATGAACTACATGCAGTTCAGTCCTGTGTAAAGCCAATTCTTTGCATAGGTTTAATCAATTTTCACCAGAAGGTGGCAGTGTTACCACACAAAGTCTGGAAGTCTGCAGGAGAACTACTTACCTGCAACAATGGCCATTTTACGCTGCCAGGAAAGGTATTGTTTTGTGCTTTGGGAGTGGAACCCTCAAAGATTACAAATTCATTGTTTATTTATTTTTTTTGTTTACTTGTTTTTTGTGACTCTTCCCACATTCATATGTGGATCTTCTGTGGACACTTCCAGTTCCTCCATGAGTCTAAAACATGCCTGGGAGGTTAATTTGTGATCAAATTCCCCTGTAGGTTGTGTGTATGTTTGGTCTCATTCTTCAGATTGTTTCCAGCCTTTTACCCAATGACTGATGCAGCGATGAACTCCAGCAGTCATTCTAAGACTCTAAGCATTATTAGGGAGGTGTAAAAAAAAATAAATAAATGGAGAGGTTATTAAAAAGTTTTATAGAAAGAAGCAGATAATGGATCTAAAAGAATATATACTCCTCCAACCTTTCCATCATACAATTAACAAAATTGCATCCATAAACTTCTAAGACTTTTCTTACAAATAAAACCCCAAATGGTGCACTGTGCAAAGAGTTAAACATGGTAGAGGAAGCATCCTGCTGTGCATATCTTAGAGGCTGCTACAGACTTGAAACTGGGATGGTGGTCCACCTTCCGGAAGGACGACAACTCTTAAACATAAATAGAGCTACGAATGAAGGGATTTGATTCTGAACTGTCAGAATGGCCAAGCCAAAGTCCAGATTTCAATTTCAATTAGAATCTGTGATAAGACTTTGAACATTTATGTTCACTGTTGCTTTAAAGCCAATCTGAGTGACTTGTACTATTTTGCTAGAAAATAGTTTTAGCAACGTCTCTGGAGTTTTGCAGAATGTGCACGTTTTTCTTTTTTTTTTTCCATTCATATGTGGGTTTTCTCGAGTTGCTCTGGCTGTCTCTCATGCCTGTCTTGCTGTTAAATCTTTTCTTATGGGTGCCCCCCTGTTTCTTGACCAAATAAATAGTGCAGACAAGCACCCACAGCCTTGCAAAGATAGGCAGATATAGGCAATGGTTGTGTGATGTTCCTACAAAATATTGATTCAGAGGATGCTAATACAAAAGCATGCTGCATTTTTCTGATTTTTATTCCTAAGAAAAAAACTTTTAAAAGTTTGTACCTTTTTCATCCACTTCACAACTGTGCACTGGAAATTGTGCTGGTCTATTAAATAAAATTCAAAAAGAATACATTTAGAAGGCACTGTAGCTGTGAAAGTGTTACAGATGTTCTCCCCCTATTTGATTTTAACCCACTCACATGACCCTACTGTACAACATCAGGCTAATTAGCAGTCATCCTGGCTGTAGCCACTCTGACCACTGGCCTCTGTGGCTGCACAGCCCAGTTTGTGCAAACTTAGTTACCTGATAATTATCCAGACCAGGTTAGTCCTCATTTAACTCCTCCAAACCCATTTGTCAGCCTTTTAGCATTCAAAGCAAGGGCAGGAAGCTAGTCACATCCTGGTCATGCCTCTCCTCAACATTTCATGCTGCCACTCATCTCTGGGATTCGAATTACTGTGTGTGTGTGTGTTTTGAGCCATACAAGCACATTTGCCCAACAGTATAACTGCTAATATTAGTTCCGTTGAATTGAATCCCACACAGTCATTCTGCTTCCCTCTTTGCAGCTGCTCTCCTACTCTGTGCCTCCCGCTCATGTTCTCCATCATGCAGCAAAAATAAAAAAGTAAAATAATGTTTGAAATCCGGCACAGCGCATAATCAGTATCTGAATTTGATTGTTATCCTGCAAATTTATCAGGAGATAAATTTATCAAGAGGATTGCTTTGTTTCAATCCTAAAACAAAGCAGGGAGCTTTACATTCTGGGCTATTTTACTCATGGAAAGGGATCGATTTTATTAACATTTGCAGTTTTCCCGTAATGAAGGCAATAAACAAAGATTATTGACCTCAGGCTGTTGGCTCCTACACCTGCATTTGTCTCAGCCATTATGAAGAGACAAGTCTGCTAGGTCTGCCACAGTTTAAATCAGTTGGTATTAGTCTGTCATCACGTACAAGCCTTTTATGGTTTTCTATTACTGCTGCCATGTTGCAGCTGCAGTGGAGGACACCAAAGATCAGGTGACTGAGTGTGCTGTTTTCCAAAGACTGGCTGGTATTCAGAACTACAATGAATGGTTTACAGAAAGCAACTGAACTGGGAAAAAAAAAGTGAAAAGATATCAGCCACATAGTTTGGAGTTGTTTGCTGTTTTACAGTGCATTGCAAAAATGTTCATGTTGTTTAATTTTGTTTTTCATATTTATATCTTAAACAGTTTAAAATATTAACTCTGTTTTCAGCGCAGTAGTTAAAGTACAGGATGGCTAATGGGCAGAATTATATTAATAATTTGCTTTAATATTTCTCAGGTATTTATAAAGTAGACTGAATGAATATGACGGTAAAAAAGTATATATATATATATATAGCCAGGCACTTTAATGTGTAATTCAAAATGTAATTAACATGAGCAGTCTGCCATCTGTCTTCCAATCAACTCTGACCAATTTCCCGTCGGTGCTGAAGTTACGCATCATACCATCACTACCTTGTTTCACCATGTGCACAATGTCTTCAGGTGCAATGTTAATTTTCCAACACACACACCAGGTCTCAATTAGGACAAATAGTTTAGCTCATCTAACCAGATCACCTAATAATGGTTTGGAAACCAGGCATTATTTTTCTTCTAACTCATAATCTTGTACTTAGAGTTCTTCTAGGACACAAAATCCCAATAAAATACATCAAAGTTTATAGTAGCTTAACACAATGTGAAAAGGTGATGTAAATACATTTATAATAAATTCATCTTAATACAGCATGTGAGGAAATAATAAAAAAAAATCCTGTTTGATTTAGGAGCACTCTCACTAGGCTTTTCTGAATATTCTGTTTGTTTGACTTTTAAAATTAATTTTAAGTCTATTTTTATAAATATGTTTTATTAATCAAACTGCCTGCAAAGTGGCTAAGCATTTCAAAGGCTCATTTTCAGCCAAAAGTAACCGACTCCTTCACAAGAGGATTCTCAAGCATTCAGAGGCAGTGCCCACAGTTCACATTCAAGCACCCTAAGCACAAGCCTGCCAACAAATAAAACTGCCTGTGTTTTTATTTCTTTATTTCTTTTGCCTACCAGAAAACCTTCTGCACACAGCTCTATTGAGCACAACTTCAAAACTTGGAAGTGGAAACAACAGTATGAAAGGAAGTGTGAAGGAGATCTAAGTAGGAAAAGACAATTTCAGATGCAACACGGACAAATGCATGAGAAAAACGTAATGAATATTTCAGGCTGTATGAGATAACTCGTCCACATGAGCCAGACAGGCACTGGGAAACCTTTGCTGTGGGTTCTTGATAAATTCATCCTTTACAACTCAGTGGGAAGGAAGAAATTAACCCACAATGTTCCACTGAGGGCAGTTCTCCATCATGCCCCTTTCAGTTAATTTAGAGAAACCCATTGGCATGTCCATATATTGTTCCAAAGCTCCATAAATTGTGATAGATGCTAAGAAAATTGGCTCCTGACTCCCTGTGGCCAAATTTGATTTACAGGGCTATTTAAATGGTCAGTGTTTCACTGAGGCCTTTGTTTACATAGCTAACACCTGGGGCACTGCAGCAAATTAACGAGCTTTCTGATATACAATGCACAAGGTGTACTAAAACGCCTTATAATCAAAGTCTGAAATAAAATCCAAACTTTTTCAGATCATAAGGGAGCTGTGTTGGTCAGCTGAGCCACAGCTATGCTTAATTGACAGCTTGCTCTGGCTTATAAGCTTTTGTACAGATAATTAGAGCCTCCCAGTGGATTTAAGGAAAACATTAAGAAGAGCTTTCTGATTCTTTCTTATGTCTTCAAAGAGGGGGATTTGTGGAAAGAGCAAGCCAACCTCTTGATTTAAGCATTGACTTTGGAGCAGCCTACATGACTGCGGCTGCTCATCTAGGGCTCAAAACCGGATTATATGGAGGTGGAGGGGTAGAGGTCAACATTTCTATAATGGAGGTTGACAGTGAGATCAAACCGTGCTTTGAACAAGCATTGATATGAATACAGAATAATAAATAGAGGTAGGGGCTTGAATAATTATTGTATGTCATCTATTAAGACCAGTGAGGGGGTGAACTGCTTCACAAGGTTGAGTCAAGTAAATTTTTTTATCTTTTTCTGACATACATAGGACTGTGTAAGAGAGGAAGTGAAGAGAAATGGGAAAATGACACTCCTTTTCAAACCGTTTGACAAAAATAATATTTGAAAGAAGCATGGTGTATCAAACCTCCCTCAACTCTGATACCCCTAAATAAAATCCAGTGCTTTCAGAAATACAGCTGCCACAACTTGATTGGTAATATTAGTACACAGACTTATTGGCTAGGGAAAATATTTTTATTCTCATGGATTTAGTTTAGTTCACGAAGGAAAAATAGGATCTGAAGCCAGCCTCCTGGAAAAATAAGATGGTGAACATGGTAAATAAACTTTTAAGCACTGCCATATTGGTAAGGCAGGTAGCTGTTTTTGCATTTTACGTTGCTAAGCCCATCCAGATTTAACGAGTCATTGTAAAGCAGTCTAATTATTCTTTCAAGCCATAAATATGATTTTTTTAAATCACTTTTATAGAAAGTCACAAGGCTCAAGTTAGAAACTGAGGGGAAATACCATGCCTGCACAATTTAGAGATAAAGACACGAATTTAGCTCTTTCAGTTACTGCACTCCCTTTTCCTTTCTGCCTCAGCGGTAGTATTTACTGTGTGGAGTAAATCAAAATGCGGTCCCGGCTGGTTCCGCTTGTGCACATCAATCATCACAATGGTGCCACCGATAAACAAGTATACAGAGAACTATGGCTCCACACAGCGCCACAAACGTAGCGAGAAAGCATCAGATCCTGGAAGATTTTAACAATTAGGTAAATCCTAATTGGCAATTACTTTGATTTGTAATCCTAAAGGTTTTTAATGAGCTCATTTAATGGTGCCATGGAGCATGATAGAGAATGGTAATTGGCTTTTATAAGATGTGTAAAAAAAAAAAAAATCAAGGTGTGCCTGCGAAGTGGGTGATGCTTATTTTTCAGCAAGCCTTATTGGAACTTTAGGAAGAAGTTTTCTACTCAGGAATTTTCAGAAAGAATCTCCCTTTTAGTAAAAACCAAACAGAATGACGGATATTTTACCACCAGCAGCTCAGTTCTTAATAATCTTTTACTGGTGATGAAGCGGCTATGTGCATTCATCTTCAAGGGTAAAGCTGTCTTCAAGGGTAAAGCCGAAGGTAGTAAAAGAACACATACGGCTCCTCTTGCAGACGTTTATATTAATTCGTTATCATTTATTATCAAGTTCTAACAAGGTCATAGTAGTCAGGAAAGATTGAGGCCAGGGAGGTAACACACTGAGGCGAGGAGGAATAGTCATCCTTCATAAGCACTGAGAAATATGGCAGAAGGAGAGGAAGGAGGAACAGTGTGAGATGGAGGAAAGAACGGAGAAGAGTGAGCAAGTGTGGAGAAGGGCGTGATTGGGTCGTTTCAGACAGGGAACAAAGAAAGAGGAGGCAAAGGGAGAGAGGACAACGGGAGCAGAGAGAAAAACTGGCTGCCCTACCCTAAAGTGGAGTTAAAATGGCAGCTGTCTGAGGGCAAATCTGATGCTGGTTCATTTCACTGAGAAATACGTCTGACTTTACTGATCTGCAGTGCCAGATAAAAGTTTATAATCACTCTTCATATGGCAGTGATGTCATGATAATGTGGGACTTTTGGTTTTCTTGGGTTCTGACTATTCGTGCTTAAGAGCCAACTTCAAGGATATGTTAAAACAAGAATTTGGTACCTGTTCCATAACTTTGGAGCGACAAGTTCAATCCATACTTAAAAAGTTAGAACACCAAGCAGGTTGAGTGAGCTGTGCCATTGCTGATGAGAAGAGTGTTCAAATAAAACCTGATTTATGACAACAAAAGGCATGCGGTTTCTATGCAACTTGCAAGAGATAGTTAAATAAATTTGTAATTGTGATACGTACATTTCTGACTGTATGCATGAATTTAAGATGCCAAAATCAATGATATTTATGCTGCTGATGATGGTATGTAAACTTCTGTCTAACACTGTAGGTTAAAGCATCTACCCACATTCCTTGTTGTTATTTTGCTGAACAATAGCACGATGTACCTCGGCAGTATGCCATGTTCTTTAACCAGCCTTTATCTTTACGACTTTGGCGTTGCTTGGTGACGGGACCCTCATACATTTTTATCAATTTTCCTTTGAACTGGACACATTGGGTTAATGGCTTATAAATAAAACTAATTATGCATTATGACAATGAAAAGGTAATTTGGCATCAATTACCTCGTACTGCATACCCAGCACACTTTGGCATTTCACTAAATGAGTCAGGAATCAGGAGAGGAGCAGAAAAGATATGCTACCTGAAGCCAGCACTGCCTATAGGCTAATGCTCACATTATGTCTACATTATCTCACAGTGGAAGAGAGCCTTATCAAGGCTAGCAAAAATAACAAGGTAATCAATTAAGTGAACCAGGCAATTAACTTAATTAATTGCTTGTATGCCCAGGAGTTTCCTGATGCTTGAGCTGAGGACACCATTACCACACTGGCCTGTGATTAGATTACAGTGTTAGTAATGCCATTTGAGTCTCAAGTGTGGGAGCTAGAAAGTGGATTCCCTCTGGTTGCTGTAAGCTTCTATCTCCAAATTAACTGTCTCGTGTCCTTCAGTATAAGCTTCACGAGTAAGGGGGCCCTTTGCCCTGAAACAGATCCCACTTTCAGTAAGTCAGTGGAGACATTGTTACCTTTCCATTGGCAGGGTGTGCGAAGCTCCTGCTGATCAATAATAGCTTGAGGGAAATACACAACCGGTAATCTCAAATTCCAGAAACAAAAAACTGGAAAAAGTTCATGTTCCCTTTGCCTTTTGATAAATCTTTTGGTACAGTTAAATAAAATGTGAAGTGTTAACCACATTTTGATAAAAAGCCAATTATGCATAAGAGGGCACCTTATGCAATGTTTTGTTTTAAGATAACATTTTTAACTGACAATAAAGATATTCATCACGGAATGGCATCACGGGCCTTAGTACTGTTTTCTCACAGCAATGCAGTGTTTTCTCCAGCTAATCTAGTTTTTACCCAAAGCCTATAGACATGAAAGTTTGGTCATTTGGAAATTCTAAATTTCCCTACCTGCTCAATGTGTACCCCAAATCAAGACTGCACAGAATTAAGTGGATGGCTGGAGGATACAAAGATCCTTTTTAAACACAAAGTACACCTTTTAGCTATATCACAGGGGCAGTCACACTACGTCCTAAGTTCTAGTTTATTAGTTTGCAACGTAAACAAAATTATATCATTCATTACTTATGATGTTCGAGGACTCTATATTTTAAAGAGATTTTATAAATGATGCAATTTTATAACATCTGTGAACATTCATTTTTAAGTTTTGCTAGAATTCCTTTATTGTCCTTTCATGAGGCTAACCTTTGAATCTCTAGTTATTGCCGTTTTTAGTCGTGTTACATTTTATGTTTACAAACATAGATTCATTTAATTTAAGCATTTCTTTAATTGTATTTCACCATTTTATAACAAATCTAATCAAAGGCCGGAAAGTTTTTTTTTTTTTTTTTTTCCAAAATTAGAGAAAGAGACACATTGTGTATGAGATTACATTTGGGTCATTACTTCCTGTAATACATAGCTTAGACTGGCAGCAGATAACATCAACCTTACGTTTGTTGCACAAAGGGATCTGTGCATGTCTGTATTCTTGTGAGAAAATCTGCTGACATTTGATTGACACATTGTATTTGCTCATGCTAATGCACAAAGACTTGTATGTATTATGCTTGGCATTATGTTTGGCTTCACATTGCCAGGAGAAGAAGAGAAAAATTGAATTTGAGATATTCAAAGCACACGCACGCACACACAAACGGCAACTTGAGGAATCGATTTGAAGTCATTCAGATTTATCCTCCTCTATTTGGCTGCCAGTAATCTCGTGCTGTTTCTCTGTGCAATGTGGAAGATAAGAAAGCCTGTCATCCCTGTTATGTTCTGTGTTTTTGAGCACAGTTCCACGCTCCACCAGAACATCACGGGGTGGATTTTTACCCATCTCAGTCCCTCTGTCCGGCTTTCTCTGGTCTTGTAATGAACATGCTGACAGTCCAATTAGCATGAAGTCTTTTTGGTGGTACACTCCAGCGACATGCCTCTGCAGCTGTCCTGCTGTGATAGCACACTGCACCTCATTTAAGGATCACAGCGCAGGCACTGAAACACGTTCAACCCTATGAAGGTAAACAGGATGCTCTGTTTTCTGGACTTTGTGATGTCTGGGTATTTCTTGCAACTTTTAAAATTTCTTTAATGTAAGTTAAAAAGATGGGTTAAACCATGTAAAGATTTGCTTTAATGTGAGGAATACTTGTTTGATATGCAGTGCAGGTGCATCGCAGTAGATTAGAATATAGAAAAGTGGATTTATTTATTCCATTAATTCATTGAAAAATCAAACTCTTGTAGTATACATTTCGCAAAAAAAGTGCTGCATTTCAAATTTGTTTCTGTTATTTTGATGATTACAGCTTACATTTAATAACAATCTGAATTTAAATTTCTAAGAAAATCAGATTACATAGGATAAATAAAAATGCATTTTAAATTCTGAGATGTTGATCTATTGAAAGGTTTGCCTATCTTCTGCTCAGTAAAGGCACTCAATACTTGGTCAGGATTCCTGTCGTCTCTGATCCTCCTTTTGGCAGTGCTTGATAAATTCTGTACAGTGTTTAGTTCAGATCCAAGGCAATGACAGTATGATCATTAAAACAGATATTGGTACTTTGGTTATGTGGCCAGGTACCTCATCCTAATGGGAAATGAGATCCATAAAGCTCTATAAAGAGGCACTGACACCAGCATGACTCTTTATATCACCACTGAGTGTGGGCACTTCACATTGGACCTAAAACAAATTTGGTCTTATGCAGTGTCTGGGAACTTGGAATGCAGTTACTTTAATTTAAAAAGAGAATGTTGAACATTTGAGCAACAGTCCAGCTCGTTTTCTGCTTGGCCCCGAAAGGACACTTCTGATGTCTCTTGTTCTGTAGTGGGCTTCTTGTAGCACCAGGATTCTTGTAGCCCATTAACACAGACACAATCTCTTGTCTCTTGAAGCTCTGAGTCCAGTCTGAACCTCCCGCAAACTCTTGACTGAGCTTTGCTTCACCGTCTTCTCAAGGCTGTGCTTCTTCCTGTTGCTCATGCACGTTTTTCTACCGGAATATTTTCCTTCTACTCAACTTTCCATTAAAATGCTAGGATACACCAGTCTGTGAACATCCATATTCTTCTGCTATGATATTTGGTGGCTTACATTTTCTTGTGGAGGGTGTCAATGACCGTCTCCTTGACAACTCTCCTCGCTTATTTAGCTTCAAGCCACAATCATCAAAATTAAGAAACATAATTTCTTTAAACATTATGTGAGCTGTACTTTTTGAACTGAATCACTGAAATAAACTAAATTATTTACAGTAAAATGGACTTGTACATATTTTTTTGTGCAATCATTAAGATGGAGTTTTCCGACGTTGGTTAATGTTTTTTTTTTTAACACATACTCTCCAGCGTCTGTCAGTCCAGAGTGCATTCATGGACTGAAATTAATTTCCTGAACACTTATCCTCACTCCTCCTAACCACTGGTTATGAAATCTTTGCACTATTTTCAGCTGAACTCAACTTCACATCAAGCTCTGAAAAAAAAGGTCTTCTTATTGCTATAAATGATTTATGTTACAGAAGCTTGAGGCATTTAAGCCACCACATTTTGGTTGAATAATTGGAAGTAAGTCTTCACAACAAGAGCTTTGTAAGTGGACCATCTTTTAGGTCTGCACCTGAGTAATTATGCTGCAGGTGAGGGAAGTAAGGGTGGAAAATCGGTCTCGTTTTAATTGAGTCCCTCTGAGTAAACGGGAGAAGTTCACCCATCACTCAAACACATGGCTCCTATTTTTAAACACACACACAACCACAATGGAGAGGCCTCTGCTTAATAGGCTCCCCTGGGTCATAATGTTATTGTTGATTTCCATGCAGAAGACGCAAGGACTAACATAATCAAATTTGTGTGTAAACATGCACAGACAGACTCTGCACGCACGCATGAATGAATGCATGAATGCTGCCTGCTGAAGGATCGCCCTCTCTCTCTATCTGTCTCTCTCTTTCTCACACACACACACACACACACACACACACACACACACACACACACACACACACACACACACACACACACACACACACACACACACGCACACGCACACGCACACACACACACACACGCACCCCCACATATTTCACACTTACAAACATCCACAACATCCAGACACTCAACCACATTTTTTTACTGCTTGTTTGAAATGCTTCTGTACACCTGAATATGAACCAAATTCTCTGTCAATAAGAGTGCAAATACTTCAGTTCTGTTTGAATTATTTCCAAACTGTCCCACTTGTGGTACTTGTGGACAGTGTGCTTTTACTAAGGCAATACATTTCTTATGGACATAAAATTATTAATTACAGGTTTTACTTTCTTTATTCTGACCACTCACTTTGTGTATAAAAACCCAATACATTTTAAAAACAAAGGTGCTTCACCTTTAATTTATGCTAAATTTTACTTTGTATACATACATGTTTTATTTAGTCATGTACAAGATTCTTCTACAATTTTTGTATGCAGCCAAGTTTTTTTTTAATACTGTTGAGGTTGGTGCATCGGGAACACCATTGCAGAAGCTTAATTTTAGCCTCCTTTCTGTAGTCAACAACCAGTTTTAATGTGTGTTTGTCATGTTGGAATAGCCGACTGCAATAATGGCCAATGTAGCTTTTCTCTTAATAAATTACATTATTATTTAAAATTTGATTTTGCATTTACTCTATTTACTCAAGTCATCTTTATCTTTTTGTTTTCACTGATCCAAATCATTTTAGTGTCACAAAGAAAGAATAAAAACTGAGGAAACTTGTATGGTACCAAATACTCCTCACAGGCCTATAAAAAGAAAAATCACAAAAAGATCACCTGCTTACCTCCTTTCTCCAGGTAGATAGTTCCCGGCTTCTTTATAAAAACTCATCCAAGGCAGAAGTGATGAAGTTTCATGAATAGAGTCAGTACCAACCAAATTTTAGGAAGGTAGAATCTCCTTTGGTCTTGGCTTTTTTCAGACCAGCCATTATTTTCAGCCTTTGGGTCAAACTAATTTGACCCTTAAATATAGAGGAGAGTCCTATTCATATTTTTACGTAAAAGCAAAACTAAAATGTAAAAATATAGACCAAATAGAGACATCCTTTGTTATCTCACAGTATGCATTGTGTTTATGGACAGATTATATTTTCTACCTGTCCAGTTAAACATCATCAAGGCAGAGGAAGCTATGAAGAAAGGTAATAAAAGTGTAAACTAACTTGGGCCATAAATGAACCGGTGCAAATGCTCATCACATCCCTCCTAATGTGAAAGGTTTAGTCTGCATTAAAAGGAAGTGTTACTGATTTTACAGATAAAGGTAAAAGCTAGACCAAACACAAAAAATGTAACTTCAATTTTACTTGATTGCATAAAAGTGAAATATATTCATCAACACTGGTAATATTGAAAGCCCATCAGACCTTTTAATTTTATTTAATAATGTTGCATGCTAAGCCCGAGAGCTCTCTAATCACTGGAAGGAAAGAGTAAGTGTGTCATTTGCAGCGACTTTCTGGCTTTCTTTGTTCCTGAAAGGTCACTTGTGGTCACTGGAGGATTTTAAAGGTCAGTGCTCAAAAAGACAATGCTACTCAGTGACACTTTAGCACAGTTTGATTTAACTCCTGTCGAGTTTTAATTCTAAATTCCAATTTAATTATTTTGGTGAAGGACATTCAAATCTAAAGTAAAAAAAAAAAAAAAAACAGACAAAAAACATGACAAAAATATTTTTTCTTTTGGTTAAATAGGGAGTGCACTTACCCAGAGATGATTTTTTTATTTTATTTTAGTTTTGGCATGTTGGTATAATCCGTCTGACGCTGAATAATTCATGAGATTTTACTCTCTCAGTGGTTTAAAGATTACAGTGCTACAAACTGTAAAAAAGGAAACATTCTGCTGCTGGTGCACTGCCTTGGCGGGTACTAATGAGCTACAGAGCTGGTACGTTTTGATTTAAAATAAACCTTTAAGAATTTTATTTTTTTACCTTTTTGAAAAATGTGGTAAAATATGGATGTAAGCAGATTGTCTGTTCTACAATTAAAATATGGGAAACATTTAAAAAAATGAGTTGAGCTTTTGTTTTATTCTTAATTCCAGTTTGGTACAAGCAAGATGTTCATAAAACATTTGATTTTGTAAGTATTTTACAAAATCAAAGGTAGTATTTACTAATACGATGTGTCTTTATGAAACCAGCAGATAGTTGAATGCATTGAACCAATTAAACAATAAAGTTGTTCAAATCAATATGGAAGGTGTATTGACACCTCAGAGGCTCTACAGTAACATAGTTTGCTTTAAATACCAATTCAATCTGGAGAGACTCAGACGGAAAAACAGCGATTAAAAAGGTTTATTGACATGCATGAATTTAAAGTTCTTTGGCGCTCGGGCCCCGGCTGAGGACATTGAGCTGTGAATTGCGATCAGCTCGGATGAGCATTCCCGATGAAGGTTAGGAATGTCATCCCCCGGGACCCGACACTGGTGGTGGAGGTCGGTGAAGGATGGGAGCCTGAAGAGTGGAGGTGGAGAAGGGGTGGAGGAGGGTTGAGCGCAGCTGGAAAGCGGAAGATGCCATGGATGGAGGTCCTTATCAACTGGGCCTTGGTCGGTGATTGGACGTGACGTGGCTTGGTCCAGCGTTGATAGGTCGGTGGTGATGAGCGGGACGCGTCGACTGGATGATGCAGGTGGGGCTAAAGAGTCTTCCAGTTTGAATTTGCGCCTAGGCTTCATAATATAAGGAAAGCAGCAGACAACTTGCTATGAACTAGTAGCTGCCTGACCAAATTGTGAAATTCCTAACAGAGTTAAGTGAAAGTGTACAGAATGTAATGTTGGATAAATAGCCTGGGCAGCAGAACCATTTGCTAACCATACTACTGGTTTTGCCTGTTTGTCCCCTGGATAACTGGATGGATTTTTCACAGCTGCGAAAAGACACGCGGCTTGTACATCTCGACGTAAAACACTGCTGGGTTTTTGTTTCACACAATCTCCACAGAAACATTTCTGAATTCTGCTGCATTTCTCAGGTCGCCAGTGAGATTTGTATGCTGAAGCCAGGATGAATAGCAAACATAGAACTGGGGTCAGTGATGAAGGTCGTGGAAACTACCATCCATCGACCAGTACACAGGATTGGTTCCTGGCATAGAGAATGAACACGGTCTAGTGACCAAGGATCCTCAGTGATTTTATTGTCAAGTCATCCTGCTGTTTTGGTGCCATGAGACGGGTTGGATGCTTCTCCAAGTGCTGTTTGAATTCTTACATCTAAATAAAATCTTTGCTTAATTAACATCCTCCAAACAAGAGGTTGATTCATTATATGTATTTTACTATCTGTGACATGGAAATTAATATTATAAGATATTGGAAGGATTGTTTCACCTTGACCTCTGACCACCACTAGCAGACAAGGTGGGTGAAGTGTCTTGAGCAGGAGCTGACTGTAGGACAAAGTAGCACCAACGTCACCACCCTGGTCCCGTACACATCCACTGTAGGCAATGGATGAATAGCTGATTTTAAAAATGAAGACCTAAGTTACTGATTTTCTGCCATTATTTACTGGAGTATACAATTGAAACATGAAGAAAAATGAGACATAAGCTCATTAATATGCACTTTTCTTGTTTTTCATGTCAAATGCACATTATGCTGTAAAATCAGCTATTATATGGGCATTTTAACACCATCTTTCAAATTGCCTAAAACGTCAAACAGTGCAAAATTTAAAATGGACTGATGGGAAGTAAAAAATTATTAGAGTACAACCTTAAAAATGAATAGTGTTTCTCATCAGATTAAACATCATATTAAAAGATCATATAAAATCATATAAAAAAATTTAAGTCCCGATTTAAACAAATGTCTGTAGAGGTTCACACAAGTATGAATTTTGCACCGTTTCCTTCACTTGCAGAATATTTTGACCACATTCTTTAAATTCTCCTCTGACCTCTCTCCAATTTGCATGTCCCTCCGACCGAAAGAAAATCTGGTGATCATTTTTCTCCACTCACACTGTTTTTGCAGGCATCGGGAGGATAATAAAACACATCTAAGGCTTGCCTGCGGTCTTGTCATTAGTATTCATCTCGCTGAAAGATTGAAAGGAGTTTGTTCTGGACAATAAAATTATCCCTCGACTTTTATTTTATTTTGCGCCTGGAGGAAGGTACTTTGGAACACCTTTTGATTTAGAGGGCAGCTATGAACACTTCCAGCTGCTGCACACGTACATGGTATCAGGTCATGAATGTTTTTGGGAGAGAAACAGCGAATTTGATCCTAAATAGTTGATGCTCTAACTGCAGCATCACTTACTATAAAATACATATTTTTTTGCCCTTATAGGTCATGTTTCAAATATTTAGCAATGCTAATATAATAATAGTGTTTCAAGATGCCACCTTAAATGGACATTAACTACTTTCCTTTGAGACAAGCATTAGTTTTTATATGAATAAAATTGCTTGTTTTTCATTTTTATCATGCATTCAGGAAACAACAGCTTCCTAAATTTTAAAGTCACGACTATAAACCTTTGAACAAATTACTCCTGGACATATCAGCAGATTCTAAACTTAAGAGCAAAAAAAAACAAAAACAATTGCACCTCGTTTTACAGTACACAGCTGTTACGTTTTCAGGTGAAAATAGGTATTTTTCTCTCTTATTTACTTGCATAAGAGGTGAAACTCAGTAAATTGGAATATGATTTCCTATAAGGCATGCTTGTCAGATTAAAAATACCTCTTGAACTTAACCTTTAACCAGGTATTAAACATGCTTTTCAAAAAGGTCATATTTCTGTATTAGAAATATTTTTTATTGGTCTGATGTAATAATATAATCTTAGATTTTGTGTTCATATTTGCTGTAAGTGAAAAATCATCATAATTACACAGAAATAAAGGCTTGAAAACATCAGTGTGTAGTAATCCATTTAATGTGTTTCACTTAGTGAACCGAGTTACTGAAATAAACAAACTTTTCAATAATATTCTTGTTCATTGAGGTGCACCTGCAAATGGATGTCAATTTTAAGTCTTGCTTGAGATTGTCAGGCTAAATTTGGTCATACTTTGATTAAACCATTCGTATATAAATACGCTTTGATCTAAACCAATCCATTAGATCACCAGCTGTATGTTTTAGTTGTTTTTTTTTTCCAAGGATTACCTGGCGTTCATCCATCTTTCTATCAACTTTGACTAGCTTTCTTGCACTGGCTGAAGACAAACATCCCCTCAGCATAAGACCGCCACATGTTTTATGGGGGATCAGTCTTTGCATGATGATATGCAGAGCTGTTTTTCCACACATAGCACATACTGTAGTGTTTTCCAGTTAGATCAAATACTTCAGCAACTTTCTTCGGCATGTTGCTTTATCAGTCTGTGTCTAATATTCAACATAATGTGTTTAACATTTTGGAATTGAGTTACTAAATATATTAACTTTTCAGCTATGTTCTAATAATTCATTGGAAAAGGCTCCTCAGTGAAGTTGCTCCTAATGTGATGAAAAGTGGAAACGTTCATAGCGTATGAATACTTTTGTAAGAAACTGTATTTAGAGTCTCATTTTCTTCAGCTTGTCTATTGATAGTAGAAGAAAAAAAAACTAAATGAAATATTTTTATTTCTCCCTCACTCGCTATTTGTGTAAATTGGATTTAGTACACAAACTGGGTTGATTCTCTCTTCTAAATATGATGTTTTTTTTGTTTTTTTTTTACAAATCAGTCAGAATGATGTGTTGATTAGGTAATTACGAAATTACACAGTAAATCAAGCTCTTTCTGACGAATTTTAGCCATTTTCTCTTTTGCGATGCCAGCTTTGCGGAAGAAGGAAATTGCCAAATTTCATGCTTATTTTACCATATGGCAGTTCAAAACTCAAACATCACATTCCCACTGTAAGACGAGCTCAAGCTGTGGGAGGGACAGGATGTGCTGCCGGTCTGCTTGGTGTGAAATCTAAAGCTGTGCCTTCCGTATCTCCATGCATCCTAACTAATGCACATTTTAATTTTTGAGTAAAGTTTGAGGGAGATTTTGAACCTCCCCTGCTGTCTGCGTGATCAAATGTAACGATATAATGATTTCTCGAGGATCATCAGGTACTTTGACATTCTAATTGCACGTCTGAACTTTTCACAAAAAATGAAAACTTGCTGTTAGTATCGGTGCTGCTGCTTTTCTTGTTGCAGCTCACGTTCTCTGAGGAGGAAATTAAAGTCTGCAGGAGCCTGTGCAAACCAACCAGGGCAGAACTGAACACCATAGCTGATAACTGCATAATGGACACACGCAATCTACATGCGCACAAACACAAAAGGAAGGCTTACCCCATTGGCAGCTGCTTAGATCTGGGACAGGCATGGCCTTGGAGGTGGAGTGAAGCAGGAAAGATGGCGCGACAGCAGATCGTAAATGTGAAGGGACCTCGGGGGTGATGTCAATGGGTAGTTGTGTGTAATAGAAAAAAGAGAGATGGAAAAAAGGGACCTCACAGGGTGGAAAAAGAATATGAATTTTATGGAGCCCCTTTAGCTAATAAACAAACCCACATTAGAAGTTTCTTTTAGCAGATGTTGTGTTCTAGAAACTAATTACAGTGACTATAAAGAGAACCATCCAACATGAGGTCATGACCTTCTAATTTTTGCATCTGAAATTTGTTGATAATGCATAATTGCTAATTCCATTTCGAAATGCAAACATTTTGTATCGATGACATTGGTTTCCACATGAATACAAATATATACAACTGACATCATATATTTATGTACACTGCATAAGGAGTTTTTTTTTTTGCCCATATTTTTCTCATTTGCTAAATGACTGAAAAAATTACATATAAATATGTAAACATACACATATCTACATATGTGTATATATGTTTAACATCATATGTTACATTTGTTGGTACTAGTTCTAAGGTATTCCTCCAGTTTACTCAAATGTTGTTCAATTACAAAGCAATTACATATTTATGAATATGTAATTGGCTTGTAATTGGTTTAAAGGCTTGTTAAATGTGGTGTGTGCAAACTTCTGAATTTGTGGAAAGTAAAAGTCTAAAAATATCTTTCTGCTTATTCTGCTTATTAAAAGTCTATTTTCTGACTTTTCAGGTTTCAGCTGTAATTGTATCTCCTGATGCTAAATCTAAGTTTGCTTCACATTTTCACCAGCTTTGGAGTTTTGAAATGCTAAATTGCTCGCAGCCATGAGGATGAGGAGGCTTGTAGCTGTGGGGCTACGAATGTCCTCACATGATGCTGGAGCATGTCTGCTTTGCTTACAGCATCGGAAATGTGCAACAGAAGTTAAACATTAGATGTTTGCTTTGAGTTGAGCAGAAGGCCCTGCTCTGTCCCGCAGTGATGGCACATCTTTAATAAATATTTATAGAGGGCACTAGGGGATATTAAAAAACATGACATGCTAAGGTGGATTTTGTTCCCAAGTAGATAGAGATCTGTGTAGAGTTAGGAAATGAGGTGATAGAATGGAGGTAAGGCAGCCATTTGTTTGGTGATGGCAGACCAACAGATGACTTTTACAAGGACAAGTTTGACAGACATGTCTTTCAAAGTCTACGTGTAGGTAGTGCTAAGCAACCAACATGCAACAGTGCTAAGGGTAATTCAAGGATAGTCACATCTTACTGAAGGCAAGGGAAAATATCCAGAGGAGTACAGACTCGCGATGTATGTATGAAGGTGTGTGTGTGTGTTTATGTATGGAGGGATGGACAGACAGTGTCCAGCAAAAGTATTCATATGCCTTAAAACATGTTTTTACACATCACTTTACAACCACAAATGTCAACGCAATACCCAGTGCAATTAATGGCTTTCCAAAGCAACTAATAGGTGAATTAAGTCTTTGCATAATTATCATCTCAGTAAAAAGTCAACTGATTTGGAAGGCCAAGAAGATTTGTTGGAGAAGATTAGCACACAGAATTAAGTCTAAGATAGATTGACTACACATGAAGAAAGTTGTGAATTTTAAAGCAGCGTTGGGTTATAAAACAATATCCCAAGCTTTGAACATGTCACTGAGCACAACATCCATCATCTGCAAAAGGAAGGATTATGGCACAACTGCAAACCTGTAAAGACATGGCTGTCTGCTTTAATGGACAGACTGGACAAGAAAAGCTTTCATCAGTGATGCAGCGATGTGGTCCATTGTAACTCTTGAGGATCTGCAGAAATCCACAGTTTAGTGGGAGACATGATATCTTTTCCAGTAGCAGGATATATTACAGAACATTAGCTTCTAAATGAGAAAATAGCCCCTGTTCTTTTGCTACAGAAGATATATACTGCTCAAAAAAAATAAAGGGAACACTTAAACAACACAATATAACTCCAAGTAAATCAAACTTCTGTGAAATCAAACTGTCCACTTAGGAAGCAACACTGATTGACAATCAATTTCACCTGCTGTTGTGCAAATGGAACTTTGTACAGAACAAAGTATTCAATGAGAATATTTCTTTCATTCAGATCTAGGATGTGTTATTTGAGTGTTCCCTTTATTTTTTTGAGCAGTGTATTTACCACTGAATATTTTTGCTAAATGTTATATAATAATATAAACAGCCTATGATAAGGAGATATATAGACTAACCATTAAGCTGTATCGCCTTGACTTATATTTTCTAAATACTTTGTCTAGTCCATTTTCTGTTGTAGCAACTATTTATGTTTACGTCCTAAGATGGAAAAGAATATCTCATACAAACACGTAATACAGATTAAATATACAAGTAAATAACTTATGTTAAATAAATAATGCACAATAATAAAGCAAAAGAAAGCTACATAAATTTAACAGCAGATGATATAATCAACCAGTGAGCTTTTTACTTTTGACAACTTTCAGGGTAAAATTCCATTCAATATTTGAATATTTTTAAAAGCTAAATCGAAAGGCATATTCCTGCATAAGTCAAGCTTTTAAATTGATGCATATGTTACTTTCTGACTACTAACACTTATCTGCTGTGGTAAAAAGATTATGCAAATATATTCAGTGTTTTTAAGAGTATTTATGCTTTTAATGTGGTTTTAGGTATGGTGTCTGCTAAACACTGTTGGCAATTCAATGTGGGACCCCCTCATCTGCAAACAGGGAAAATGTTGACGCAGCAATATAAAATCACAACTGCACTAACACAGCAAACCCGATGTCATCTGCTTCAGCTAGACACTAAATGTGCAGAGCGGAGCAGAGTGTACCTTTAATGATGTGCATGATTCAGAGTTTTACCCGGGCGTCTACAGTACCTTCCATCAGCAGCCAAGACACAGAACACTCTGCTCCTATTAAAGGGGAAAGTGCTGTTCTGTGTCCTTTATTTTGAAGTCATTGCACAAGTGTTGTCTCTGCACTTTCTGTAAATGGACTAAAGGTAAGTTTAATTACTGATTTAAAAAATGTGAGATAAAGCTAGTTAATGTAGAGATGATGTTCCTGTTAAGCATTTCATTTTACAGAAATTGATTAATTTAATGTTCATCTTGTATTTTCTCAACTGAAGGGTTAAGGCAAAAATACCTGTAACACTTGAAATACTGAATCGAGTGGCTTCTGAATGCAGTCTGTTCCACTGACTTTTATTCTGGTGCACCAGATTAAAAGGGGGGTTGAATACATTTACACACAGGACGTCTTTCAGATTTTTAGGAACAAAACATATATTTTAGCATTCCAGGTAGATTTTTGAGTAACCTACAGAAATTGGTACTGAAAAACATGAAACGGCATGGGTTAATAGAAAATATCCCCTAACGTGCTTCTAATTTTCTTATTTCCCTTGAGTTCAGTCCATAATGTCGCACCGCTTGAAGCAGCTTTGGTTTCAGAGACTTTATGGTGATGCGTGGTGTTGAATAGCACTTATTATGACCCTGCAGGGTTCATTAAAATTAAGATGCAGCTCTGATTATGTTCAACATCTGCTTCATATTAGAAGATTCGCTCCGAGGTCACAAATCCCTGGGGATATGATCTCCCCCGATGCAAAGAAGACATTGGACCATCAGAGATGGATTAATTAAGCTCTTTGCTCCACAACATGCAGGCTTAAATAACACCTAATTTTCATAATTGAGGATTTTAATATTCCGCCTGCAGTTTAGTACTGACAGGTGATGCATGCTTGTTTAAGGGAAGAGTCTCCTGATTCCCTCAGGGCTTTCCCTATAGTAGTGCCATTTTTCTTATTTATTTATTTTCTTTATTTCTAGTACCCTTTACCAGAGTGGTAGAAATGCATAGGTATCAAACTAGTTCATGTTTATATACAGCTCATGGTATGCCACTTATCTCTAAAGATATCTTCATCTTTTACTCAAAGACATCTTTTGAGTTCCTCCAAGAAATGTGTTCAATGTGGAGGATCACACGTAAAAGCTCTTAGTAATCTGTGTGAGAAGCTGACTGACAGAACCAGCAGTTAAGTACTTTATCAGAGATCTTCTGAGGGGTATTTCCCTCATTGATAGTTTCTCTCATGTAGTGGACATCTCTTCCTTGCCATTAATCAAATCATATCAGAGAAACGTCTCTGAAGTTTGGGGAAGTTAAATGCAAGTCATCCATCACATTACGGTAGGCCTTCATAAGGGAGAGATGTGGACATTTTTCTTGTCAGATGTGCGTATGATCTATATGCAAAGTCAGGTTCTTCTCACACTTAATTATTTTGGGAAGGTTTCCCAGCAATAGAGCAGCAGATGAAAGGCTGAGGGCAGAATGCATGAAAAGTTTCAGCAGAATCAGGAGCATATGGGTAACAGCAGAAAAACACAAAAGTAGAGAATAGAAAAGAGACAGAAGGGAAATCAGATAATGTGAAGACAGAGTTACTCAGAGATAACATCACTGTTTGATACATTCTTGTAGTGACTGAATTTGGCTTATGGGCTAAAAAGGAATCAGTCTAAGTCCTGAGTGACAAGCAAGGAGGAATATTATCAACAACCAGTGAGAGGAAACTTGACATGTTTTGAATGGCCTCATGCTACTTACTGTGTGTGTCTTTGTGTGTACCGGTACTTGGGCAAATAACCAAATTGTAATCGTCTAACCTAAGTTCAAAACAAATTTTATTTCTCTGTCATTTCTGCTTATTAGTCTGTTTCTTCTAGCTGGGCTCTTAAAATGAACAGTTCAGCATTGGTTCCTATCCCTGGCAACCTTTGAGCGAGACGCTGGCAACATCCTGAACAGGTTGCCAGTTCATCACATTGAAACGCAGAGGTGGATTGGACGAACAACAAACGGCACACACAGTCACATTCAAGGACAAATTAAAAAGGTCAATTAACATAAATTTTCAGGCTCTGAGAGGAAGCCAAAGCACCCAGAGAGAAGCCACACATGCATCAAGAGTACATGCAAACTCTGTGCAGAGACCCTGGACTGGATATGAACCCAGTACCCTTTTGTTGCAAGAAAGAGTACACACATTTGTGTCAACACAAATATATAACATACTCCAACTGCTGCTATTTAAAACAGAAAAACAACAATGATTGTGCTACTGTTGCTAAAATACAGTACTACTTTGGTTACTATTGTTACAATAGTGTTTTTTTTAGGACCACTCATCAAATTGTGTTAAAAAGTTTAAAAGTGCTTATTGCTATTTTCAGAGTAACACAAGGAAACCAAACTGAAATGAATCAGCCGGGCTTTCTGTTCACGTAGCCAGTTTACAATTGACATGCTGTGTGAAGGTTTGCTAACTATAGTTTTTAGTTGCTTTACTTCATGGTCAGGAGCTTTCTTAGCTTTATTGCCATAGCAACCTGTTTCTATGCTGCACTTATTTTGTTTCTTGCAGCAACATAAATGTGTAAGCAGCTGCCTTTCAGTTTCCTGACTTGCAGTGCACAGCAAAAGGCATAAAATGAAACGTTCTTGTTGTTTTGAAACTGTAGCATTTGAAATCCCCCATTCCACTGGCAGATGTTCATGAGTTCAAGATAACTGCACATATCTATATAAGATATAATTTAGGTTAGGGTTATTATTAGTGCTGCCAATTGATTAAAAACTCGTAATAATATTAATCAGACTTCAGCACTCTGATTAATCATGGTTAATTACTATGCTTACTGTAGGTCTGACCCCTAAGCCTGACCATGCTTGATAAGTTACATGGTTTTTGGATGTTTGTTTTTGCACAGACCCTTCACATTTAATGAGGCCTTGCTCATCTTTTCACTCATGTTGCATTGATCACTCCAGTACAGATTGTGCCTGTGTACGGTGCTGCTTTGAACTAGGTGACCCTCTGTGGGAGAGAGGCTTCTAGGTCTTTAAGATGCTGTGATTAATCTGAATGATCTTATAATTAACACATTAAACTTTTTTAGCCTACTAATGTTGGCAGCCCTACTTTTAACATACAAAAATACTCCTTAAAGTTGGGGTATGGAACTTTTATAAAAAATAAATATATGCTTTTTTACATATTTATAACTATATAGTATGAGACAGATAATCTGTGGAATTGAGGTCCTTCGCCTTCTTCCAGTACTCCCAGTACTATCTGCAGAATTACACAGCTCGTCAGAAACAACCAATCAAAGTCAGGAGGAGGGGTCTTGGAGGTGTCAATCATCCTCATGTAAGTGCTGTAGCTCTCTGCAATGCTACAGCTTCTGTCCATGAGCAGAGGCTGCCATGAATAACTAGCATGGCCACTGATTATGATGGCAGAAAAACAGTTTTCCTGGAACAGTAAGTTGTTTCTCTGTCATTAGCACATTTAGCAGCGCGTACACTAGGTTCAAAAGGGGTATGAAGACGTTGAACTTATTTAATCATACAACTCCATGCTGTAGACCACGACATAAATAATCTTCCCACTTCCTGTTACTTTATAAATAAATAAAAAGTTCCTAAGCCAGATGTAAACTATTGTAGTTATCAAAGAAAAAAAGGTAATTTTAATCTTTGTTAGGCTGTATGAGAAATATATTATTAGTTATTAGTCATAAGTGTGGTGTGTGAGGACCTTAGATTCTGTAAGACATAAAATCTTCAAGTCTAAAAGTGAACTTAATGCCTCTAAGTGTGAACTACGTATTTGGAACAGTGAGAACACTGATGTGGAAAAACTTAGGAAGTGAGATGGGAAAACTCAAGTTGACTATTTTGTCTATTTAGCATCAAGCTGTGGCCTCATAAGGAGACACATACATGCTAGACACAGATAATGAGTGAAGTTTGAACTTTGTAAAAAACACTCACAGTCACTCATCAACACAGCTGTCAAAAATAACTATGCCAGTTTATGCAGGAGAACCAGACTTGCACACACAGTTGTGTTGGTGAAAAACACTACAAACTAGATGTGTGGTTCAATACAGACTCGACTCAATATATTCAAATATTTTTGAATAGTTGATCCATTTCAAAAACTCAATTCACAAACTGAAATACATTATAGAGATCAATTACACACAGACTGTTTAAAAGCTTTATTTTCTGCTAATTATAACAATTTCCTCAGAAAGCAAACACTTGCACCCCCATCTCTACTGCGTTGCTGTTTTTTTCTGTGATTTTTTTTTCTGTTGCTACAGTTGATGTTTCACCATGTTTCACTCATGTTGTGAGGTTTACCTGCTTTAGCTATGAGTAACGCCATATGTTCATTTACAGTGCTAGGAGTATGAACTATTCTCTGTTCCGACTAAAATTGATTTAGCTTCTTGTAAAGAAAAGAAAAAAAACAGAAAAACTCCCAGGGCTTTGTAGGCAACCCTGTGGCAGTCGAGCATCTGCAGATGAGCTACCTAAAAATCCCTGCTTTTATTCTTTTTTATTATTATTTATGTCGCTTGGCCCAGACTCTGTCTCCTCACTCATCGTAGCTATCTAGACTTTGGCATGGGCTTGGTGAAGTTGACTAAATGTTTGCAGACTTTTAACAGTTTTTTTATTTCCCCATACTATACAGCTATGGCACCCATAGGGCGAACATATAGGAAAAGCCCTGGTTTAAATGTTTCCATTGAAAATAATTGGTAACTGATGTAATTCAGCCATGACAAAATGCGTAACTAATCACTGGTGTTTTTAAAAGTCGCTGATGAATGTTTACTACATCCCTTTTGAAAATTCATTTTCATTTCTGTTAATATGTTCTGCTGCCATGAAGAACTAATCCACTGGCTCCAGTTAAAAATATGATTGATTGACTGATTGATTAAATATTCTATCCAGATTTGCTTGCATAACTACCCACACTTACAACTTTGAGTTAAAAGGTCATATTATTGGCAAACACCCTGCAACTAGTGAACCTTTTTCACATATTCTAATCATTCTATTAACCTAACATAAATAAATAAAAATAATCAAATGAAACATAATAGAACACATGATGTTTTTGGTCATTTTAAAGAAGCGACTATTTTTATGATTGACTGAACTCAAGCTGGCTATCTTTTATGTAAGGACTATGTTTTTTTCTCTTTTCTGTATTGCTTTGGTATCCATGTTCATCTTGCTCCCCCTCTCTTTCTCTAAATGCTGACAGTGCCACTAAGGTTTATCATCTGGACTGCCTTGAAAAGCTCCTTACAGACATATCCTGGAAAATGATTTAGTACTTATAAACCTGTAAGTGAAAGTGTGAGGATATGTCTAAGTCTGCAAGGTGACTAATACAGGGTTAAGAGGGTCATTAGTGAAAAGTGATTTTGACACCTCATCAGCAAAAAAATGTCGCCTTGTTCATTGCTCTTTATCTATGTCTCCTCTTCACTTCTTCATTCACACAGTTGCTTCCATTATGTTGAATAGATTCTCAAAATCAGGGTTATTTTTACATTCTGTGTGGAAGATCATAGTGTTGGGAAGTAAAACGGGAGAGAACACAGTAAATGATTTTTTCTATTGAACACAAGAGGAGGAAAAAAAAAACCATGTATGTTTTTGGATGACTAAAGAATTTATATTTTGTTTCTGTTGTGTGATTTTAAATATTTTTTTCACTCCAGATGAAGGAAAATACATTATTAATGTATTTTAGTTGACTTATAATTTTCTCCTTGTTCGTTAACTTACTAATATAATACAATTGTGTATCTTTAAAACAAAGTTACACTCATTTCTGCTATTGCTACCTAAGTGGAAAATACAATTGTGTAATGCTGTCTATTTATTTATTGTTCTGACATAATCACCTGGTGAATTTAGTTGTAGTTTTCAGTGGCTCATATTACAGAATATTATATATGTTTTCAGTTTTGACCTTCATAACAGAGTGAACTATACAGTGGGTCACTTTCTTTATTTCATTAAAAGGACTTCAATCTGTACAAACGGTGTAACAAAATATTTTAGATGTTTTGAAACAGCCCTGATCTGTAGCAAATGTGGCAGACTGGGCTTCCCACAGAGCACTTTTAAAGCACTTTGGATGGTGCCAGTTTGCTAAATCTCCAAAGTAGTGCACTCAAAAAACCATTTCACCTGACTTTTTGCTCTCATTGGATCATTTGCTATATAAATCTTCACTTTATGTATTCAGATTTGAGGCGAAGACTTTCTCCACTTTCGTTGTGTTTGGCCATTAGCGATGCTGGATTTAATGTAACATCATCACTCTGGCAACTTTCAGCTGTGATCTCAGCTCCTTTATGATTCTTTTTTTTCTTTCTTACATTCAACTTAAGAAACAGCTTCTTTTTTTTAATCATGTTTGATTTTTAAGCTTTTTCTTGGTACATTTTATTGCTTCCACCATGGTTTGTTTCCTTCATGGTGAACTGTTGACTTTTTTCCACATTAACCTTTTGCAGGGCTTAAGAGAAGTAAAAAGCACAACTTGAAAGTGTCTTGTCTTCTGCATGCTGGCGAGGCAACATAATGCAGAATTTCATTTGGCTGAACTGTTGCTATAATTGATGGCTGTAAACTGAAGTGCGATTTCACAGGAGCTCTAGGGTGTTGTCTGGCACTGGAATGCACATTATCAATGTCAGTGTAATTAACATTAGTCAGAGGTATAAAGTTTTAAGGTCACTCAGTTCTGTAATGCTGCTTTGAAGATGTCGCAGTTTTTAACAGTTTTTGAAAGAGAACATTTGGTCCTCTTTGAAAATGAGCTTGTTATTAAAGCAGAAAATTAGCAATTTGCTTGAATGTCTTCACAGGAAACGCTACAAAATCAGGTATTATTGGCAGGGGATAAAGTAGAAACAAAGCTCTATCAGAGCACTGGGACCTTATTACTCCAAACCTATTTTTCCTTTTAGAGTCCTATTGATATTTTCAGAACAATAAGTGTTATGGCCTTTTTTGGCAACAGTTAAGTACAATGTTGATGCAACTGGAGATAAATTATATATTTTTTCAATCAAAAAAACTTTCCACATATTATGTACAGTCATGAACATTTTTGTTCCTCCACAAAAAAATCTTCTTGTTTGGTTTGCCCCAACAAATCATCTAGCCCTCTTTCTTGCTGTTTTGTTCTCCTTTTTCTCAATCAATGTACTCTCTTTCTTAAAAAAATAAAAGAACAAAATTCAATGAATATTCATCCATCCATTCTTTTGAATGTGCTGCTTAGTTGACATTTTGTTTATGCAAATGAAACCAGAAGCTGCTCTACATTTTTGTCCATCTACCTATTTTCCCAGGCTTGTTAAAATCTGTCTCCATCTGTCCAAGTCTTTTTTCCCCCCCATCATTTAAGAGGCAAAGGTAGAACGCAAACATAGTCTGAACAGTAATCAAGGACATCAACCCATTCAGTTCATTTTATTACTTTTTTAAATGCAACATCAGTTTGTCATGGAAAAAAGTGGTCATGTAATGTTACTTTGACCTCACTCTGAAGCTGGAACTGAACATGTTGTCTTTTCTTGAAAACAAGAGTTTGATTCATCACTTCAGAGACATGAGGACTGCCTCTTTTGAAGCTACAAAATATTTCAGTCAGCTTACAAGTAAGCACTGAAAACAGCCAACATATATATATATATATATTTTTACCGTATTTACATATGCTTACAAACATGTAAGCCTGTTGCTTGTTAAGAAATATTTATGTTTATGCAGAAATTGAGTTGCATTCAGGGTTGTAGGTGGATTTTACTGAAAAAGTCTTTAACATTTACCCAATATTAATCGCTGTCATGATGTAAACATATGTGACTAAAAACAACAAAAATAAATGTGGCATGATGTTTGAAAAGACACAATGTTATGTCAGATTAATAAAAGATTTTTTTTTCTATTATATTTCCATACATTCCTTAGTATTTAATAGTAGCACTTTTTAGCCACCACATTGTGTGAGCTCACTCCCTGGAATGAGAACTTAGTGAGCAAACAGGTTGTAATGGAACAGTTTAAATCTTTCATTAATTGAATAAATGCACATATGCACATTTATGTATGAATTTTAGTTATGATAATGGTTAGTTATATTAACAGTTTATTAGCATTTAAAATGGTTGCTTATTATTCTGCCTTTCTAAGAAAAACTAAAGCAAAACTTTAAATAACATAACTAGCTGATCAAATTAATCTGAAACAATAACTGATATTTAGATTTAGTAGACTATTACATGGCTTGATGACCATAGGAAAAAAAAGTATTTAGGTTAAAAGGAAACAATATTTCATTAATCAATTAATGGAAATAATTCACAACAAAGAAAACTATGAGGCAAAAAGATGATCATTAGTAAAGGGTAGTCATGTATGCATGTATGGATATTGTGCTAAAACATCTTATGATGTTCTGCTCAAAACCAACCAATGGGGAGAGACAAGCGCTCTGTCAACCAAAAGAAAAGGTACCGTAATGCTTTTATAGATGCAGACACAGGAACCATGTGACTCAGTCTGTCTGATGGTCTGCTTCGCATTTCTGCAGCGTAGATCTAGATAAGACATATGTTAATATATTGGAGCCAACTGCCACAAGGCAAAAACATTGAGACGCGTCTTTATTCGAGTAAATTTGCTTCTTTACATAGTCATCCACTTTGAATTTATTTTTCACTCAATTTATTCAAATAAAAACATATCCAAAAGTGGGATTTGTCTCACGACTACGTTTGGGTTGTCACTGACTTGTCAAGTTACATTTAAAGTGAGTTCTGTGGAGAACATTTGAAAATTAGATTATTATAATTGAGATTATACATTTCTCACTGTGTGGACGTGTTTGTCTCATATCTATTCTGGATTCACCTGAGCTCTTACCCACCAACAGTTAGAAATTGGTACCTGCCTTCCAACAATCCTTCATAGTAATAAGTAGGTGTTGAAAAATGGATGGGTGAATAGATATTTAGGCACACATTTAGCAGAAAAAGAAAATTAAGAAAATGTTTATGGAGTTGATTTAATTATGCATAGATCTGTGTGAGAAAGTTGACAAATAACACAGTGTTTAAGAACAATTACTTTTGCTCATGCAGCCAGTCTGGATTTATTTTATGCCTGAGCCAAATTTCATCTGACTGTGAGGGCATAAACAGAAAGAAAGCAAAGTATCAGTAGGTGTCTTTCCGACAGGAAATAACACATTCATTCTTAAAACTTTTTGTAATTAGCCTTTTTTCACTGTCAACAAGTTTAATGAGACCAAAATTATATAAAAGCAGTGTTAGAAAGGAACAGTAAAAACAAAGCCTTCTTCACCTCACAGCTTGCTAAACCATGGCTTGATTTGATCCCTGTCAGAATTTTTGCCTGCAAAAGTCTTTTTATTTTAAAATTACTGATGATGATTGTTGCAATGAGCTTGAAAACAGTGAAACTTCCGAGAGGAAACAAGACTTTTGAATTTCTTTAAGTTATTTGTCAGATTTTTCTTTAAGGCTGGTCTTTCTGCACAAACTAACTTCCATGTTCACTGCTGTACTGAAAGTAAGTTCTAAATGTTATTGGTGATAACTTTTAATTGGAAGTGGTTGTTTTCAAATTATGTTTCTGTTAAAGGGCCTATTGATTCAACCCATATTTCTCTATCATTTAAAGCAGCAACTGCAGGTGCAATAGTCGGTCAAAAGGCTAAAGTTACTTTTTTCAAATGGATAGACAACTAAAACATAACAACATATCCACCAACAAGTGAATATGTTATGTCATGCAAAGTTTAAAAAATGCTTAATTTATTTGTGAATGGATTTACCTTGTCATAATCCAACACTCTAGTTTTGCTCCTTCTTTCCGAACTATTTCAAACTCAGTCAGATTGCATTAAGTACATCAGTGAAGAGGGAGTTTAAAGTTTCACCACAGATTCTCAATCTGATTTATACATCTAAACTTTGACTGGACCATTGATTTGAAAAAGCTTTTCTCCTGTATAACTAACCCTTTAAATCTAAGAGTCCACTAATTCAGAGACTTTCAGAAGCACATGGCAAACATTGTGTGAAACAATGCATTAATTGCTAAACAATATGTTGCACATTGAATTCAGCAGCTAAGACTATATGACCTTCCAATCCATTTTTAAACTCCCTGAACACAACTCGCATGCCAACTAGATGAATAATTAAACATCATACTTCATAAATTACCTCAACCCACTCGACACATCTCTGCCTCTGCTGCTACGACACTTTATGCTGAGCAGACAACATTGTCACAAATCGAAAGCTGAGTCTCCACAGACTTCAACGATATGTGTCACACCGCTCTACAACAAAGAATCAGGAAGATGGAAGCCAGTGAATAACAACAGAAAGCTTTTCGATAAACAACGCAAAATTTCTCTTTCCTTTGCTGCTTTTCCATGAAAAATGTTTCTGTCGATAAACAACAGTTTTCTGTCGTGGGTGTACAATTTTTGAGCAGGCAACAAAAGTTGTGTGGATGTGTGCATGAAGGGGTGAATGGTTGAGTGTAGTGTAAAGCGCTTTGGGCCCTTTGGATTTGATAAAGTCCTATACAAATCCTGGCCATTTACCCTTTAAATGGTTAGTGTCAAGGTTGTTGTATTGCTATAAGGTGATGCTCCGCCAGTCTTAAGTCTTTTCCAGTAACTAAGAGATTCTCTTCTAGTAATGGTCTGTATTTGGTGTCTGAGTGAGATGGTGTTAAACCCGAATGACTGTGACGTAGACATGGACCAAGATGTACTGTTGTAACCAATAGGGCACCACTAAGTTTTGATGAACTATTGAAGAATTAAACAAATTTACACCAAAATGACACAATTTGGATGGTAACAGAAGGTGTGTGTGGGGGCGTGGTAGGGGATATTATGTATTTTCGAGGCATAGTGCCACTTTATAGCACAATCAAAGAAGCGTGCTAACTTTAGTGAAGTGCATATCAAAAACAACTTAAAAGAAATTTGACTTCACATCATGGCCATATCCAACGGCTTGAAATTAACCTCTGTCTCTTTAAAAATTCCTATCCTTCCTGACACTCCTCCTTCAGCAAGTCATCACGACAATACTCCTCCATGCTGTCCATAGTTTCACCAGGTGTTTGCTAATTGCTGTTGCTGAGATAGAGTTCAAAGAAGACAATTTTGCATAATAAGCACCCTTTAAGGATCAATTCATACAACTTATCTGCAAAAAAAGTTTAATTTGGGTTTAGTTACACTTTAGCTATGTACCATTTGGGTTAGTCTGTCATAAAACGTGGAAAGGTTTAAAGGGTATGAATGCTTTCTCAAGGCACCGTATGTAAAGTAGTTATAAATTGCTACAGAATGTCCAAGTTTTGACATGCCCTGTTTCCATTTAATTTAGAGACCGTCTGCGGTGGTAGCAACTAACGTTAGTTGAAATTTGGCAGAAATTGATTTATTATGCTATACAAATACACAGCATAGATAAATGATAAAGAGGATTCCGAGTGCATATTTTCCCAAAGGGGATTCACTTCTGTCACTGACATATTAATCATTTCAGGGGGAAGAGTGACAGCATGCGTGTTTCATGAATTAATAAAGGCCTTGCTGTACAACAAAACTTCCCGATTAATCTAGATAAGGTCATAACTCAGCCACATTTTTTAAAGAAGTCGTGTCAGCCTGTGCACGAATTAAACATACACACACAGACTGACACACGTCCAAAAAAATATTTTTACAGTACTGTGGCTTTTGATGTGTGTGGTAAGAAAATAGCTTAGAGTTAATACTTATTATTCAGAAACAGTGGGGTGGTGTTGAGCACAGTGGTAAGCCCATTTTTTAATAAACAGCACACTGCTGAGCTAAGTCATATCACAGTAACTGTTTATGTAGTATATCTTTCAGTGCATGAACCCAATGCACAAAGGCATATGGGAACAACAGAATGAATGTTTTTAGTATGTAAAGTTAAATGAAGACATTTCACAAGTGACTCATTGTCTTAATAGGCCAAAACTATTGATAGGTTTTTATCAACGGTTTTATTGATACATGGTGACTTCAGTCTATGTAATAAATTTTGAGCTTTATCAACTTTTCTTAGAATAAAAGTGAAATGAAATACTCCAAATTAGCTATTTAAAAAGACAAAAGAACTGAAATGCATAAAAAAGTTTAATTCTATTACAATAAAATTCTGTTTAATGCAAATATAATTTTTTTTTTTCAGTTCAGGTTGTGATGTTAATTTTTTACTAAAAGTTGTCTCTTTACGCACACATGGAGATTACTGTCTACGTTAGCAAGTCAAGTCCAGCTTTTACATCTGGAGTCTGTTAAAGGAGAAGAGTTTTTCTTATTAAACTGTATATTTAAAACTTAATATTGATGGAGACCTTCTGATATATGCCTCTACAATTTGTTTAAGACAGGATAAATGCAAAAACCTCACAGTCTTAAGTACTTTGGTTGTAGTGACCAATCAAGATCCACAAAAGGGTCATTTAGGAGTTTATTTTTAAAAACTTTCCCTAATAAAACTTAATTTTCTCAATACTTTCAGGATGTATTTCATGGTAAAGTGTGGGGGAAAACTGTGATCATTAATTAAATTAAAAAAAAAAAAAAACATAACGTGTGATAATTTTACCTCAATCATCTTTCTTGTTTTCTTCAGGTGAGAAAAACATTGTTTAATAAATATTCAAAAGTTGTTGTGAACATTAATTACACATTGTCTGGGTGATAAGATGATGATTTATGGACAGTTTGCAAAAGATATGGTTCATACTGGGGTGACTGGATTAATACTTGTGGGTTACTGGTTCAAACATTCCCTCTATCCTTTTCACTCGTCATGTCCTTGGATAAGACACCTCATCTACAAGAAACCTCACCTGCATCCATTCAGTGTGTGTGTGAATGGATGTAAAGCCCTTTGTCTAGATTAGATAAAGCACTGTACAAGTACAGGTCACCTTCTATAATATGCATCATAATGTGATCATTGTAAAGTTCTGTCTGAGAAAAAATATGTAGTCCTTGATCCCCTTCATTTCATGTTTTTCCTTAGTCTAGAAGATGTAAAAAATATTTTAAGTAGGACATAACTGTTAATCCACAACAGATGTGTGCATGCGTTTGTGTTTGTGTGTGTAACTTTTACTCTACAAGTCAAGGTGAGAATGTTTTACTGTAAATAAGCATAGAAAGATCAATGGGTTCTTTGAATTGCATGTATTGAAGTACAGCATTGGCTGAATGACATAAAAACAGAAAGTATGGATTCAACAAAAGAGTCTCACAGTTTTTAATACAACATTCAACAGTAGTTTCTTAGCAACACCATGGCAGCAGCACAAAAACTGGACTCCTGCTTTTTCACTCACAAGCAGGGTGGCTCTTTACAGAGACAGCAGTATTTAGTCAGCAACGAGAGATGATGCCACTTACGAATCCCTTCAGGTCTGCAACATCTGGCTTTTATTGACCTATGTCCTGATGCACTGGCAGAAACCTGTGCCATAACATCTGTTTAAAGGTGACCCTGACCCCTGTGTAGCACCTTGGTGTAAACTTGTACCTTGCTCTCGACATAGATCATTACCTCTGGCCAAACCAGAGGGGGTAACGTGAGCGAACACTGACACACAAGGAGTCAGAGCTCTGCTCAAAACAACAGCTTCATTCTGACCTTTTTTGTAACCTCAGAAAAACTTTTTGTGCCATTTTATTCTTACAGCTGTAGGGTGTCTTGTCTGTCATTGGTTCACCTGTTGTCACAATGCAAGCTTTTGGCACCACATAGAATAATAATATCTGTTTTTTTCCAAATAAACATTCACATAGATACATTTTTTAAAAATATGCTTATGATTTAGAGGAATACTGTTATAAGAAATGACACAAAGGCCAACTCCTCTCAACCCTAAATAGTTTGAATGGATAACTTATAATTATGGTATTGTTTGACAAACCACAGCCATTTGGCCAGCCTTCTGCTGCTGTTTATCAGGAAGCTTTTTACTGGGCAGCTCCTTGAGACCATGCCTCCTCTCTCCAGCTACATCATCCATCTCATCTTCAGTAAATCCTAGGTCTGCTAAGATTCCCACCTCGAGGGCACATGACGCAGCTTTGCCAGCTGCCCAAAGTAATGTCACCGTTTTTTATTTTCATTTAGAGCTACAATCTAGTGGGAAATCCTCTTGAATCTAATACCTGTGCTACATTATCTGGTTTGCATTTCATTAGCATACATTGCTTTAAATAGATATTGCTAATGTTTTTCCTATTTCAAAATGGAATATGTAGCTTATATAATTTGATCTCCACCCCACTTTTTCCATACAGAAGAGTTACCCATCTCTGCACGCTGAAGGCTAAGGGCAGCAAAATCTGACTCCTTTTCTGACTATTTACCTTAGTTATTTAACCACTTGGTGGGACGTATAAAGCTTTGAATTGTAATTCCAGTCAGATAGTTCATTAAGTTTGGGGTAGAAAAAAAATAAACATAGGCGTTACAAAAAAAGTAAGTTGCTCAGTAGGGCACAGGATGTGAAAGCTCAGACAGATTGTATTTTTATGCTATTAATTCATGGGTTAATTGCCATACATTCAACACTGTTGCAAATAACAACTGCTAGACCTGAGATGTATTCAACATGAGAGTCTTCTGATGAAACCCAAAGTTTCAGTGTGGATGAAGAAACAAATGAAGATGGAAAAAATAAAACCCTTCTGCATATATTGTAGATAAAATAAAATATGAGGTAAAGCAAGCCAAGTGTGTAGGGTTTTGGTTTCAGAGTGATAAAATAACAACATCAGTGTTTCACTCCAAACAACAGATGACCATTTACAGCTTTTACAAATATAGAGACAGAGTGCCAGAGTGGAAAACACTGATGTTTCAAAGAGATACTATTGAATCAGAGCAAGTATTTTGCTGAGAATGTAAATTTCAAACACAAAATAACTGCTTGTTGAGTACAAGCATAGAGCACATTAAATCCACCCACCAAAGAAAGTGTGTCACTGCAGTCTGCTTATTCTGAATATTCAGTGAGTAATCAGCAGATAAGAATGTGGCCTAATGCTTGCACCATTTAAAGCTGTCCTGCTCATAAAAGGAAGCAAGTAATTACAGCTGATTGCTCATAAAGCACTGGTACATAACTCATATCATAGTAAATTACTTTTAGTTTGAGGGAAATAAAACTTTAACTGGCTAAACAAAGAATATTCATACTGTTTGTAACTCTGGCCTGCTTATGTGATTTTACAGGGAAGAGAGTTGATCAAAAAGTGACTGTCTAGTCAAGGGTAGAAGAGAACATGCTTTCCAAAAGTGTTTACAGTACATTTTAACATGTTGTCATTTTACAACTACAATCCTCAATGTATCATATTCTGGAAATAAAAGGCACCCACACAGTTGTGTATAGACGCAAAGAGGAAGAAAAACAGTATATGACTTACAATTTTTTTTTTTTTACAAACATTAGTATTTAGCCCACTAAGTCAATAATTTGTGGAGCCACATTTTGGTTAAATGACACCTGCAAGACTTTGGGGGTTTTGTTCTGCAAGCAATACAAATCTAGAAAATAAAATATTTATCCATTCTACTTTTCATAAAAGCACAACCTTATTCAAATTGGATGGTGTTTATGAAAAACGTTTTTCAAACTTGCCCCAGATTCTGAATTGGACTAAAGTCTCAACTATAAGGGATCCATTCTGATACATGGTTGTATCTTTATAGTTTTTGCCGCTGATAAAACTGAGCAGAAATCTTCCATGTTCACATCAATATATGTCAATTTATAGAGTTTGTACAGCAAACCATAATGATTGTAATTAGATGTTTGGATCACAATCTTTCAGAGTTGATGCTGAGCGCGGTGTGTCTGTGTCTCTTTTTAACTGCCCTGTCTTCAGATATGGCCATGGAAAACAAACAAAATGCAAAGAAAATGCAATCTCCTCTGATGGACTGTAATACCGTCGCAACAACTTAATGAGGCAGCACCATTTTCAACCTCTTTGCCACTTCCACACTGCCACATTCCTGGACACACACACGCACGCCAGCATATATGAAACACACACAATTCACCACCACTGTGCTTTCTCATCATTTGGAGCTTTGCCCTAAAATGCGGGCTAGAATGGACAGACTCGAGGCCTTTTATATCCCCCATTAGCTGTGCTGCACATATAAATTAGCAGAATCACGGCAACCATGGCTGCGTGCTGCCAAAGGCAGACTTGTGCTTTGCAGTCCTCCATAAAGCTCACATTCCACCACGATAGACCGAAACACTGATGTCTCGCATAAAACAAGCTGCTTTGGACAGCCGCGCGGTGATGGCTTGGCACTGTTATGGTGCTGTTATGACTTTAGCTGTGCTATTAGCTGAGTTCTGAGTCGAACATGAAACACAGCTGGCCTGTTTTAGTCTGCAAGCTTTAATGGATATGTTCTGCCACATAAAATGAGCAATGGAAAACTTCTGCCACTGTTTGTTAACTTTTCAGAGTTGTCTTACTCAGTTTAACCAGGCGATTGTTGTTTAACTAGTTGGATCCCCAAATGTTTCCGTTCTTTAAACTTACTGTTGTTGTCTGCGCTGTTTCTAATGAATGTGGAAAGAAAGCTGGAGAAATATCCATCATGGTTTTGATGAGGAATGATGAAATGCTGGATGTAAGATTACACCCAGTTACACAAGCTGGGGGTGCAGAACCCAGCTCAAGTTAACTCCAAAGATGGATGGATAAAACACAAGGTGTAAGTTGGGCTGCTGCAGAAGCTGGTAGGAGAAGTAATCCCCTGGTTACATGCCTATATCGCTAACAATCAGGTGACTGAATTACAAAGCACTCTTCATGTACCAGACAGTTCTGAGGAATATTACTGCCACCTGGCTCTAATGTGTGGGTTCATTTATTCACTTATGAGAAGCTACTGTCAATACTAGTTATTGTAAATCTACATTAAAAATCCAAATTGCAGGTCTAGCACACTTCAAAAAATTTTAACTAGCGATTTAGATTTTTACAGAAAAATTGAGGGATCTTTATCTGCAGAGTCTATATTGTATAAGACTGCAGATAAGGATCATTCTAAGCAGTCTGGTTTATTGGGGGTTCTCACACTTTCTAAAAGTAGAATGGGAGACAGATCTGTTAAGTATCAGGCCCCTCTCCTGTGGAATCAGCTCCCAGAGTCATTTCTATGTCTACTTTTTCCAGCTGCAACCTAAGTAATATTTTTATGCATAATTTAGAATAATTTATGTATAATTTGTGTGGTGTGTTACAAATATGTACAAATCTTTGTCTATATTCTGCTAATGTCGAAAAAAATGTTATTTTGCAGTTGCAGTGTTTCCATTAAATAAGAAATTGAATTAAAATTATACGTGAATAAGCTTAATCACATGATGAGTCATTAAAAATGATGGAAGTGATGAATGTAAACAGTTGCATGACATATATTCATAACTCAGCCATATTGCTAGAACCTTTTACCAATCAGTCATCAGAGGAGATGTTGGCGTCTTATTCAGGAATTGGAGCATTAAGCCTTTTATACTTGGGACTATGTATGCAGCGTTTTGGAGAAATTGTAGTTGGCAATTATACAGCTTCTGTCTCATTAGACTTTAATGAACTGTGTGAGACTGTGAGAGCTCTGGTGGAGTCAGCTCCATTCTCTAAAAAAAAAAAGAAAACACACACCATCATCCTTCTACAACTTTCTGCTCTTGTCTTTGTTGTTTCTGCCAGTAGTAACATCCAGCATGTGATTCATGTGAAAAAAGTGATTCCAGTGATTGCAGTTTTTCAAAATACATCTATTTCAATACAGCTGAAAAACCACCTCACAACACAAAATCTTTTTAAAATTGAAAAAGCAGGATTTTTTTTTTTCTAAATTGGTGATTCGTTTAAACAAATATGTTTTCATAATTTCAATTTGCACAATTCTATGGTTAATGGAAACACAATTTTTGTGTTTCTGATGGATTTCTTAAGGATTTTTAATTGAACCAAGAAGCTTGAAAAAAAGCCATTTTCTTTGACATTTGAAATAACTTAATTGCATGAATAATGTGCTTAATATGCAGCGAGTGCTACAAAACATTAAAGGCTAGAAATACGAGTATTAAACAGAATGTCATAAAGTCAGATGCATAAGGCCATTACTAAGACACAATGGTAATAGTTTTAGACATATATTATTGTAAAACACTGCAATTTATAAGACTATAATGAGAGAAGTTTTTCTTTTTGAGGGGTGTTTATTATTTATGCCTTTTGTTAAAGAGGATTGGGGAAATGTATTTTTATATTTGTATGCTTTGTACTTATATATTTATTTTGTAATATAGCTATATTTTCAGATAAATTTAGCATTAAAGACAGCCAATCATATTTTTTGTCCAACTTAGTTAGTTTGGCATGTATAAATATAAAGTCTTTCCGGGAAATTTGTATTATGTCTAAAACATATCAAATCCCCATGTTGGAGGATGCAGCTGGGTTTTTGAACCCAGCGTTCTGTCTTCTTTGAGCTGATAGGCCATGGCACCGCTGCTGGGGATCTCTACAATGCAGACAAAAACACAGATGGTGTTCTAGGACTGAGAAATCAGCACGCCTCCTCTACTGGAAAGAGAAGCATCATGCAACATACTTTTCATCTCTTTGTTGATGTTCCAAACATCACGGTGTGCAATTCTGTGAAACTGAAGGAGGGACAAGATCAGGATGTTTCCTGACAACATCTAAAAAACAAGTTACCGATAATGATGATTATCATTACTATATTAGTAGTACCACCAATTTGTGTCTTTATATTCAGAAATTTTGTTTGGAATTTGAATTCTTGGCATGTACCAATCAGGTGTGGAATCAGGTAACGTGGAAAAACCCACAGGTTATCTCTGTACTATGGTCTGTGAAATATATCAGACAGCAAGTAAAAATTGTGTTAGAAGCAATAGAAATTGGTCAAACAAAAGGATTTTTTTTACACATTTGACAAGGGCTAAATTGTGATGACTAATCAACTGAGTCAGACGTTTCCAAGCTGCAGCTTCTGAGGGCTTTTTCCTGTCTGCAGTGCTTAGTATCTATGAAAAGTGGTCCAAAGGAAGGTGTTGACTTGGCCTCTAAATCATCCAGATTTCAATCCAATGCAGCATCTGCTGGATGTTCTCTGCAAACAAATCCAATCCATGGAGGCCCCTCCTGGACTGAAGGGGTCTGCTGCCGCTTGGTGCTCGATCCCACAGCTCACCTTCCCACTGGTAGAGTCCATGTCTCAGTGATTCAGGCTGTTACACCAGCATAAGTCTGACCAACACACTATAATTCAGGATGTTATACTTGATTGGTCTATAATCTAAAATAGAGCAGAATAAAATTATTTGTCAAACCTCATGATTAAACTATTCATAGTTTTGCTCACGTCAACACCACTGATGAGAGCTGTTTATAATTTTAGGATTCAGAAATAATGAGCGACGTTATCATGTCCTTTTACAATCTGTTGTAATTGGTAAAACATGACATTCCAGTCTTTCCCTCTATATGGTTGCATTTTTAGTTTGAAGCCGAAAACGACCACAGAAAAATACTTAAATTCACAATTAATGAGCTCTTGGTTGTCTAAAAGAAAAAGAATATGTCTAATCGCAGGCGAATTAAATTAGAATTATCCTTCTTTTGTTCTGTGTAGCAGTGGAGTAGACAAGGCATACAGAAATATATAAACTAGTATGTTTTTAGAATCCATTTCTTCAGGACATTCTTCACAGATGAAGGGACTGCTCTGAAGTTATACAGTAACTCATTTAATATGTACAAGTTATTGTTTCTGTCTGGATTTTACTGGTGCTGCTCGGCAGGAAACTATTTGAGATCATGTAAAAATGAAGATATCAGAATAATCGACTCAGATGAATCTCATGAATGAAGAAAAATGGTCAATAATGAATGGAGCATTTCAAGATATTTTAAAAGATAATGCAGGAAGAGAAACCAATTTTGCTAAAATGCTATTCCCTTGTTTAAAATTTGTTATGAAAGGCTTGCCTGCACAAAGGCAAATTGAGCAGAATTGCGTAAAAAGGCAGTGGAAAGACTAATGGCACACTGTTCAAAATATTTTTAAAAAAATACCATAAAAGGAACTGGTCTAGTCATTATTTTGAGCTTCTTAAAATTCAAAAAAAGAAGTTCTTTCAGACTAAAGTTAATATACATTAAGGTGTTTTTTCTCTCTAGCTGATGGCATCTTGGGGACAAACAGTTCGCAGGGTGTATGGAGCCATATATGGGTTAGAATGCAGACACACATGGTCAGCTAATTTACCAGACATCAAAGTCAGTATGCATCCCTTCTGTCAGCCTCCAAAGGGAATGTACCAGCAAGATAAATGGGGATTTTGGTATACTGGATTCTGTAGTAGAGGGAGAGGAGAGGACAAAAAGGAAGAAAAAAACAACAAGTTGAGTTAAATCCACCTAATATAGCAAAGGAAGCATTAAAATAATAATTTGACTAAATATATGCATGAACAGAAAAGTGGCTCTGACAGAAAAAGCTGAGAATAGGAAGAGTAGATCATCTTCGCATATGGATTTGCATATGGAGCGGCTGCTCCCTTCACCAGTGATCCGGCTGTCACTGAACAGGTGTGAGGCAGGAGGCTTTGGGACGATCAGAAAGAGACAGTGAGTTAGAGTTGTGTGCATTGCCACCAATCATCTCAAGCTCCATGTTCAACAGCCCTAAAAACCAGAGATAAACTATCAGATGCATGTTATTTCTCAAGGAGAACCCCCTGCATACTTGTGTCTTTGCCCCATTCTAATGAAATTCTGCTTTTGGTCTCACAAAATTAAATGGAAGGGAACGAAAGATGCTGTAGTGGGTGTACAGTCAACAACAGTGACTTTAATTCTACAGTAATTTAAAATCCCATTGAAACTTTTCAAATACCGCCACAAACTTCAATGTATTTGATTGAAATTTTACATAACAGAACAGCTGTGAATAGCTGTGAAGCATAAGAAGATTATTCATGGTCTTGTAAAAAAAAGTTGGGCTATGTCTCTAGCAGCTCTCCACACCTACAGACAAAAGACCTTCCCCATTCTTTTTCACAAAACAGTTCAAGGTCAGGCAGATTGGATAAAGAGCATTTGTGAACATCAAAGTTCATGTTTTTGGGATGGGGATGTTGCGTTCATGGTGAAACAGAGTGGTAGTTTTTCAACACACATACTGTTTAGGATGTACAGTAGTTTAAATAGTTTAATGTTCATCTCATATGACTAGAGCACCTTCTTCCACATGTGGGTATTCTCTACATGGCTTAAAGCATTTTCTAAGTGGTACTTCATGTATATTTTTTGTTTTAACAGTGTCTTTACTCATGTTTCTCATAATTTAGGTCATATTCATGGACTGCATGACTTACAGTTTTTATATCCCTTTTCTCCTTCCAGAGCTGTGGATCTCTGCTGCTCCTACAGAATGACTTGCACCTCTGATTAATGCTCTCGTTGCACTCTGAGATACTGGTTTATAACCTAACCTTGCTGTCACATTTTATTTAGGGATACAAGCACAATGAATTTATTTCTGCTCCTTATTATGAGACAAATGTCAGTCATTAATTTTGGTTCCAAGTTCTATGTCATATCTCCTGTCTTGAACATTTTTAGCTTGTCGGCTGCAGTCTTTTGTTGACTGTGGTAAATAGTGGCAACAATCAGTGTTTTATTTTCTGGCCTGATATATTTCCTTGTCACTAATGTGGCCACAACAAAACAGTAATTATATAACTGGTTGTTTAAAATGGTGTATGCTGACAGCGTGTAAACAACATGGTAAAAGTCAACTTTTACCATGTTGTCATTTTTAACAATATTTAACCTAGAGGAAGTTGTTATTCACATTTAAATGAATGTTAATTATTACTCTTCTGAACTTTCAGAAAGACCTCTTCATTTGTTTTTGTACATTTATTGATAGAATATAATCTAAAATTTTAATAAAAAGCTCACAAACTAACACTAACTGTGAATTAAAATGTTTGTTTAGAGGTACTACTTCTTGATATTTAGTTGCCATGAGACTTAAGGTGGACACATTCTTAACCATGTCAGAAAAAACAATTGTTACAGAATTTAATGTAATGATTTATTGAACTATTTTGGCTAGTGTTTAGTGTTTAAAGTCATTGTGAGATTGATTTAGTTTAGTCATTGTTCGAACTATCTAAGAATTGGTTCATAACATGAAATCTTCAGTCCATTAAGGCAAGTTTTCCTCAGGAAAAAAATTGTCAGGCAGGTTATGCAGCCAGCAGTTGCTTAAATGGGTGGGTTAAAATAATTTATGCAAAATAGTTTTTCCATGGAAACCATTTCTTTTTCTGCAGTCTTTCTTGGGCCGCCTGTGCCAGTTCAAGAAACCAGCTCAATTGATTGAGAGGTAATTGAGTTTTTCACTGACCCCCTCCCTTTCCATCAGTGGAGGAATCATACTTCAGCTGCAAAACTGCAGCCCTCTCCAGGCTACATTTATTCCTGACAGATGGGCTGATTGCAGCTGCTTTCTTCAATCTAACATGACATCTTATTGCTATTACCTAATTCTCCCCCTCAGTCATCATCCTTTGACTTCCTGAAAATGCTGGATGGCTCTTCCTTCTGTCTTTCAGGCATGGGTGCATCATCCCTTTCTCACTCTCTCCATCTTCATATGCTTATAATGTGCTTCATCCTTCCCAAAATGTATGCACATTCTTCACTCTCTTCATGTACGTGAGTGTGATGATGCAAAGGGCGTGTCCCTTTGCCACGATCAGAGAAAGTCACCTCAAATCAACAAAGTGAATCTGACCAAGAGTAATGGATTTAAAGTGGTTACTTCATTGCAACATATTAATCTGGTGTTAAACATTTTCTAATATCTAACTCTGAAGGAATGGTGCCAAAATGCAAGTTTCATTTTTCTCTATTATATCAAGCATTGAATAGAAATGTTCTTCTGAATTAAAGAATCTGTGAATTTGTTCCTTTTTTCAATTGGACTACGAAAATCAATTAAACTCAAACTTCAGTGATAGTCTAATTTATTGATAGGCAACTATAAATGGTTCTCACACTTTCACACCTAAGGACAATTTAGAGGCACCAATTAACCTGACAGTCATGTTTTTTGCAGTTTGGGAGGAAGTCGGAGAGAACGTGAACTTGGAGAACAGACAGAGAAACCCTGGGGGATTCGAACCTGGGACCTTCTTGCTGCAAGGCAACAGTGCTGCCTAATTTTATACAGTTTAGTTTGTATGTAATTGTAAGTGAAAACAACTGTACGCTTATTTTCACTGTTAATCTAACAGAGCCCACAACGAATGCTTTCAGCCTCGCTGACTTTCGTTCTTTTCCTGTACACGCTTAATTTCCTGAGACCGTTTAAGTACCTTTATATTCTGCTTGTTTCAGGTAAAGCTGTTTTCACAGGAGTATTATTGTGTAGACAGTCAACAAATACAGCAAGACACTCCCAAGTCATCTAAAGACTGCACATGGTAAACCGAACGCCAACACATCGGGGCCACAGAGCCCAGACATGCAGTTGAAACACAGCATGAATTATTCCTCTGAATAAAAAATATGAGCACGCTTCTGTGCATGTGTTGGTGTTTTTGCTGGAGTGTTCCTGGGGATAGATGTGTGTCTGTCTGTGTGTGCATGCATGCAGGACTCCTCATGAGGACAATTCAAATGTTTCCAAAGTATAAATGGCTGCAGTGCACCATCAGAGCTTCTTTCCTTTATCAATAAAACCTCCAAGTACTTTAAGTGGTAAATTGTGACTTTAACAAATGTTATCAAAAAGACTAATGCAAATGTTTTCAATGACAGCAAGGTGACAGAATTACTGAAGAATCACTGAATAATTTTATTAACATCGTGGTAATCTTAAACAAATACATGGTGTCAGCATACAGGGACGAGTAGAGTGATAAGTGCTCACATGTCCCCATTTTAAAACAGGAAACCACCAAAAAAAGAAAGAAAAAAAGAAAAGAAATCCTAAATGAAATATATTCCTGAGATGCAAAAGAAACAAAACTGATACAAATAATAACAGCACATCACTACATGCGATTGTGTCACACGTGATCAATGCGGCAATATAGAAACTGGGCTGACTGATGTCTGCATTGATATTTCAGGAGGAACAAGGAGCTGGACTGAAGGTAAACTGTACAGCAAAAGCATGTGGAGAGCCAGAGAGGGCATGGAAACTGTGTCAAAACAAAATCCTGAATTATTTAAAACCAGAGTCAAAAAAGCGGATTCTAAGCCAGAACAGATTGACTTGATAACATTTTTGATTAATATGAACATTCAATATGCTGCTTCCGAGTCGAATCCACATAATGGTGGGGACTTTGAGAAAGAGAATGTGATTGGGTTTGCTCCAGTAACAATGCAATATTTTTAAAGGGAAAGTTCAGATTTTCATATGTGTCGTTCTGTGAAATTATTTAGTGCTAGTTCCCCTACCTGCAGCAGACAGACGTCTGTCTTGTGGTGTTCTGCTAAAAGTTTAGTTAAAATTAAAACTTAAAATTTTAACCAATTAGACCAATTTATATGACCTCACACTGAACATGCTCTTGTCTGTTGGACACACCGTTAGTTTAGCAATTAGTAATGATTGCACCAATATAACGTCAGTGTTGCAACAGGAAAGCTGTTTGGCTGATAAAATAGAGACGATACTGTGAAATTACATCTAATTAGTATGCACTGATAAAGGACTGTATCTTACTAATATGAAAAAAAATTATTTTGGGTGATCTTAAATAGCTAAAACATACTGTGTGACTAAATGTTGTCCTTCCATTGCTCTGAAAACTTGTTTGCTTCCATTAAAACTGCCAACAACATCTATCTGGTGCAGGTATGGGGGCTATTACAGATAGTAAAATCCACAAACATCTCTTCAAAAAAGCCAAATTACCCTTTAAAAACACATTAGCTTTCATCCAACGTATAAAAGAAGCAGGTAGGCAGGAAGCGGATGCAGATAAATAATAAAGAGCTAGCTCATTTATCATAATGTCCAGTTTTTCAGGCTGAGTTGTCTTTACAAAACACAATTCTGCATCTGCTATTTAATAGAGAGTAACTTGTTCTTTTCTGGTGTATTTTACAAACCCACACAGAAACAGACAAACATTGTTCTGCTCCGGGTTTGATTATTTGACAGATAATTCTCAACTGGTAGATAAAATAATGCTGGGATAACTCATCTAATTCTTTAACTCCAGGCAAACAGCCTTTTTGTACCTGCCTGTAAATCTGTGCAGGCTATAGACAACATGACCTGTAGCAAAAGAGGTAAAAAGGGTGTTTTTTGCAAATTTGCCCTGGTGTGTAGATGTCCCAGCCAACGTGAAAATTGGTCATACAATTGCGAGCAATTTCCTGCCAAAATTGCAGCCAGGATTGTGCTGCTTAATCTGCATAAACGCACAACCTCACCCGCACCAAGCACACCTTCAGCAGAAGAAAACAGGGTTGCTATAAAGGAAATTGGAGAACCAAAAATGAAAAAAAATAGCCTGCCACTTATAGAACATGGCATTGCAATTGTACAAGTTTGTGATTTTAATAATGGAGTTTTAAGCCCAAAATCTTGTTTACCAAACCAATAAGAAATGGATAATTCGTTTTTTTTAAAGCTTAGTTTCGTCCACTAACATTAAACATAAAAAAATGAAGAAGAAATTAAAAAAAGGAACAGCTACAATTGGATCTGTATAATAAAGGAGTGAATGGTGGCATGAGCTAAGCTGTTAGAAAAAATAAAAAAAACATCAAAACAAATTTGAACAAGATTTAAGTTTGGTCTATTGATTATAAAAAGCCATTGCAATAAATCAACTCAATACTTTCATTTCAAACCAAATATTTACAGTTGGTTTCTAAAGAAAAGAAAACACACACACACACACACACATTTTAACATTTACTAAGAAATATCCATCAAATTGTAAAGGCCAGAGTGCATAATTCAGTAAATGGCACCTTTTCTCTTCCAATGCCAACACCAACTCATCACTGCAGACCTTTTGTTAAATATCATGTCCTAACTTTTCTCATTTCTAAGACACAGATGAAATGCAACAGAAAATGTGAGTATTATATCTAAATGATTTCCTCTGCAAAAAAGTGGCAGATAACCGCAAGAGCTTTTTAAATCAAAGTTAAATCTGTTAACAGCGTGGTGAAAGTTGAAGTGCACAAACGTGGAAAATTGTGGTAATTAACAATACCTAAAAAAATATTTATCCCTACATACACTGTGACAAGAAAATATTATGCTGATATTGATCTAAGGATTTCTAACATGTGATTCTCTCCAGTTATGAAGTCCAACATTGCCGCACAGAGCGAGACAGTTTGCCATTCAACTATGTTTGCATAAAGTTGTTAACTGGCCATGAAACTGGAGACAGCAGGGCCTATTTTTTTATTGCCCTTGGTAATAATTTGTTTCATCCAAGTAGATTACTGCTGTTGGTTTTATCACACTTTTACAGGAGACTAAGCCAGCCAAATTCCTTTAAAACAATACAAAAACAGAATTGATGGATGAAAAGAAAACGTATCCCCATAACATTATGCCAGCAGCAGTCGGAACTGTTGATGCAAGGCAGAATAGGTCTATGGTTTTCATGTTGTTTGATGCAATTCTGATCCTACCATCTCAATATTACAATTGAAATTGAGATTCACTGGACCAGGCAATCCAATCTCCCATTGTCCAATTTTGGTGAAGCTGTGATTTCTAGCCTCAGTTTTGAGCTCTTAGCTGATGGGAGTGGCACCCAGTGTGGGATTCTGCTGCTGTAGCCCATCTGTTCAAAGTCTGAAGCTCAACATGTTGAGTGTTCAGAGATATTATTGTGCATTCCTTTATTGTGATGGGTGGTTATTTGGGCAACCTTTGCCTTTCTACTATAGCAAATTAGTCTGTCCATTCATTTCTAAGCACTGATATCAACGAGATCTTTTTTCACACAGATGATACTATTTGCAAATCATTTTCAAAATATTGAGCAAGTTGAGTATGACAATCTCTGTAGGTCAACAATTTCTAAAGTACTTAGACCTGCCTATCTAACACCAGCAACCAACCCACGTTCAAACTAATAAACATTTTCTTGCTCATTCTGATGCTAGGTTTGAATTTCAAAAAGACGTCTTCACAACGTAAAGGCATCTAAGTGTTTAGAAGTTTTGCCATGTGATGTATGCGGTATTTGTGTTAACTAAATTAACAAGTATACCTAATAAAGTGGTCCATGAGTATCATTATTCTTTGCCTTCAACGTAAAGGTAACATTTTAGCTGATTCCTCTTGAAAAATGTTGTAGTTTTCATTTTGGGCAATGGGTTTATAGGCAATTACATATTTTCTTTTGTTATTACATATAAATAGCCTTTTTAACATCAATTTGTGCCAATATTTATATGACTTATCATTAAACTTGATTGTTATTGTAATATTTTATTCTTCAGACCTGCAGTGCCAAAACAAGTTAAGTTTAATGTACTTCTGCTGTGATTCTCTGGTCAATAACTTTAGTTTAAATAAATTAAAAGTTAAAAAAAGAACAAAAATCATGCTAATGTGTAGTACCAAAGTGTTCTTACACATTATGTACATGCTTTGTACAAAAACAAAACAGAATTATTTTAAAAGTCTTCTTAGAAATGAAAATAATAGTGGCAAATATACATTTGAAGGAATACATGAGTCCAGAATTTAACAGCAATTTTTTTTTTTTTTTTTTTTACAGTCAACCACATTTTAGCAGACACAATATATAACAGGGAGTGGGATACAGTTTAAACCAACAATATTAGATTTTTTTAATATAAAAAAAATACTTAACTTACATTTTCAAAAAGATGCACTTTCATCTTTCCATTACCTTTTAGATTAAAATAACCGTTCCCAAGGCAATTTAGTTGTTGGCAAAGGAACACAGTAACTCATTCTGTCAAATTTTGTGCTTTTCTGTTTGCCTCCAGTTTTTACATTTTTGGAAATGGGACCCAAGCAGATCTATTAGCCAGCACTCTCAACATTTCTCCCCAATTTAATTTTTTTTACTTTAAGACCTCATGGAATGGCACCGTGACTGACTAAATGGGAAATAAAAAGACTGACTAATGCAGTTTAAGTTTGCTCTTCAAAACCTAGTGAAACATAACTTGTACAGTGGCAGTCCAAACTTCATTATCTGTTACCTACTAAGAACTGATAATGTTCTTCAGTTTTCCACAAGGATAAATTTGAAGAATATGAGCAAAAGAACGCTTGTTTTAGAGGATAAGCTACAAGGCCAGCTGACCTCACTGACAGAGTGACGAAGCAAGTAATGGGCGTGCATGAAGATGGAAGCATTACTGCTTTTTCCTGCAACTCATTGTCTCCTATATTACAGGATTTATTATTTACAAGTGAAAGGCTGCTGTCTTTTTGTTTTTGATAAACTTTACAGTACAATCTTTGAATCTAGCAAACTAGTAGCCATCTTTTAGCCAAAAGACAGTGTTTGATCACCAATACCTCTACCCTGATGATGTGAATATTTGAATTGAAACCTTTATGAAACTATTGGGGCATCAATAGTTTGAGGTATTGATGCCCCAACACCTCAAACTATAGATTTGAGGTGTTATCCTTTTTAGCTCTCTAAAAAGGAAAACACCAAGACACACTGCTACGGTTTTATTTTGCTTTTACAGAAACTTTAAATTGTTCATTGTATATTTCATGAGGCCTTTAAGCTGCAAAATGACTTTATTATGCTATGAGCAGAAAGTAAATTATTAAAATGTGAAAAGTTAGAAAGAATTTCAATACATTTTTTACAGATTTTGAGACGCGGAGATTTCTTTCTGTACATCTGAACCATTAATGTAAAACACAGACTACTGTAAGCTGTCCCGATAGGGTTTAAAATGTTTCACTAAACTGCTGTCTGCATGGTGCAGGGATGTACAGAGTAAAGTACACTGGGACAGCAGATTTAGCAAATAGCCTCATCTACTCCTTCAAATATTTTTGGTGGGTCTTTGCTCTAAACAACACTGCACTACCCTTTATTTCTCCTACCCTAATAGTGAAAATCATATTATACACTTATCTGACGGACCTTGCTACAGTGTTACACAAAACCTTCGTCTTATCTTACAAGGGTCCACTGCTTAATTACAAGTTTATTTAGAGGGGATGGGGAGGTCGGGCGCAGTGGTTCATCTAAAATTACCATATTCAGTGTGATAGACACGTATAAGGCGTAAACAGCACAGATCATTCAAATAAAAAAGGACGCAAAGTATAATTAAAAGCTGTGAACTAAGCAATGAAATGGGCTACATATAGCATTTACATTGCTACTGACAGGCGACACATGAAGGCATTGAAAGAAGTTCGATGGCGTCTGTATTTTTAGGCACCGTGTTGACGTGAGATATGTGAGGGGGGCATGAGATACAACGTGTGGCAGCGTGTCTGCTTGGTGGGGAACAGGAAAACGGGTGAACAAGAGGTCATGGCAGAGATATAGATTTCCAGGAGTTCGTGTCACTAGACGAGCAAAAACGTGAGAATGAGTAGAGCTTCAGGAGCAGCATCAAACTGCATGTGGAAGATAAAAAAAAAAAAATCTCCCAAAAAGGAAAAAAAAAACGGTAAAAATGTAATACGGGAAAATGCTGAACCAGAGGACATAATAATACTAAAAAGCTCGGGGAACATCTCTGCCTGCGGGCTGTGTTGACTCAAAGGGGGCAGTGGCCACAGGTGAAGACGAAAGTGGGGGACAGAGAGAGAGACTATAAGAAATAGAGGGACTGAAAGAAAAGGTAGAGAGCAGCACAGCTCCCTAGGCAGTCTAAATGAAGTATTCCTTCTTTTCTTCTGCGTGTGCGTGGTTGCCTTCGGCGTTGATGATGGCTGTGTCGGCATCAGGCGCGTCGTCCGCTCCTTTGGCTTCGTTCGTCAAGTATGTTCCTGCAGAAGTCGGGGAGAAAAAAAACAAACCCATCTCAAGGAAAACAAATACTGAGCAGCCCTGCATGGCGTTGGCTGCCTGGGGCAGACCGCACATCTGAAGACAACATCAGTGATGCTACATTATTCATAGACAGAGTGATGAGAAGCTGGGATAGTGTGGTAAATGTGAGTAAAGCCCTCTGCAGACACAACCCAAAAGCATCAACAAACACGCAGGCCATTGTCAGACTGGCGAGACTTAAAATACAGCGAAGCTGCGATCAGGACCAAATGTTTTAGCATAGCTGCTGAATTCTGACCATCACCTTTACATTTTAGATAAGTGTGATTTCTTTTAACCGAGTTTGCACGTGTGCTCCAAATGAAATTCTTTTTAGAGGAAGTTGAAAAAAAAAAAGTAATTATTTACATTTGTCTTATTAATGCAATATAAAAATGAATGCAATATAAAAGTATCGTAATTGATTTATTTGTTATGCATTATTATGTTTAATTGCTGGCTCAATTTTGGATGAATTTCAAATTTGGGATTAATTAATACTAATTAGTAATAACATGTACTGTAGACCATCTACATGTTATTACTCCTTTTTAAGCTTATTGTTATTCATTGACACACACAAAAAAGACATATGTTGACTTACAGTGCCTAGTAAATGTACTAATGTTCACTATTTACTAATTTGGTAACCTCTGAAGAATGTTGGTTGTTCTGGAATACATTTATTTGGATCAGCGTGGCAACTGTAATAGGAATCCGTCTTATAACTGGAAGGTTGCCAGTTCAACCCCCTACTTTGTCTGTTTCAGTCGTTGTGTCCTTTGACTAGACACTTCAACCACCTTACTTGCTGGTGGTGGTCAGAGGGCCTGGTGGCAGCCTCGCCTCTGTCAAACTGCCCCAGGGAAGCTGTGGCTACAGTGTAGTAGCTTGCCACCATCTGTGTGTGAATGACTCAATGTAGTCTAAAGTGATTAGACTAACCATTGAAGAGTTTCCGATAGGACGGGCTACATAAAAATCCAAGTCACACTTTTAAGATTTAAAATTTTTGAAAAGTTTTAAAGAACAATATATCATTTTACATCCATTTCAGTATTTTATCTTTTGCATAAAATCGCAATTAAATATAAAACTTTTTCGCATTCAATTACAAGGCGACTAAATGTAGAAACATTCAGCTCAAATCAAAGTCATTTACATAACATTTCCCAAGTGTGAAAAACACATTCTATCCTAATCCAGTGGTAACTTTGAAAAGAAAGAAGAGCTGCAGACTAATATTTGACAAGTAGAGCATGCGCCACTGATTCAGTGGGCCTTGAGGTCTGGCCCATTGTGGTTTTACCTTTATGCCTGGCCAGGTATCTTCCCAGAACAATGATTAAACACAAGGTGACAAAGACCACTACAGCCACCACTCCTCCAATCAAGGCATGGTCGGTGCCGTGCTGCCCCAGCGCGTTGGGATCTGAGGAGACAGGGGAGAAAGAAACAAAGAGAGACAATCAAGGTGTTGGTTAGTGAGGTGAAGGAGTGAGCGCAGGGGAACAACAAAAGACAGACAGCACAAACCAGAGAGCAAAGAGAAGAAAGAAGATTATTTCCAGTTTGTTCCTGCTTTAACGGTTGTTCTTAGCTGCTGTCATTCCTTCCCTCTTACACTTCATGCATTCAGAGCAGAGAGCCTGTGAAAACTCTCTGAGAATAATAAAACGGAGAAGACGAGAGATGGACAACACACTGACACAAGAAGAATAAGACTGCGATGACAGTCATCGGGCAAAATGAATAAAAAAAAGAGAATGTATAAGGGACTTGGTTTAAAGATGTAAATTATTTAGCACCTCCCCTACTGAGTTGCAGGGGTACTCAGCATGCAAATCAGGGCAACAGCAGAGAAAAAAATGTTACACAGTAAATAAATCATTACATACAAAAAGTAGGGAAGATCAATCTTTTCTTCAGTTCTTGGAGAGAGGGAATTAATGTTAGGGAAAGAATTAGATGTCAGAGAGTTGCTACAGGTCCCCAGCTGCTGGAAAGCAGCAGAATGACAGAAAAAAAAAAAAAGTTATAAAAAAAAGGAATAATCTTCCTGCTTTGCCCAATGCAAAAACCCATAAATGTTTTTTTTTTCTGTTTCTTAACAAGAGGTTACTCACATTATCATTTCTGACTGCTTTTTACACAAAATCTAGTTTCTTCAATCCCGTTATAAGCCTGGGTCTGGGAGAGCACCCACTGTTGATGTGGAGAAGCAGGAGACACAACTCGGAGCTTTCAGCCTCTAAACTCACGATTTTGCTTTTCAGTCATGATAAAAATGAACGTATAAATGTTGACATTCTGCTCGATCGAAAGGTTTCCTTTCAGCTTAGTTCAGCTCTTTCTTCACCATGACAGACTGGAGCAGTCTTTGGATAACTACAGAAGAAGTCCCAACTTGTCTATACATCTCCCGAGACATCCTAAAATCACCCAGGAACAAGACACCAAAATACTTGTACTGTCTCATGATCCTGAAGGACCACTTCAGGTGCTTAACCCTATAACGCCAAACGTATCATATATGATACATGAGTTTTTGAGACCTCCAAATTAGCAGTGTGACATTTTTTTCCCTAAAAAACCCGATGTATACAATTAGACACATGTAGTGCACTGATAATCCAACAGGGGGTAGTAACTTTCTCGCCAGAGGCCTTTCCACTGATACTACAAGACTGCCATGGCAAAGGACTGGGACACATGCGTTTTCAGCAGGAAAACTTTGCCAATTTTAGAAGGTTAAGGTAAGAAAAAAAAATTGTTTTGGGGTGAACTATCAATAGGAACACTTACTGAGTTGATGCAATGTAAAATTACTTAGTATTTTATCATAATTTATTTGTAAAACCGTGTTGAAAAGTGATGTATCAAATTTGATACAGTGGGTCAGTTAACTCGAAAAATCAGTCAATTGTCTTTTATTGTACTTCGTGTATTTTACATCATGTCAAGCAATGTACAGTCTTTTTTCATATAAACTAATGACATGTTTGCATGTTCATAATTTTGGTACATTTATAGCTTAAAAATAGATATGCAACTTGCACCTTTTGCTTATTTTCAATGAAAACTGACCAATTCAAAGATAAAATAAACACTCTTTTTTGTGCCTGTGTTTTTTTTAGATGGCAAAGACATACACTGTTGAAGATATTCTGAATATGATTATGGGTGGGAATTCAAGTGACATTGAGCAGCTAGGGGAGGATGAGGATGAGGAATGGACTCCTGCAAGGATTGAGGAACACCCAGATAGCGGCGATGATGACCACCTGAAGAATGTCACACTGTTGACGAAATCATGGTGCCTTTCAAAGGAAAATCACATCTACGGTGCTACATGCCAGGAAAACCTCACAAGTGGGGGTTCAAGATGTGGGGACGTGGTGGGCAAAGTGGCTATCTATATGACTTTGATGTGTGCCAAAGGGCAGGAAATCTTGACCAAGAGAAATCTGATGTTGGTGCTACAGGAGATGTTGTCCTGAAAATGACCTCAACCCTTCCAGCAGGAAAGAATCACAAAGTTTTTGCTGACAATTTCTTTATGTCAGTTCCATTGGTAGAGCACTTGAAACAAAGAGGAATCTACTACATAGGCACAGTCCGAATGAACAGGGTGAAGAATTGCCAACTGATGGATGAGAAAGAACTGAAGAAAAACGGAAGAGGGTCACTGGATTTCAGAGTAAACCAGGAAAACAACATCATTGTGAGATGGTATGACAACAAAGCTGTGAACCTGCTCTCTTCTTTTGTTGGTGTTGAACCACTGGGCAGTGTGAAGCGTTGGGATTGAAAAGCCAAAACCCACATAATGGTTCCCAGACCGGCCATTGTTGACACTTACAACAGGTTCATGGGAGGCATTGACCTTCTTGATATGCTTTCTGCACTGTACAAGTTCAGCTTCAGATCTCGAAGATGGTACATCTACATTTGGTGGCACACCATCACAGTGGCAGTAATCAATGCATGGATCCGCTACAGAAGAAACCTGGAGAAACTGCATCCCAGGCAGAAACACTTGCCCCTGCGAAGGTTTCAGGCCTCTGTTGCCACTGCCCTCACAAGTGCACCAAAGGTCAAAAAGTGTGGCAGTCCTTTGTCCTCTCCGGAAGCAACGCCAACCCCTCCTAGGAGGAGGAAAACCACTGAGTTGCCCCCTGATGTGAGAAAGGATGGCCTCAATAATTTCCCAACATGGGGAACCCGACAGACATGCAAGCACTGTGTGGGCCACTTTGCCCATGTGTTCTGTAAGAAATGCAGAGTGCATCTTTGAAGAAGGGCAGAAACTGTTTCCAAGCCTATCATAATGCAAAATAAAAAGGTTGTGAGCCACAATATGTCTAGAAAATAATTGAAATGTTATGTTCTCGAGACTGCCACCCTGCCAGTTCCATTGGTGGATTTGTTATTGCTGCATTGTTGTAGTACTTTTTATGTTTGGAATTAACAATTTATCTAACTTATTTGTGTTTTATTATGTTTTTGTTTGTTCAAGAAAAAATAATCTTTGAGCATTGTGACCCGATGTATCAAATATGATACAAAATGAAACTCATATATGGAAAATGATATTTGAAAATTTTTTTTTTGTTTGTTCAGAGGGACCAATAAAGGCTCCAGTTTCAAAGAATTGGAATTTTCTGTCAGTTATTTCATGGTGTGGGCTTTACAGGGTTAAGTATCAATACCGGATTTAGAGGAGCAGTCTCTCATCCCTGGCAATGTCGCACTTACAAAAAAAGCGAGAACCATAGATACACAGACATGACTGGAACGGTCAGGACAAAAACCACACCGCTCCTCCTGAATGTGAGGTTTGACAGTCTGCTGGGGCCGCGGTCCAACATCCAGGAGCATGTTTTCCCAGGAAGAAAAACTGATCCATTGAGGGATGAGACACACTCTTCTGTCACATTTCTAAAAAAGAATTATTTAGTTTTTTTAAGGTGTGAAATTTGACACTAACAGCTTTAGAGAAAGACCTCTTCTTTCTAAACCTTTGGAAAAAAAAAATGTGACAGGGACAGCTGTTCTGCGGTGAGACTGTATTATTTGTTTTGATCCATAACACCTAAAAGATTACAGTGACATTCACTAAGCTGTTCTTTGCAGGAGTAATGGCATCCTTTAAATACCCCCAAGATTTTGCATGTGTTCCTGAAAGTACATGATACTTTCTGGCAGCTATTTTCTCGTCTGCCTGACGAGAAAATAGTAGATACAGAGAGAGGACTTATCCATACAGCACACGTCGTATGTTGACCATTTCTCTTCAGCATTCCACTTTTCATTCTGTCTGCCCATGAGGCCAAATTGAACAGCTGGCTTGCTCTCGCTTCATAAGTCTCCACGGTCTGAGTGACCAGGCCGTCACACTTCGCCGCCTCCGAGTGGACAAACACAAAGTCATACAGACCGACACACACGCTCATAGACACGGACGTGAGCAGCATAGCTTCACTGTGCTGCGGTTCTTCTTGGTTGGTGGAGCAGAGAGTAGAGGAATTTCCCCCTGGCAGGACCCAGCAGGACGAGGACAGAGGCGTTTAGTTACACACGCAGTTTTGTCTTTTATTCTCTTTCTGTCAGGCTTCTCCCTGTATATGTGTGTATTGTTAAACATTAAACACACACTCCCTTGACTGCTGATCCTCTGGCCGACTGTTTGATCCCCAGATATTCTTTTTGAAGTGAAAGGCTTTTGTTTTTTACATTAGGTTGCCTGATCATTGTATGTAATGCAATTGATGCTTTGATTATTTTCAAAAATATAGGAATGTTACACTAGATTTTTATCGCTGTAAATGTGGTCTATTCCACATATTTTCTCATCTGCATACAAATCAGTGATTGTTCATTCTCATGGGCTTGAAGCTCTGCCAAAAGAATCACATTCATGAATTTCTTGGAGATTTTCTGAAGAGTTCTTCACAAATGTGAATAAGTTGTGTAAAAACTTCAGCAGCTCCGCAGGAGGTCGCTCTGTCTGATAAAACGCTTTCAGGGATAGAAGTTGAATAAGTTTCAACTTTAGCAGAAGGCAAGAAACTTTGGGGGGAAAAAAAGATGATGAAATATGAGAAACAACTGAACAGCTTTCTCCTTTGGAGGCCCGGTCTCAAACAGAATGTGACCTACTAATGTATCGTCAGGTTCATTTCACAAAAAATTGTGAGTTTTTTCCAATACCTCTCGAAAAACTCCACAACATAATCTTGAAATTATTGAACTGCACAATGAGGCGCTCTCACCACTGCATTGCACTATTTGAGACGGCACTGAATTTTATTTTTACAAGTTAAAGATTTAAAATGGTAAAACGGTGATTATTACAACCACATGATCAGTAGTATAATGATGGTTAGAGTTGGGATTAAACCACATTTTCCTTACTTTCGTTTTCGTTTCCAGCATTAAAATGACCCCACCACCTCAGCTTTGCCGCAATGATACATGTTCATCCAACTTGCCAAATGCATAATTGGCAAGCAGGATTTACTGCAAGCCCCCTTAAAATGACCTTTGTGGTTTCACTGGAAATTCTGATGGAAACTGTGATATGGAATAAACTGCAGTTGAAATATTTGACCTGCCAACACTAAACAAACCGGGAGAGAGAGAGAATACTGACTCATAACTTAAAACCAAGTCAAGAAATACAAATATTTTGTGGGAGTCTAAATCAGTGCTTTGGATATCACCTCTTTTCAGATATGCTTCAACAAATCATTAAAAAAAAGGTTGTGTTAATAAAAACGTTAGAATTTTCAAGGATTCAAGTGTTGACAGCTGAATTTTAATAAAACTGACCATATTTATTTTTTATTGTCATGTTTTTAACTTCTTTGCTTTATGTACAATTTAGCATATGCTGTCAATATTATGTTTTATTCTTTTACATTAATCTTGGGGTTTTGCTTACAGCCCAGGTCATTTCTGGTAAGCTTCATAGCACTGAACTTCATACATACATCATGGTAAAACATTAGCATCTTGGTATAATTTATAACTAACAGAATCCACGGCTCCAGCAAGCAATTTTTTCTCAATAGCCACGGGTCCACATCCTCTGAACGAAGCAAAACATAGAACAAGAAGCTGCTTTTTTAAATTTTATGTGTGGTTTGAATTTGGGGAAACACGCAAAAATGCTGCTAAACAAGCACTGGTTATAGAAATGTGTCTTTATTCAGTTTGGAAACTAAAACTGATGGACAAGAGGACAAAATATTATTTTTTTGAGCCAAGAAAGAGGGGGATAAAAAGGATATTCCATACACAGTTATACATTTTGAAGGCCCACATAGATATTATTATTTAATAAGGGTATATACATCCCTCTCTGTATGATTTAATATGAGAGTGCGGCAGAGCAAACTCTTCTTTTAATATTTATAGAACCCTCCTTGCTGTGTGAGTCTGGATTGTTTAATAAATTAAAAGGGCTAAAATTTTCTATGAACCACTCCTGGGTCAAATGGGACCAAAGGTGTTCCTATTAAATCATCACAATAATTCTTCTCATTCTCAGACGAAAATGCTAAACTGCTTTAGTGTGTTTAAGAAAAGTGATGGCTTGAACTTAAATTGAGCTTTTACAATGAGATTAATAATTAATATAGTTGTTCATTTTAAGGTAATAAAAAATTAATCTAGCCACTAGGTAGTCAGCTATTTCTTTTCTTTTTTAATTTATTGTTGATTAAAACATTATCCACACAGGACTTTCTCAATGGGGGAACCTTATCTGAGGGGACTTGGTGTATTTTCTGTGCAGTGTGTGACTGTTCAAATCTCAGGTAGAACATTTTTTGCATTTTGCAAAAATGTAAATTTTTTTCTTCAAATTATTAAAACCATTGTAGCATTGCTTACAATAAACCACTTTTATTAATAGTGAATATTTATATCAGATTATAGTTTAAACTAGAAAGTTAAAGCTTTAGGAAAGAAAAAGACACTGAAATCAAAAGTAGACGCCCAATTTCCTACAGTTGGTCTCAAAGTCATGTTCATCAAAGCTCTCTTCAATGTATTTTGGTGCTGTGCCATTCAATGATTTATAAACTGAGAAGTATTTTAAAGTCTATTTTCTGAGCTACAGGGAGCCAGTGGAAGGACTTTAAAGCTGGAGTGATGTGCTCTGTCTCCCTGGTTTTAGTGCAGCAGTATTCTGGATCAGCTGCAGCTGTGTGATTGCCTTGTTAGGCAGTCCTGTGAACACACTATCACAGTAATCAATGTGGCTAAAGACAAATGCATGCATGGATTTCTCTAGATCTTGCTGGAGCGTTAGTCCTTTAATCCTGGAAATGTTCTTCAGATGATAGAAGGTTGACTTTGTACACCTACAGCATCAGGGAGTCCTTCTTAAATGACCAGGATACTCAAAATCAAACACGTCTTCGTCAGATTCTTAAACACCAAACACTTCTTTCAGTAGGAACCTTCCATATATCACAGGAGATGTTTGCCATCGAGTAAAGTCACAAGGTCTCCTGTGATTTCAATGACTCCAACCTCTACCCTGACTTTCATCTGCACTCATCTTTTATATGAGCAGTGGGGAGTTATCAGACACTGCACTCATTAATCCATCATATTAGTATGTCTTACACAAAGCACATCTTTGTCACTTCATCTCTCTTCCCATCATTGGCTTTACATTTATTTAATATTAAAATTCCTTCCCTGCAGGCACCCTTTCTTATCTCTGGTGATGCTTTTTTTACATTCTCCTTTTTAGATGTAGCAATATAAAGGAATGGGTTTTGGTTGCTCCCATCAATAAAGCAGCACTTGTGCCCTTGTGTCTATGGTGTGAGTCAGTCATACTTTAAAGGTGTCTTTTAACAGGATGTTATAAATTTGCTGTGGGGGAACTGTGATTGTTTCTTTCCTTTGAATATGTGAAAAAGAAAGAAAAAATCTTAATCTTTTCTGTAAATATGAAACCCTTGATGTTTTTATGAGATGATCAAAAAGATTCCTGGAAATCTGCAGAAAAAAGATCTGAGGAGGATTAAACCAGAACTTCACTGGTTTAATCGTGTCAAATTGTGGAACACCTACAGCAACCCCAAATTGTTTGACAATTGTTAAAAAAATAAAATGTTTTTGTATTTATCTGCATGCTGTTCGACACAGTAGCTTTGAAACTTTCAAACAAATACTTTATCTGGCAACTAAAATAATAATACGTATATATTCTGCTATGACTTGTAATTTTTTTTTAGGAAGCTGCAATAGCTCTAGTAAATCTGTAGCATCAGCAGCATCTGCACCTAAAGCATCACTGAATCATTTTTGTTTTTTTTTCCTTCAGTTATTCAGTTCAAAGGTGAAACTCGTCAATAGTACATATCAATGATTAATTTCCGTTTATTCTGATTATGGATTTCTTTATACCCCAGTCGGTGGACTGTGTTGTGTAATGCCAGTAACTCCACCAAAAACAATGCAATTTTCCTATGAGCCTAAAACTTAAGTGGGCTCAGGAATGGTGCAGTATGTGTTGGAACATTATGAAAACGTCTGTATGCTATTATTATTTACTACAGAATGAAACAGTTGTGTTTTTTTTAAGTAAGATTGTGTGAAGTATTTATGAGCAATCAGTGCTGTGTCTGCTATCAGAGCACTTCCATTTTGAAAGGGTGGCACTGAATGGTTTTCCAAGGTAACGGGCTACTCAAAACAGAGCAGAATAGAGACAGTAAAATAATAAATATTTTACCATCTATCTGTTATAAACCAATAGCAGTCAGAGAAAATGTTATAATATTGATTTTCTTTCCCTTAACGTCTTCAGTTAAGCCTCAGACTGGCTTTTGTATTGATGCTATATTTTTTCAACCAGAAGGTGTAAGTTGTTTGATCGTCAGATACTCGCAGCTAAGAATGTGGGATGTCTGCAGATCCTCTGGAGGGACCCGAGGCTCTCGGGTGTAACTCTGAATAACGTTCACCTGACTTTGTCAATTTATGTGAACTGCTAAGCCTTGGTAGTGTTGCAGACTGTAGTATAACTGTAGCCACAAACATTCTCACTGAAAGCATTTAGCATGCTGTCACCATTAGGTTCCAAATTGTTTTTATATGTTAGCAGCTCATTTAGCTTTATTTAGTTAAATGTCCAGCAAGTTTGATTAAACTTTAATTGCAGTGTGGTATTACATGCTAAGGCAGTCAAGTGCTTTGTATCACATTTCTCTGAAATCACACCAAAAATGGAAAAATGGGTAGGATATTTTTTTAAGGTCAACATTTATCAATGTACCTAGAGACAAAAATGTGAAAAAATGCAACCAATTTAACAGGAAATCAAAGCACAGTTATCTGCTCTTCATAAAAATATAATTTTTGAGAAGAGGAAATATTAAATGAGTATTTCACAGTTAAATGTGGCACTAATAATTTATTCAACAAGTTTAAAGTTAAAGAGAAAACCAGAACAGGTTGCTCTGAAAGATGCCGTATATTTATTTTGCAGCAGTCTAAAATATTATATTATCATTTACAGAGTAAGGCTGAAAAGGGTGGCTAGAAGTACATGTAAAACACTAAGAGACGCTGCAAAGACATGACTCAGTTTACAAGAGAGAGAGAGGTGTAAAAGAGGCAGCATTTCCAAAATCATGAGTGTTTGTGTGTGTGCCCTTGTGCATTATTGCTCTCTGGGTCAGAGTGGACTAATTAGATCCAAAGAACAAATTACCACAGCTAATCATTCAATAAACCCCACATTTGGACACTGGATTAAATATTTAACCTCTTCCTCTTTGTTTTCTTATTGGAGAAAAAAGGATTTGTGGTAAGCAGGGTAAGTCCTGCATCATAATTAATGACAGACTTACTAAATCTAAAGAATCTATTCAAACAACTTGATGTCTATGAATACATAATTTCTCAATAAACAGCAATAAAATACACTATAGTAACAGAGGATGACGGTTCTAAGACTGTGCTTTTCCTAATTTTATAACATTATGGAACTTTTGCTAAAATTATATATTAACTATTCTAGTAATTATGATGTCTAAGATTTATTCATTGTTTCAAAAGTAGTGACATAAATTTAGTCATTTTTAGTTGAGACAATGCATTGTTTCAGCTGACTTGTACACACACGGCACAATGGTGGAAGACCAAAGAAAAATATGGGATTCAAATGAACTGATCTTATTAGAAGCAATCCTAAGTAAATGATGTAGTTGTGGATTTTAGTCTAACAGGCTCATCAGAGGTGGTTAATTTGCTGAAGAACGGGCTGCGCTGCTTAGCCTACATTCTAAAGCTGAACACACCTGACGCTCTCGCCTCTCAGCATGCCAACTTTACTTTTCCAAAAGCATTACCTGGAATAGCGACAGTAATGACAGTAACAGAAGTGCTCCTTATGTTTTCACACAATTACTTTCAAACGGCAGACTTTCTTTGTTGTAAACAAAAGAACCGTGAAGGACACTAGTATAGTGGACAAGCTGGTGAAGGAAGGGAGAGCGCCAAACAACTGCTCTGTGCATTCGACAGAGACTCCACTAACTCCAAACCTAATCTGGAATCTTATTAGAGATACTTCAGACTACAACCATTTTGTAGTGGAACATGTTTTGTAGTTTTGAAGCTGCGACTTAAAGAATTCTTCTACACCTAATTGGTATAAATACTCTATACCGTTACCAGTCCTTACCTAGCTTGTAACACCTGAGGAGAACTGTGCCATGCATGACTTTACAGAAGATTTATAATGTAGTTTATTTAATAAAATAGCAATGTGTGCTCTAGACTTGTCATAAAGAACAGGTATACTAAACTGATTTCTGTTGTAACATGGTGCTGTAGAGAAAATAAAATTAACTTCAACCTTCAAGGAAGGGCAAGGGGTGCCGTAGGGGTGGTGGGGGGATAATATGATGGTAGGAGAAACAGGTCAGAGCTGCAATAACTTCAGGCTGACTTTATTGCTGCTGCTCTTCAGATATTTCTATCAAACACTATGCTGCAACTGAAGCAGCTGTGTGGTTCACGTAAAAGAATCCTACAGCTAGTTTTGAAGAAATATTTTATTTTCAATAGTCTCAGAGGGAAGAACATAAGTGAAGCATGACAAAGAGGTCCATGCAAATGAAATAAGCTGTTGTGTCTTTATGAATCCTCCAAAATGTGTCCTTTGCAACTAAAATTTAATTAAACCAAAGGTTGTGTGTAATTCATAAAACTAGCCTTAGGTTCTAATGATTTTGCCTTTTCTGTTCAACACTTTACTACAAGTGTTGCTGTAACTCTTCCCCAGAGCGAGCTAAAGTGACACGTCATCAATAAGCCGGCCAACAATAAGTGAAAGAACCTTTGCATTATGTTTTAATTTCTCCTGTGGTTCATGGTTTTTATGTCTAAGGTGTGCAGAGCACAGGGAACAATGAATGGTCAGCACTGTTCAATATTTCACCATTTCACCACTGAACACAACCACCAACCAGCTGCCCCAGATGCTTGCCCTCAAGGAAATATTTCCTTTGCTCATCACACAATCTAACCTTTGTGCTCCATTTTAAAACAGGATCAATAGCAATAGAATAAAGCTGTTAGAAAATCCCTCCAAGGAATGAAAATTGTCCCTTTCCTTATTGAGTTTTCACAAAAGGTTTGTTCTCAATCTTAAAAAGCTTTAAGGTAAATGTGAGGCTATAAAAATATTCCTAGGGAAACCTATTAAATTTTTTTCATACCACAAGAGTAGATTTATGCTAAAATTCATACAGCTTAATCCTAAATTTGTATAATAATAATAATAATAATAATAATAATAATAATAATAATAATAATAATAATAAATAAATAAATTCTTTTATAATTATTTTAGACCCAGTTTATGCTCCTTTTTTTTGCTCAGTGTTTTGAGACCATCTAAGATTTGCAGGTCATAACCTTAAAGCCTGCCTTGTTTTGAGGTGTTACCATTTAAACAATGCTTTCAGGATGGAATCCCATGTAAAAGAAAAAAGGCTAATCTTAACCATTAAACCCTGACTGAACTCTTGGGGTTTATCCTGAGTCTAGCTTCAGTGTGTACTCACTCATTTCAACTTCAGTCGAAGAGGAACTCCTCCCAATGTTTAGTGTTCTGGATTACCCTTAGTAAAAGGCATGGTGCTGAATAGATAACTCTGGCAGCCTACGTTTGCATTTCTATATTTTTAGCTTGAGCTCCTCTTGGGGAACAACTACTGGGCTCAGAAAGGAAAACTTACTCTGCAAGGTTTTAGATGGGTATTATTTTAGATTTTTTTTTCTCCACAGGCCCAGACATTGGGGCATGAATAATAGCTGCCTTCTCAGTAGTTGGTCCTTTTTCCACAGCAATAAAAGGCTACAGGGACTAAGGTTGGCCACGCGAACGCAGATCGTGGGAAGTGAATGGTAAATATTTTAAGCACAAGAGAAACCCTTGTGCATGATTCAACCTTTGAGCTTTAAGGTTGAAGCTAATTCACAAGCCACAAAGAAAGAATTTGGTAAATTTTAGAGAACTGCTGGTAGGGAAGAGAATGTGTATCTGTGTCTGTACGTAAGTGTGTGTTCATGGAAGGGAAGGTCTGATTATACTACATGGACCTGATACTTAGAGCAAGAGTTATTGTAGCTATTAAGGCTGGCCAGGCTATTGAAGCAGTGTGAGTCTTGGCCATACCTGCCAGCACCTCATTAATAAAATGAATCACATACTGCAGCTATGTATCAGCCCTTGCAGTTTACAGTTCAGAGGAAAAGAGGTGTATCTGTCAAACTGTTTACATTAGATCCACTCTAAGGGTCAAAAACAATTAGAATTTGTACAATAGGGTATGATTTTGTAAATGTAGATTTTCCATTGGGGATAATGAATTCAGTGTTTAAAATGCGTGTAGTTTGACAAGAAAGTGGTCTCCATTAAATGGAACATATACATTTAAAAGTTACACTGATATGATTACTTTTAGTTTAACTTCTAGTCTGTGCATTTATTACACTTAGTTTTAAAGATCTTAATAGAATCAGTTAAGTTGGACTGTTTATATCTTAAATTGTTTTTTTTACCCTTAAGGGTATACATCTTGATTATTTCAAAATTCACTTTTCGTAGTGTTTAGGCTTATAGCTCAGAGGTGCAGAACTATGCTAAAGGTTAAATGAGGGTGATTAAAAGTGAGATAACCAAAATTGTTCTGTCTGCTCTTTGGCTTATGTCTTACTGTCAGTTCATGTCTTATTATATTCCTGAGTTCTAGTTAATAATTAAAGTTCATCTGCATAGAAATTTGTCTATGAACCTGCATTTGGGCCCTATTTATTTTTTACTATTAATGAATTACAATTTCAGTTTTTTAGCTTTTGAGTTCTCTTTTTCTCTAATTAAGTTCACTTTCATTGATTTACATAGCCCAAAACTTAAACAAATGTCTTTCTAAGAGACTTAACAGATGCCTTTTTCCTAAATGTAAATATTCACTAGTTACAACAGTGAATATTTGGCATAAAAAACACATATCACCTAATATTTAAATCACAACCTGCAGTAAAACTATAAAGATCCAGGTGAGCACATCTGAAAAATACCTACAAATACTGAAGACATTTTTCCAACAATTTTGTACTTTAGAAAATGTTTTTTCTTAACATTTGAGTATTGGATTAAGGCAAAAAAAAAAAATGAACACTTGTTTTGGAGCTATTGATGTCCTTCACATTTTCTGATGCAAAGATGCTTCATCCTTTGATTTGGGTCATCTTGCACTTTTTGTTGAAAGAGCAAGACTGGCATAAGTAGAGCATTAAAAAGAAAATGGAACTCCTAAAAGAGCTTCTCAGAATATGCTAATAATCTACATAAAGCCAACAGAGTTAGAGACTTAATGTGTATTTTCTCCGCACAGGCAGTCGACTTTATTAAAAAGACAAAACATCATGGGGGTTTGTATCACTCCTCAGATGTTTGGTTTCATCCCAAGGCTGTGAAAATAAGTGGTAATAAATCAAGTCGACACATGAAGACAGATAGAGTGGTATCCTGTGACTGAGAATGCCGTATAGAATTCCGATATACAGATTCCCATAAGATACAACGGAAAAGCTCGACATTCCTTGTGTCCCTGAACTACCTAAACAGACATCAGAGAAGAAACCAAAGAACACCGGTGATGAACATCCAACATTGTGCTGGAAGCCAGTTATCAAACAAGATCTTCAGAGAGATGAAGGGTAGGCAGAGGAGACAACAGGGAAAGTTGCAACAAAAGAAAATGTAGGGAAAATGTGGAGGGGGACTCAAGTGTCCTGTGAGACTTACAAGATGGTAATTTACCGAAAGGATGAGTGAAATTATTCTGCGATTGTAGATCTGGAACAGTAAAAGTAAGGGTAGACTAATCTTAATAGTGGGGAAAAAAACATCTGCTATAAAAAGATCAGTTTAGGAACACAGAAAAAGGAAAATTCAATTAAATGTCTTGAGAAAAAAAGCTAAACATACATGATAAAAATCCCTTGTGTAAAAGTGTGCTTAGATTTTCAATGAAACTCATCTGAAAAACCCTTAAAAACCACAAGTAATATAAAATTAGTTAGATTATTGTAATTATACCTCTGTTGCAACTTTCTGTTCATGTCAACATTTGGTTACGACATTTGGCTAAAGGAGTGACATTCTCACAGCAGTTTTCAATTCCTTTCCTGTTTTTTACTTAATACAAAAAGCAATGCCAAAACTTCCCAATTCCCAGCAATGTCTTCCAACTTCTCCTAGCGAACGCATTACAGGGCTTCCAGTAAGAATTTTGCTTTGGTACCCACAATAACTCTTCTGGCTTTTTAAAATTTAGAACAGTTTTTTATATTGTTTAAATAAATGAAACAAATTTTAGTAATAATGGTTTTAAGTTCTAAAAAAAAGAGTAACCATGTCGAATGGATGGCAAAAGACTTCAGTCGTATTAAACAAATCAGAATGTGCAATAAAAAATTTTATTGGTCTGATGTAATATTTTAATTTTAAACTGCCTTTTTTCATTGGTTTTAAGCCTTGAAAGTATGTCAATGTGCAATTATATTACAAAGTGTGTCTAGCTTCACTAGACTCAACGTATTTTGAATATGACAACATACAACCGTAAAAACAAAAGGAAATGTCACTGATATCTTGTGTCGTAAATATTGATAGAAAAGACAACTGTCTTTCCATTTCTCAAGAGCAAGAACAGAAACCAAAAGACACAAATGGGTTAACCACAGAAACCTGGGAGATATTTAGGCTGCAATTCAAATGCAAACTGTACCTCACACATTATCAAAAGGAATCCTGGCACTTTATTTAGCAATGAGGGGGAAGGAGCTGGAGAAGCAGAAGAAATTGCAAACAGTGCGTCATAGAGTTTATAATAGCATTATACAATAATTGCAACACAAGGTTCCTTATGCTTGGTGTGATCAGCTCACAGATATCACTGAATACTATGTAAATTTTGAATTTTGTGCATATGATTTCTGCTAATTGTTCTTCCTGAGGCATACACATAACGCCATGAAAGATTAAAATTAAAAAAGATTACACTTACTGTGCAGGAAGGTACTGTTCTGTGATTTCTACACAGACTCTTGTCGTTGGCATCCACTGATGATACTGATAAAATGATTAAAGTTCTAAAGATATTGTTTCCACTATAAAGTTAAAGTTATGATGCAGGTGCAGAAGCTATACGTATAGAGAAATTAAACAGATTTTGAGGAAATATTGACAATCAAAGATATTGCCAACGATGTTAGGATTTTGGAAGGATGGCTGGGAAAGCAGCAGTGAAGGCAAATACTATGATTGCAACATAACGATTGTCCTTTTACTGGAATTCATTTTTTCAGATTTGCCCTGTTCCAGCTGTACGCAAATGACCACAAAGGTCATGGATACTGTCTGAATCTGCTGCAAAGCAGGATTTAGAACCTCTTGATTTCCCAGAAAGAAACAATAGTATTCCACACAATCTCACTTAAATTGTTGTTGTTTTGATGCTTCAGGGTCCAGAAGCACATCAGAGTTTGAAATACCAAATGGAAAGTCGATGGACTTGGTGGATTTTATGTTCTTGTATCACCGTTGGGGGAAAAAAAACCCCAACAACTCACAACTTATTTTAAACTCTAGAAGATTAAACATGTCAAAGGATAATGGCAACAACTTGAACAGAAAAAATAAAAGATGCAAGTGTAAAGTAGAAAAGTGAAATATAAAGTAGCATGCTGAGGGGGTAGTGGTGGTATGTGGGGTGTTACTGTACCTCTGCTGCCAGTGACTGTGGGGTCTGAGGCGTGGGTGCTTAACTGAACAGTAGGATCTGGAGGGATGGGATGTAGGGGGGGTGTGGTGGATGGAGGCAAGGTGGTGGGAGCGTCTGGTGAAGGACACAGACAGACACACACAAAAATAATACAACAACAACAAATGAATTCACACAAAGAAGTGATGTTTGGGAGAACGGGGATAGTTCAGCATTAGTGACACCCCTTTGTCTAACTTAGAGCTCGTAATAGATAGACTATTTAAAATATGACTCAAACTAATCACACATGTTTACTATTGCATGTTTTATTGGTTATTTCAGGGACAAAAAGAACAAACATTCAATGGGAGTAAGTCAAAGTTGTGCAACTTGTAACATACCCTGTGGCGATACTCGAAATGTTTGTTCACCCACTAAATAATTTTCTTGCATATGTGAAGCTAGTAAATTTCTGAACATAGATCTAGTAATGAATGTACAAATGTGAACAACTGAAGATGTGTAAGTTAATTAATTGTCCCACACAGGGCTCTGCAAAAGCATTGACTCCTTTTGAACGTTTTTGCATTTGATTACACCATAACTGAACTCCTCTATGTATTTGAATTTCATATAATATACCAACACAACATCACATGTTATTGTGAGGAATAAATACTAGTCAAATACAAATCTAAAAAAATGAGGGATGCATATGAATTCAGACAAGACATTTTGTTTGCCTTTTTTGAACATTAATTTTATTTTCTTGCTATCCATTATTGTGAACAAATGAAAGCAGTTATGTGCTACTTTGTGTTCATAGATCTTAGAAAATCCAGCGAAATCCAGTAAATTCTTGATTTATTCTTTGAGGAAAAAAAGTAAAGCTCAAGTTGTAAAATACCTATGCAAGGCACTGCATATACAATATAGAAAAGGTGGAAACTTTAGTATTTTAAGGGTTATGAAAAAAAATAACCACAACTCAGATTCTTGGGACCATGGACAAGAATAGAATCAAAACTGAAACGTTACCATTAAAACTTTTATCTCTGCTTCAGGGTGCTATATCTTCTTGTGTGGTGTAATTTACAGAGTGAATCACATGAAGTGTTACACTGACCCATGTTACAACCATCTCTGGTCTCCTTTCTAAACAACACAAATGAACTCCATAAATAGCTATTTTACAACTGGCCAAGGATATTTCCAGTCTGTTTATGTGAATGTTTATTTCACTGAACTATGTACCATTTTGGGCAAATCATTGGCAATTCTGCTCTTAATGTGGCTTTATTGTTCTATGATGATATGTGTGTAACCATTCGTACTAAAACGTTTGTGTAAATATTCTATGTAAAGATTTTTCAAACAGTCACAAAAGTTCAAAATATAAGAAGAAAAAGAGCAAAGTTTTAGTCAGAACCTTATCTGCAAGAACTCAATAGGGTCTCCAAGCCTGTTGAAGAGCATATGTGCTGACTTGGCATCTGCACATTAAAAATGTTTGTGTAAAATCTCATTATTAAAGCAAAAGATGCAGTGATGTCACTTTGCTTAGATCATCAAATCATCACAAGTAAACAATCTGGTTAATTTTTGTCAAAACCAATGATCTTTACTTTTCTACTTCTATTTGTTTACTCTGTTAGAAGTAACCCTAACATCTACATTTATTTAAAGTGAAAAAGACAAAACACGTGCATGTTCACTACAAATTGTCTTCGCAGTAATTTTAAGTAGTTTCTTTAAATGTGGGTCTCTGTTTTTAATAGCAATGGAACAGAAATAACCTTGAATTGAATCTGCTAATGCTGTCTATGTCTCTGGAGACAGAAAGTTAAATTCCACCAAATGAAGACATTAATTTGACAAAAGATCTGTGCCAATTACACATTTTCAAGGGTGCTTTCAGAAGAGGTGATCGGGTCATCATTATCGCGCTCTGTTTCAGATTTCATGCTAGGAAGTGTTTCTCGCTGTCAGCCGCTCAGGCCAAAGAGAAAAAGGGACTGAAACATTGTGTGACCAAGTTAATGAGGTTACACTACCACCTTGGCTTTAATGTTTATGTCACTCTGCATTTTATGGTGAACCAGAGGCTTTTAATTGGCTGTAGTCGTCTTTCTCAGGGCAAACCGTCCTCTGTGTCTTGGTGACATTTGATCGTGACTCACAGAGCAGCTAACTGCATGTCTGCAGGAAATGGGTAGGAGAGAAAACGTCTCCCCCTTGGAGCAGGACCATTAAAAAGGTATTTTTCAAGAATTATGGAGGCAGTTGTAAAAGGCTAAAAGGTGTGCTAATCACTAATGAAGGGTAGAAACAGGCTTGGTGCCATTTCAGGCGAAGAAGTAATGAATCTGAATAGGCTTCTTTGACCCTGCTGTACCCAATAGCCTTTTTTGTGCAGCAGAATTTGTCAGTTTAATATCATCTGCGTCATTATGTGCATTGGTTGTTCTAGCTTTTAGCTTCAGCTGGCATTTAAAGGAATTGTTAGGCACAGACACATAACCATGGTGTGTGAAAAGCCCATTAATTAGGAGATGCAACATTTATTCTATTAGTCAAAAAATGAATAAAAGGGTTTGTGGAAGAAGTTGATGAATGGGTAATGTGAAGTCTTGAAAAATAGTAAAACCACTGATAATATTCAGACCTAATTTGCATCTATTTGTTCATTTTTGTTAATGAGATAAGTTTCATTCAAATGTATTTCTCTTACATGTATCTGAAATCTTTTTGTAAAAGCCACACTACATATTGCTTTATCATGAAGGATTTAAATATGAAAAAGGTGAAAAATATTAGATGGTATGCCTAATTAGCCAGGCTTGATCCTAATTTGTGGCTCTAAATGCATAAATAGACCATTTAGCCAATTATGGCAGCAATAGACTTGTAATTAACGTTACTGCATTTGAAATGATCTGTAAAAAAAATATCACATAGCACTTACAAGAAAAATGCTAATTTCCATATTTGCAATTAATTTGCTACATTAATAGTAGATTAAAATTATAGCTAGAAACATTGCCAACTACTTGTATGATGTGATTTAGCTTTTTCTTCAGTAGCATTGACCATGACAAGCTGGATTTTCAAGCTGCATGACACGGACATGCTGTTCAATGGACCAATGACTTTACTAAAACTTCCTGGATGGAAACTGCAACATTGTTGTTTACTGATGAGGCTGTCTGCAGAAAGGCGTGCCACTCTATTACAGTTTCATAAAAGCAAGATAGAGGACGAAGGGAAGAAGGGGGAGCCCCGGCAGGTAGAGGAGTGAGGTATACTGAAGTGGGAGTGGCGTCACCCAGGTAGTCTGCACCTGGGTGACATGAAAGGTGTGCATGAAACGAATGAGATGCAATGGTCTGTTATAAATGCAATATTGCTAGTGAGTTGTTGGACAAATTTTAACATGACAAAATTATAATTTTAGCTTGAAATACTATACGTTTGGATTCTATCGTAACAAATAATCATGTTTTATCGATTATTTAAAACTTAACCACCGGAAAGATGACCTCAGTTTACAATATAAATTGCTAAAAGCTAAAAAAAATCAAAAGCATTTTCAGCCTTATGGTCAAAATTTGGCCACATCCATTTGCAGTTGGGTCAGCGACTGGTCCGCACTATCAAAATATGTGCAGACTGTTTCAGATTGGAAATTGCAGGTAAAATTAGCTAAAGAATTGTCTGGTGTCTCCCTAACTTTAGTACTTTTGTTATTTGTTCAATGAGTTGATTCATTTAGGTCTTGTAAAATGTTCTTTTTAAGCTGCTGCTCATTTTCTTTTTCTGTTTGTTAAACGTTTCGGTGAGCTTTTTTAGAAAATGTGCTAACTTTAGTCATTCTGATAATGTCCTTTACGTGGGAAAATGTGATTTGATCAGCCCTGACCAGTGACCTGCTTTTATCCTTACTCACTCAGTCTTCTCAGTCCTACCTTTTGCTCTTCCTTTCACATGCTGAAAGCTTGTGAAGTTGACATAATATATGTCAAGTTAGACAAGCATAACTTGACATATATTATGTTTTTCTTGTTTTTTATTCAGATAAATCTTTGAGATAAAGCAAATGTAACACCCTTGGATCAATATACCAACATTCATGTAATCTGTTATTGATCTGCTAATAGACACTTCTTTTTGCCAATCATTGCAAGCTGTCAAATGGCTCCAAAGCTCAGTTGTCACTGCTCTGCTTGTACTCTTTTGTATTTTTTATTATTTAATACCAGGAGACAAATGGCAGAGCAGGAACAGAAGGGAGAAAGAACTATCTGTTTTTCCTGACACTGAGTCGCTTTATCCTCCACCTCCTCTGGCGTTACTAGGAATTACTTATCATGATATTCTTGACAACGCAGCACTAAATTCTGCCTCCCTCACACATTTCCCTTTAGGTATGCGTGCGGGCGTGTGTGTGTGTGTGTGTGTGTGGGAGAGAGAGAGACTGTGTGGAGGATCTGGGACAAAGGTTTATTTAAGGAAAAGCACTGGTGGCATTTGTGGCACCTGAGGCCTATATTTTCCTTGTGAAGGATGGCACCCCTAATCACTTTTTGCAGTTATACACTATGCAGATCAGGAGGTATTATAATCCTGTTTATGCAACTCTTTTTCTACTATTTGTGCGGAGTATAAATGGAATCCAAGGAGTCATTTTGTAGGTTGTAGTATTTAACCTATTTGTTTTTGAGTAGGTTTAAGTAGGTTTATCTGATAAAGATAACTCTGTACCTTTATTTTTGTCTGTCATTGCATAAAACACAATCACTCACACATCAGCCTTTCCCTTGAACTCACCATACACGTAGAGTACATATTCAGCACTGCTGGTCCCAAGATGGTTGCTGGCTTCACAGCGGTAGGTCCCGTTGTCTGTCTTGTTGAGTGAAGTAAAGGTGAGCTCCCTCCCCTCAACAATTATCCTGTCAAGGTCAGGAAGATCACCACCGTCCTTCGTCCACATCACAGGATCCGGTCTGTTATTTGAGATTTTTTTTTTTTGAAAAAGGTCAAACTCACTTCAAGAATGAAGAATATAATAAAACATAGAAAACTAAAACAATGGAGACCAGAAAATACTTACGATGGGTTTCCTCTGGAGAAACACTCCAGCTTTAAGTATTGGCCCTCCTGAGGGACAGTAGTTGATTTAATGATTTCCACACGAGGAGCATCTAGGATAGACAGGAAGCGTTTCAACTAATGGTAAGTGGTAATGGAACACATTAATATTTGTAAAACTATTCTCTCTTATAATTACCCTACAGCTAGCATTAGGATAAGGATTAGTGGACAAATGATACTCCCATTAAGACAGATTTTTATTTAATTTTTTTTAGATATCTCTAATTCTAAGAGAGCAACAATTCTAATATTTTTTATAAGAAATGGCACCTCATTTAGTACCAAGTTTTTCATGCAATGAACTCCAAATGCAAAGTTTACTATGCCTTTGGACGATTTGTGTGTCATTACATCCTTCACACCAACAACACTGTACAATCGCCATTACTGAACATGTTGCTGATGTTCAAAACAGCTAAATTTAGGGGGGAAAAAATCATTATTAATTTAAAATGTTTTTATCTACATTTATCTAAATTTAGTGCAGAATGTTGTGCTATCCTCTATTGCTATTTTCACTTTTACTTGTGTCCAGATAATCCTCTTTTGTTTGCGCTCTTGATAGCATGCGTTTTGGACATATACTCACAGTGGACCTCCAGTACTTCGGTGGCCTGCTGGGGAGCCTGTGCGAGTGCAACATGGTCTACTCTGCAGGTGTAGGCCACGCCGTCATCATTTCTGTCCACGTGTAGCTGCAGAGAACTTCGCACCGTAAAAGTCTTCCCACTTGCATTCACCTCTTTGGCACCTATGAAGAGAAATCAATGTGTGAGTGTCATCCGAGCAAAAGTTAAAGTTTACGGCTAATTATTATTTGTCTTGTTTACATCCTTTCTGCACTTTCAGGACATCCAAGCATAACGGTGTTCTTATAAAGATTGTGGTAGCATAAAGCTCAAGCAGATGGGAAAAGAAAAAAAAAAGTCTTACTGAGCTTTGGTTTATGTATCTGCATCAACATGAACACTTACTGCTGTGAGGAACTGACAATAAGGTCAACGGTAACCATTACACGAAGATATTCTTTGCACACAAGCATTTTGAGGTCATGTGGGTTCAAATATCAATGTTGTGTTGGGTCACTTTTTTTTGGCTGCATACCCTTCAACAAAAATACACATGAAAGGAAAAATGAATAGCGCTTTTTGACTCCACAAACAGCTATTTACCACCTCTATTTGTGCATCCCACGGAATCAATCTCAAGCTAATATCAAACTGTTTAATACCTCTTCTCAACTTTCTACTTCTGCACAACTCCGTCAAGCCCAACAGGGTCAAAAACTCAAATGTTTGTCTTTCAGCAAACTATCACCTATTACACCTGTTTATCTAATCAACTCCTTGGCAGAGCAATCCTCGCAACACCTGCTTCTAACTCTGTACAAAAACTGCTGATCCACATTTTTGTGTTCATTAGCAATGCAATCAAAAAGCTTCCTCCAATCATTTGCATAATGTCCTCAAGTTTTGTTTGTTTATCAATTAATTATTTCAACTTTCTGCTTCATGTGACTCTCTAAAAATACATCAGAATAGATACATGTGTTATTAAAAAAGTTAAATGAGTTTGACTGGGTTATCCTGAAGTCCCTTCTATGTGAATTGGGGTCAGACATTTGTTTCCTAGAGATTATTGATTTTTGTTTCCATATCAAAATTTCTTCAAGTTTATTTACTTCACAATAATTTATTTAGTTTAGTTTTTTTTTTCTTTGTGGAAAAATTAAGTTCAGAACTTCTTAAACAGACCCAGATCTATTTGATACTATTGCCATCGGTTTCAATACATTTTAGGCCAGCAAAAGCATTAAAAGGAATTTTGAATTATTTCAACATGAGCCATATAAAACTGTGCTTAGATATCAGCATATTATGCATACAGTACATCCTTAATATTTTTCAATTTAGCAAAGTGTTGCTGAAGTTACTGTGACAGAATGATAAGTATGAGGGAAAAACAGATGTATTTAGAAAAGAAATGTGTAATTATTTAATCATACTTTATTTATATATAGTTATATCAGGACAAAACAACAAAAGGTCCAGCAACTCAAAAGATTAAGCACTGTACATGTATCAAGCACAGGAAAATAAATACAATTCAAAATGTCACATTCTGTAAGTTACTTGAACTTGACATGGAGAAGTATGCAGCCAAGAGGTTGTAAAGTGATGTAAAGATGCAGCAGGGAGTTTTGAATTGGAATTAAATTGGATTTAATCTGAAAATATGAACAAGTGCACCCTACAGATCCCTCGCCTTTGCTCTCTGCTTCACTACAACTGTCTCTCCACAGCTCCTCCCCCACAGCTGAGAAAGTAAATTGTTAGTTTTCATGTAACGTTAGGTTTGTCATTAGTACAGCTGCAGCACACTGGCAATATTCAGCTTGAACGGCAATACGCACCACGTGGTTGAAGGGTGTGAGCAATAAAAACTGTTGGGTTGCCAAAACGTGGCTACATAAACACCAAGAAAGCTTTCACCACTTAAAAAGTTAGTGTAATTGATTTGGGTTCACAGCAGAAAGCTACAAACAGTGACACAATGACAAATTATTTGAAAGTACAGTGAGATTACCATAGTTGACTAGTAATGCTGAATTTGGCATCTGCTATAAAGAGCTATTTCACAGCTTTTCAAAGAATTTAGACTGAAGTATGTCATATCCAGTTCAAAATAGAAAATATTTAGACCAATGATCTTACAACGTTTTACCACGTTTTCAAAATCATCAAGCTGAAACAGAAAAATAATTTCATTTTAAAATATCTAAGTTTTATTTTTGCAACTGTCAATAATTAAAGTAAATACTTGCTGCATGTGTTGTGCATTTCTTACAATGACCATGTGTTTGTGCCTTTTAAAGAGGCCATTTATGCTCTGGCCGTTACCCCCACACTGCTGAGCTGCTCCACTTTCCCAGCATCCCTCCTTACTGTCTATTCTACCTCTAAATTCTGCCAATCAACTATTCTGTTGAGCCACTTCCACCAACTCAGGCTCTAAGAATGGCTCCCCAAGAGATGAATGACTGACAGGTCTGCAGAGTTAGCAACATTCATCCAATCAACAACTGACAGTGAATATGGATGGATTTCTTTATAAAGACAAAACTGAAACATATTATTTTTTTAACTCAATGAAGGTATCAGAGGAGCAAACATTTTCCATTCATTTTTATTCGTAATACTTGCTCGGTAGAAACTGTTTCTTTTCATCTTTCTACCAGACTGACTTGACTTTATTTTTCTTGCCCAAATTCATACACTCTTTAAGCAACACGTCAAGCTTGTTTTGTTTTTTTTTTGTTTGTTTTTCTGTTGCTCTTTGTTCCTCCATACTTGCAAGCAATCTCTTATACCTGTTTTCTGTGTGATATTTCAAATTGACTGCCACTGCATGGTATGATTCAAAAAGAGAAGCATAAAACTGACAAACTTTCTTCTTTTAAAACCATCAACTGAAAAGATACATTTTTATATAAGCGTAAGTGAGACATGATTGTAGTACATATACTGTCAACAATACCTATGTAAACTCAAACAGACAAACTGTGTGTACAAAGGTGTCTGCGAATATTAGTTTTATTGGTCTAAAAATACAATATCCTAACACATTTTAAACATAGCCAAGACTGAAAACTGCCAGTAAGGCTCTGGCATGCCAATCAAAAAATGTATGCATATATACACATACAGCTCTGGAAAAAAATAAGAGACCGCTGCACTGAACAACATTGAAAAACTCCTGGTTATTCTATAAAACATTAGTATTGTTGTTTCTAAATGAATATGAACTTGATTTCTTTGCGTTATTTGAGGTCTGAAAGCACTGTAACTTTTTATCTTTTCTGGAGAAAATTCCTCATTTTCTCCAGATAAATACTAAATGTTTGCTTGGAATTTAGGAGACATGTTGTCAGAAGTTAATAGAATAAAAGAACAATGTTCATTTTACTCAAACACATACCTATAAAGAGTAAAATCAGAGAAACTGATCATTTTAAGTAATCATATGATTACTTTCATTAGTACGTAGTTTTTTTTAAAAGTGTAATCATAGCAATATGCATACAGCATTAGGTCAGTTATGTTTTATTTGGTTCTGCTTTTATTGCTTTATTTTGTATCATTGTGTTTTTATTTCCTTTTTATTATTCTATTGCCAATGTTACCAGTGTAGCACTTTGGTCACTTTGTTGTGTGTGAGAGTGCAAAACAAATTATGATTTATTTATAAAATAATGGTATTCTGTAGTTGTGACCTTATTCCCTCAAGCTTTAAAAACAAACAGACTAGATACTGTGAAATGTACGGCAATTGCTCAGAAACACTCGTTAAACGTTATCAGTGAAGACAGCTTGTTGCTGCATGTCAAATCTCTTATTAAAAAAAGTTGAAGACAGTAAGTAAGTTGTTGAAATACTGCTTATTATCTGTGGGCCCAAGGAAATTAACATTTTCTAAGGTAAGGTAGAAAACTGGCTCTTGATCTACTGAATCCAATTAGAATTTATTTTTTCAGGGGGAAATCATGGACCATTTGTCCCTGGAGCTAAAAAACACAGTACAGTTTAAACGCAGGCTTTAGATAACTTGCATAATGACGGAGAAAGCAGGTTCTTTTCTATATAACACAGTTTTTATCATATACGAAAATGAAAACCACCCTCAGCACAAAAATAATTTTTACCAAGAAAAAGTACTGCAGAGCTGTAACATAAATCTAACATAATTAAACTCTGAGACATAAACTATTAAATATGCTAAATACTTCTAAAATAATCAGCTAAAGTAAAATAAATAACTATTTGGAAATGTGTTCTCATTTTTCAGTTTAAGCATCACTCAGTTTTCATTATTTGAAGTACTTTGAAAATCCATGAATATTTTTTTAACAGCTACACAGATTTTCAAAAATATTCACATGTAATAAGTAACAAGTAGTTTTGGAAAAATAAAGAAAAAGTTAAGAGTATTCTACAAAAAAATTAGAAAGGGGTATACAGTTCTGCAATATTCACCTGTGGTCTGACAGAAAAAGAGGTAATAGTTGGCAGGGACTGCGGCATGCTGTTCTGTGGGTGGAAGCCCTGCACCACTAGTATGAGCCAAGGCAAGCTTGGAGGATTAGGAATGGAAATGACAGGCGTAAAATGAGAGAATTTGACCCTTTTATTCCATTTCACAGGAGAGAAGGACAACCCAAGAATAGGAAATGGTCTGGAGGGGAGCAACAAAACAACAGAGACCGTGGAGGTCTCCCAGGGAGGGGGAGAAATCATTGACAACAAACGACCGTGCTGACTAATCCTGGCAGCAGGGGTCTGAAGGCTGACTCAACATACCCTTAACTGCATCTCAGCTGAGACTGGAAATCATTGGCTCAAGCAAAACCAATAGAAAGAAATGCCTACCTATTTTTTACAGATCAGACAAATTTTACTCAGTCAAAGATAAACCAGAGTCAATAAAAAAAATTGCAGCTTTTATATAATGTTTTGATTTATTATGGGAAATGTAATTGCTCCCTAAACCTAGTAACTGTTTGTGACTCCTCTGGGGGAACAAATTGTCTTACATAGATATTTTAGCATGAAAGATATGCGAAGATGAGAAAGTAATAAGTGTTAATAAAACTAAAATTATTGAACCACTTAGTTACATAATTTCTCTGACTATATTGTAATAGTGAAATCTTACCCCACTACTTGCCAACTCATGTATAACATCAGTGAAGTAACTTTTACCCTCCTTACCACCTCATCCCTTTCATAAGTCACTTCAAGGCAGCAAACAGGCATAATCATGGCTGACTCGAAAGTTTAAAGAAGAAATATTTAAACTTTAAATAAAAAATGCACATTTAGGGTAGAGATAATCTAAATGTCCAAATGTATTATTTGTAAGCCAATAGAGCTTAAAGCCATATTGGTAATATATAATTAACATTTATGTTGCAGTCTAAGCAGTTCTTCCTATTTTGCTATTTTCATATATTTGATATACTGATATTGTGATGACAGTAAATTCAGATTCTCTGAGCAGATATACTTTAAACTGCCATGTCTCACAAGTCATGAATCATCTGAAAAGGAGGAAACATAAGAATAACAGAAATAGGTTGTTTTGAGAAAAAAATGCTCAGCCATTTAAATCTAATAATTGGATAGATAATTGTGCACATGAGCACAAAATGGACAACATGACAATGATATAAGGGCCTGAAGTGGAAAAAGTGACCTGTCGCCTGCCTGAATCACCTTTTCTCATGCTGTTCTCTTCAGTCTTTATGAAAGCACTGCAAATGCCATTCTTCTATATTTTATTTCCCTCTAGATCAGGGGTCTGCAACCTGTGGGTCCAGAGTCTCACATGGCTCTGTGGGCCTTTCACAGTGGCTTCAAACAAGTCTTACCAAAAATAAATAGAACCACAAAAATTAACAAAGTGGAACAAAAATTAGGGGGCAAATAATCTGCATTTAAATTTGCCCTGAAATAAGAAATTAAATAGTTTACTTCCCCTAAAATGTTTCATACCTTTCACAGTTTTTTTCATGGGTCATGTAGGTTTTGTGGTTCTAGACAAATTTAATTTAGGAGGTGTGAGAGCAAAAATGTCTCTTTGGATTGAAAATGTTTCTGAATCCTGCACTAAACCGTATTCCTGGATTAGGTTTGAATTTAGCCAAAGATTCAGGGAGATTTTATTGCTTACTTAACTTGGACATAGTAGGAATTATATAAGTGTTAAAATGTATTTAATTACATTTATTTCAATGAGACATTGTATGTACTGTATGTATGGATTTTAATAAACTGAGTATGCAAGTTTTAGGAAGTTTTGGACTGGAATGAATCATTAATCTGTCCAGATTGTGACTTGCCTCTCAACAACAGTGACAGCTGGGATTACACCTCCTTGGTTGTCAAGAAGACAATAATTGTTTTTAAAACCATTACATTCATTTCCTAATGAAAGTGCCCTAGCATGGATTTTTACTGTGGTATTGCACTATTTAGCTAAACTGGAGTTTGTGGTAGATGCACATTTAATTTGAGATTATTCAGAGCCAAAGTCAATAAATACTGTTGCAAATCCACCGCCGTTTTATAGCAGTTCAGTGAGTGTGCTTTTCTAACAGATGACTAAGAGCAGTAAGTGCTGTTGGATGTTAGGAGAGTCTTTATCAGTGGCTAGCAGCCCTGTGTCATAATGTCCTCGCTGACATGACACTCCCCAAGCATTCACAGCTAAGACGTATCGGCTGTGGATTCATGAGGATGACTTTCCACTCCAAAAGGAGAGGGCCGGTCGGTCTTGGCGCGTTGGCATTTAAAATGGAGACAGGTGGCCCACCTCCACAATGTTTCCCGTAATGTGCATAGACAGCGGGCTGTTGCAGTCCTACCCCCATCTACTTCTGTGCTCAAGGCTATGTCAGTTAACCTGTCCGCACTTTATAGTGACAGAAAAAGAGATGAATCAGAAATACTCGTAAGAGGTCGTATTTACTCAAAGTTACATGCAATTATCATAAACGAAAAAACACCTTAGGATTCCTTTGATGTCCTGGTTTATTATCTTTGGATCTGACTATAATACGTTTTTCACATTACGAACATAACTTTGAAGATTTTAATTGGGATATTATCTAATAGTAGAACACAAAATAATGAAAGACTGCTAAGTTGAAAGAAAACTATGCATAATTTACTCAAAAGGGTGATATGCATTTGTATTCAGCCCCATTTAGTCTAAAACTCCTAAATAAAAATGCATTCAACATCCCACAAAACTTGGTCAAGAAAGCCACCATTGAAAGAGAGCCTTAAGAAATATTTTTTAGTTTTGCACAATCCAAATATAGAACCTCTAGTCCAGTGGTTCTTGACCGGGGTTCGATCGAACCTTAGGGGTTCGGTGAGTCGGTCTCAGGGGTTCGGCGGAGCCTCCGCCACGGAGGTCAAGACACACCCGACTCATTATGCAAATCTGATACTCGGAACAGCTTGTGTACTTGTGTACCAGTAAAAAAGACATATACTTCTCTTGAATTTGGAAAAAAATCATATTTGATTTATCACTAAAGAAGGGTTCAGTGAATGTGCATATGAAACTGGTTGGTTCGGTACCTCAAACAAGGTTAAGAACCACTGCTCTAGTCACTGTGAATCATGATGATAGCAGCATAATGCTAGGAAGACTTTTCTCAAACAGAAACATCTTTCGGAGTTTGTCTGTATTTATCAAGAGATAAATATGTCATACAGTGGATTCAGCTCTCACAAACAGCTGAATCCACTTAACATCAAAATAGGCCCAACAAATTTCACTAAATCTCATATTGATCAGCTGTGCATGCTTATTTGTGGTACACATGTAACAGGATAGAAAGGGTGAACATGTATTTTTGTGACTGTATGTTTTATTCATGCCGCTGTGACTTGCAGGAGGCATCTTGAAATTACATCTTTAATGGTCATTGATCTGTTACGACCCAGGGAGCCGGGTAGTATAAATGTAATCCCAACGCAGACTTTTTTAAATAGCGTTCAAGCAAGGTTGTCAAATACTGCCAAACTGGCTGTATTTAACTTTTAACTAGAAAACTTCTTTAAATTCCCAAACCTGATTCTTATTTTTAGTTTTCACAATGTCACTCATATTAGCAACCATTTTTTTTTCTACAGACACTCCAGGAGCTTTCTCCTTTGCACTTTCCTCAATTGGTCGTTCTGGGGTGAGTTTTAGAATAATGATGACCTCCTTATTCTGCTCTTACCCACAGCTGTCCAGGGCAATTACCCATAAATGAAGAAATACGCAGCACTATTTCAGAAGCTTGCTCAGTCACCGTGTGACTTCTTCAGGCAGACTTGAGTGATAGCAGATTGAAAAGCCAGCAGACAACGACCTAAAATAGAGCGAGGTATGTCAGCAGTAATAGTTCCCTGTCCTTGACTAAAAAGTTTGACAGTGTAAAGATGTGACCGCAAGTGAATTTGAATCAAACCCATGTTTTTCCCTCTAAGTCTCTTTGGAATAGATTTACAGGGCAACATGATGAAGTAATAACCTCTACAGTTTAGGTCAGAGAGTATGGTAATACTAGTCAGATAGCTAAGATCCTCTCCCTTATTTGAAATAAATATTCATTTCATCTCTGTCTTTTTTTGGTCTCCACGCGGCTCCCCCTGGTTCAGCGGTGTGTAAACAACTCCTACATGTGGTGATATTGGAGGAGGTCTCTCTGGGTTGTGGTGTGTAACTGAGATAGAAATATATCATTACTGGGTGGGGACTGAGGGGATCCGAGGGACAAAGAGAATGAGAAATAGGAATATTGGATTCCGTTTCACATACACACACACGCACACAAGCTTATGTCCTTACATGCAGGCTGTCTGCTCCATCTGTCTGTTTTGCTCACGCAGACACTGAAAAAGGCACCCCAACGCGCACACACCCCCACACACACTTAGCATAGGATGTCTGTTAACTGCATGCTGAATGGGTGATGGACTGCTTCAGTGGTTCTGCCGGTAATATAATCTTCCCCATTCCCCCAGATCCCACACCAATATGTCACAATTGTCATTTATTCCCGGCATGGTTGCCCCACAATCAGATGGGTTTTCACATTGTACACACACTGATCCTGGCAGGATGATGAACACTTCAAGGGCAACCCACGTATTCCCACACAAGCATGTACGCATACATACATTGAGCAGCAACATGTGCAGAATTTTAGGTTTACTTGTTTCTGGGTTTTTTATGTTTTTAGAGTAGGTGGGTGATAGGAAGTTTGCAACAAGCTGACAATAATCCACACCTCTTCCATTGTTAGAAGGAGTAAGATAGTAACAGGAAGGTAATTTTGGTTTGACAAAGATGAACATTATGTGCAAATGTGTCTGTCAATCATAGTCCTGAGAAAAGATTTTTTGTTTTGTTTTGCTGAAGTAAACAGGTCCTGAGCGTGTCTGATAAATGTATCACACATAACAATGAGATGCTAATTTAAAACTTGTCTGAAAAGACATGGTATTATTCATGAGATCAATGCATTTTTCACCACAGTAATGAAAAGCCTTTTTTTTGTCTTGTACACACTTTAGTTTTGGGGGTAAATGAATAGAGAACAATGACAAGACTCGCTAGAACTGTACTTTTGAACTACTCCAGATTGATACTTTGCTTTAAAGTGTCTTTTAAAGTGATGCTGAGTATTTATTATTCTTCTATTAGTTCTTCAAGCTTTTCAGATTATTTTCTTTGAGCTCTGACTGCTTTTTACTTTTTAACTTTCATATTTAGTCCGTTGCTATTTTTAGATGAATGGTAATCTAAACAATACTCAATACCAGAGGTGAGCAATTGCGGTTCCCAAAAGATCATCTGAGCAAGTTTTGTTGTTGTTGAAGGGCGTCACTGGCTGAGATATATTCAATAATAAACTCTAAGTATGTTTTTTTTTTATCAGCTGCTGGTAAGAGTAGTTATTGCAACTGAACTATAAACTCTGATATACCCAACTACCAACTGAACTTTCTATTACGTGTATTTTTTCTGTATTTTCGTGTATTTTTCTGTTAATCTGACAATGTTGATCCCCCTAGACATCAATCTGTTCTCCACAAACAGAACCACTTCACCTTTGACTTTCATGTATACATGCTTAAAAGTAGGGCTGAGTAATATTAGCAATTTGCCCTGGCATATTTTTAGACTGGTTACATTTATTGAATTACATTTTTTGAAAACAATGTACAACTAGGAGTAATTTTGCTGCACTATACTTTGTACTTCTACTTGAGTAAAGTTATTTTGAAGTAATGCTACTCTCACTTCAATATGTTTCTTGCTACTGTAAAGTAGAAAAATTAGAAATTAGAACTCTTTTTTTTTTTACTTGAGGTAACAAAGGCGTACATTCAAGGATGGCAACGTAGCAACCCAAACAGAGAAATGCAAACATTCACCCTTAAAAGAAAGGTTGTTTTTTAAAAGCCAATTTAGGTTTGAGTGTGGAGTTAACACTTTATGCTTGAACTAATGGACATCTAAAAGGCCAGATGTGGCCCAGGGACATAAAATGCCCATCTGTTCTAAAAATAACTGTAAACAGAGATTTCAATTCAAATACACTCTAGACAATGTACTTGAGCCTAACAAAAAGTCATGATTTACTTTGATATATGAAGCTTAATTTATTGGAAAAATATCAAACACCACAGTTTGATGTATAGAAAACAGTGTTTTAATATTAATAAGTTGAATCTTAAGAGTCAATGAGCTGAAAAATCAGCAAACAGTGAATGACCATCTGGTAGATGAACCTCATTGGTCAAATATTAATTTTTCTAAAGTAAATTCCTTAGTCTCCAAACTACATGCAGTATGGTGTCAAAATAATTATTTAGATTTTTAAGTTAGTCTTTGTTGTGTTAAATTTATGCATTTTACTTCATATTTGGAAAATATGCTTGATTAAATGTATGTTGTTTTAAATCAGAATGAAAATCTCTAGTCTGTCCACACCGAGCATGTTAGATTAACAAGTTTCTTTTGTTGTTGTTTTTCCTTTTAGAGATAGGTTGCCCTACACGACTCTGAATAACTCTGATAACAGATTTAATTATAATCTACCATGTAATTAAAATGACCGATAACACTGATATCTATTTAAAAGTGTGTGGAGGAACAGTATCGATTTCACCTAATCTCCTTGCTTATCTGGATCCTGGGAAACCCTTAATGCCTGATACCAGACTGAGCTGTCTGGACTGAGGACAGAGTATAAAAGGTGTAATGGGAGCTACCAGCAGATGTCTTTTCAGTGAATTAATGAAGGGCCAAACACTGACTGCAATGACTTCAACAGCAGCTCTAGCAAAAATCTTACACTGACATTTGTTTCAGATTAGATTTTAAATGGTCAGTTTTGCAGCACCTGTAGCAGGAAGTTCTTTGAAAATAGAACAACATCACCACCTGCATGATTTTATATATGCAAAAAGATTTCAATCTATGTTTTTCATCTATGCTACAATGGCTTAGTCTCCAAACTACACAATTGTCTAATTTAATTTTTTAACGCAACCGATTCTCATTACTTAATCAGCTAATTTTAAGGGTACAGTACTCTATTATTAGAACTGAATTCTTCAACAAGCCATTTAATTAGAGTATGACTACATCACTGTATTTTATTTTAATGACCGATGAAAAAAAATCTGATGCTGCTTTAGTTCCTATTTTTTAAAGGACATTTTACAGGCTTCACAATTTTCAAGAACTACTTTGTAGCAGTATGAAAGTGGAACAAAGATTAGTGTTATAATGCAAATTAACACAGAGAGAAAACAGCTAGAAGACTTTCAGTTTTCCTTCTGATGTTTTTAAGATATATATATAATTGCCATTATACACCAGCAGACTGTTTGTGAGGGAGAAGTGTAGAGCAAGTGAGTGTTCACTGATTGAGCTAAATGATTAGCTGTTTATTTATCAGTTAGCTTGGATACTAATAATTAATCATTAGGGGAATGTTGCTTATTGAGAGTGAATACTATTGTTATTATTGTTATTATTAAGACAATAATACCAGTTAAGATATCGCCAAACATCTACTCTACAGCTGCAATAGTGCCATGTATTTAAATAAAGTACATGATACTCACTCAGTTTCTGATTATTTCTTCATAGACAAAAGCCATCCTGCTCTCCTTCAGTGAAACTTCAGTGGCTGTCATAGAGCTGATCTCTTTGTGTCAATTCCATCAACAAGTACTTTTCTAAGGCCATGGAGGTCAAGGCTGCCTATTATATCTGTCCTGTCTTATTTCTGGTGAATCGATCACTTGCAAATAGCAATATAATTAAGAGGCGGTAAGCTAGTGGTACCACTCAAAGAGTTCCTGGCCTGAAAATGGTGAACAAACACTGGCTGGGACCGTTCATGTGTTATGATGTCCAATTCTATAGAAAAACAGTCTGCCTTAGAAATTGATTTTTAATTAATCTTGAGACCAAATCAAATTCTTCTCCTATGTCAGCCGTTGTGGCAATAAAATAATAACAAACTCAAAATTATTACACAGGCCTGCTCTCCTGATTCTGAAGGCCCTGGGCAGATTAGACTGCGCCTGACAGCACACAGACACTGAAACCTCATTGGATGGAACATTGATAATCAACACAGACAGGTACACCAAGTGACATCACCAAAATAATCATTACAAAAAAGAGAATTAGCTTATTGGAAGCAAATTAAAATTTATTATGAACACGACATATAGTTTAGGTTTTCTGAAAGTGTTCATAGCTACAGAAAAGTCCCACCATGGCTTTCAAATGACTATTTGAGAAATCCTGCAATGGAGCCACCTTATTAACTAGATGGGTTTTTTTTGTCATACACACTTGTTAGTATAAAAGTGCCACTGACTAGTGTTTTTAAATGACTCAAAATTTCCTAACGAATGACATTTTGGTATGCAAACACATGATTACTTGTGAATTCTACAGGTGCTACACAGAACGTGCAGTGTGGAATATATATACAAGTATATATATATAAGTATATATATACATATATACTTAATCCCTTCTGAATTAAGGGAGAACAGCTTTGTCGCTGTGACTAACCTTCTGACATCAACAGACAACACTTCCAATATAATCACCTGAGAAGTCCGTAAAAGCAGCTACTACCAATAAAATTGCACATCCTCTAGAGATCACCTTAACTACAAATATCTGGAACAAATTGTAAACTCCTGGTGGTAAATTAATTCATTTAAAAATGCATCAAATCCCAACTAGCTTATATTTTTCTGTACTGGGAGTTCTTTCCTCAGAAGTGGGCTACTGGGAGAAGCATTATTCACCCTCGGAGACTAAATAAGCCTGTTAAGAAAAGTGGTCACGCTGCTAATTAGTGTACTTTGTATTGTTTGTATATGCTTGTTCTTCAGATGGGAAATACAAGGTATAACAAAGTAGAGAATGAACTCTTGTAATATGTTGCAAATATATAGTAATTAGTTCAACTGAAAAAGTATAAAACACACCACATGTATCATATCTTTAATTAGGTGATAGATTGTTGTGTTCTCTTTAATTACTGGAATATCTAATGGTCTTTATAATGAGTGCACAGGATAAGGAGAATACCAAGCACTAGCAACACATTTTGTTTTCACTTACGAGGTAAAATAATTTGCCAAAGTCATGCAAATAGGGAAAAGATTCCAAAAATACTAAGATAAAAGCAAAATCGAGTTAGTTAAAGGGACGATTTTTGTGTCAGATGTAAGTGTTAACAGTGTCTAGGAAAGCAGAAAAAATAAACATAATTTATTGAAAATAAAAATTATGCACGCTTTGGGAAAAAGAAAAAAATGCTTTTCTGGTTCAATAATCCCTTGCATGAGAAAAGTAAAAATAAACCACATATCTGTGAAGCTTTTCAGCTCTGCATTTGAAATCCTTTTTATAAACCAAATTGTACAACAGTTAATTGACATTTAGGCTGTGAAGCACCTGGCTGCTTGTTATTCTCATTACTGAGTGGCAGTGATCCGGTGGGTTAAGCAAATATTTTGACATCTATTCATACAATCAAGTAATTTAGAGGGTTGTTTATATTTACATTTTCAAATTTGTATTGCTTTACAAAAAAAATAAAAGAGTTGATTTACATTTCATGATTTGCATTAAATATACTTTCTTGTACAACCAAATAACGTCTATTAAGGTTCTGCAACTGTGCTGATGATCTGTGAGTGTCTTCCATCTGCAGGTTTCAGCTGATTCAGTGGAGCATCTGTTTCATTTTTTGCTGAAAAGCTTAATCTAATCATTTTATGCCCCTATCTTCCAAATATATCACAGATGCCTTTCTGCTTTTTTTGTTCAAAAAGTTGCAAGAATAATGATTGATCATGGTAAAAGGCATAGCTCACGTTGTTACTTTAACAACTTTTTTACTTTTCAGGCGCATTTTGGATAGACGCTAACAACAGCTATGTTAACATTCTTACATAAAGTTGAGAAATATTTTAAACAGAGTAGAAGGAAGAAAGCAAACACAAGAGTGCAGTTGGCAGGAGCCAAAGCAGGATTGTGCTGAATTATTACACAAACTTGATTAGATGCATGTTTATAAGGCATTGTTACTATATTGTTTTAATACACAGCACTAAGACAGTTGCAAAGTCCACCTGCAGTTACTTTTCTCACAGCATATTGCTTGACCCTAAAAAGTCACTTTAGCTTGAAAATGGCAGATTGTGATAAACATAAATGTCAGAATTTCAAGATTTGTTGGTTTCCCAGCTGTAAATGAGGATGATACCAACTCATTAAGTAATGCAGAAGAACCAAAGGATGACGCTAATGCAGTGATCTTAGGTCAGACGGTAAATGCTGAATCTGCTCCAGGATAAATAACTAATATGGAATAAAAACATAGCTAGAAATTCTGCTCCAGCAGTTACATAATGGCAGTAATAAATTATAACAAAAAGTGTAATTTGACATATGACTGCAATGTAGTTATGCATTGCTTATCAATCCCAAAGCATATTCTTGAATAGATCATGCACTGTATTCGCAACTGGTCAATAGATGGACAGAGTTGTACTACTTTCACAGTGGTCTGTGTTGCCTCTAAATGGGAGGTAATTGACAAAATGCTGTTTGCTGGGCGGCAAAAAGATATCCAAAAAGTTGTTCTTATTTTCAGTTGCAGAATTTGGATGCAGGATGTAACTGTCAATCTGTCAGAGAAAAGTTCAGTAACTTTCACAGAAGAGGACGAGGAGGAAAAAAGAGTTGAGCAGTAGCTGAGAGGGTAGAGTTTTATAATATTCTTAAAGTTTGGAGAGTTTAGGCTTATGAGAGGACTACTTTTACTTCCACTGACTGAGTAAAGAGCAAACTGATGTCATTCTGGAGTGTTAGTGAGACTGACACCAAAACTCACAAAAACAACCAACTTCAGACTGAAGAACAGAACATTAAGGACACATAATGTATAACCCAATATAATCCAAGTCCATAAAATGCTTGCATGTGACTGAATCCCTCTGATTGGATGCATCAAGGTATCTTCAAGGTGTCATCACATAGTGCTGTAAAAGTGCTTTTAACTCCACCAGACTGCATGGATGCTATGCACTCAGCTTGGTGCAGAGCTGAGCTGCTCTCCAGTTGAGCAGCAGAGAGATGAACAATTTTGGCAGCATCCAACAGGCCTTTTGTGGAAAGCAAAACTCACATCATTCTTCAAACTTCTAGAGCAGAAGTTGCTGTAAGTAGGTAGTGAACTTCCATTTGTTTGCAGGATACATGAATTTTCTGCAGTGAAGAGGCATAATGTTATTGCAGAATGGTATTCTTCTGTCAGAGTGCAATGTAATTTATGTATTCTGTTGGGGTTTCATATATTCTCATTTATCTACATATTCTCTTTGATTCATATATTCCGAATTGGAGTTTGTCCATCCTGATTATGTAGGCAAAGATTTTCTCTGTGCTGCCCATGTCTCCTTTCCAATTAAACTAGTAATGGTTCTTATTTTAGATAACCTTCCTAAAGACTTAAGAGTTTATTAAGAGAGTAATATTGTAACTTTCAATCGGTGCCAGGACTTTAATGCGTTAACTTTGATTAATTAATTAGAAACATTTTAATGTGTAAAACATTTTAACGCAGTTAATCATATTTTTCTTTTTCACATGCCAAGGTTGTATTTGTTCCTGGTAGACCCATAAATTTGATGTAGAAACATCTGTAAACGACAACGATGGACAATAAAGTTGCTTCTCTTGGCCCACTGGGGGTTCAATTTTGTTTCAGAAAATGAGCCGATTGGAGGTTGGAAAAAACTATTGCTGTGTGCATTACTCAAACCAAAAATACCATATCAATGCAAAACATGTTCCATCAAGCACAACCTCCCACTACTTTTAATACTTTGTTTTTTAATAATTATCCACAATTTCTATTAAGCAGCTTTGTGGGACCATATATCACTACAAAATCCATAGAAAAAATAAAAAAAGAAACCGCTAGAAGAAATTTCTCCTTGTGAAGTTACACATGAGCGTACTGGAACATCTCAGTAAATTAAATATTACTGAAAAGCTAATTTATTTAAGTAGGTCAATCAAAGAAGCAAAACTATAAACAATATTTTATGGGACCAATAAAAAGTTGATAAGTAGTCCAGCAGATACAGCAAGATACACAAGGATGAAAAGATACAGAAGGTCGTTGCTGAAGAAGCTAATGATTGAGAATTTTAATTTGGAAGGTTGAGTGGAAGGAAAGACAAGCAAGCAACCCGGAGAGCAACTGTCCAGAGAATTGAGAAACAACGTCCTTTGAAGAAAACGTTGGGAGAATTACAAGGCTAAGAGGCCGCGGTCAGTGCTTCAAGGTCAAACACAAAGACGTACATACTTTTTAACAGACCAACATTTCAATTCTTTTCTTTTTTAGAAGTCTTCTATAATGCTTCAACTTTTGGGGAAATTGAATTTTTGTTTTTCATTAGCTGTAAGCCATAGTAATCAAAATAATCAGAAGAAATTGCTTAAAATATGTCACTCTGTGTAACAATAAATAATAGAAAGTTACAGTAAGTTACTCTTGGTAATACTACAAATATTGAAATAAGTGAACACTAATTTATTGTTAGTGTTGTTAAATAAATACCACCAATTATCCGGTTGGGCTGTTATCATTCAGCATCTGTGCAGCAATAGACGTGATGAATTTAAATACAAATGCAGACATGAGGTACCTTTGACTTCCTTCTCATTCCTGAACCAGCGGAGGTCGGCAGCGGGCTTGCTTCCCTGAGTGATGCAGGTCAGAGTGATGTGATCCCCCTCCATGGCTGGCTTTGTCAGGCCGTTGATCTCCGGCTTTTCTGGCACACCTGGATGATGGAATGGAAATCACAGCAATAGAAATAGTTCAGGCACCACAGTCTGTCATTATGCAGCCATAATTCTATTATGGCTGCTTGGGATTTTTTTTCAGTAGCTTACCCACATGCAGAGAGATTAAGGAGCACACTCCAGAGCTTCACCAAACAGTTCCAGGACACATCAGGCTTTTATTGGCATACAGTTAAGAGGTTTTGCTTATTATTTGTTTACAAAAAAATACTAACACCTCTCCGTATAGCTTACTGCTTACTGCAATTCTTTGTTCTCTGCAATCCTGCTTTAACTTAATGAAGAAAAGTATACTTAGAAAAGTATACACACCTCTTTTTCACATTCTGTCGCATACCTAAAAATTTATGTATTTTTTTGAGTTTATATGTGATTAACCAACACAAATTTTCACATAATTGGTAAGTGAAAGGAAAATTATAAGTGGTTTTCATTGTTATTTTACGAATCAAAAAACAACAGAGGTACGTCTTTCGCGGTATGTCTGCATGAGCGTTGCACATTTAGAGATCAGAATCTCTTCCTGATCTTTGCAAAAATAGCTCAAGCACAGTAAGTTTGGATGGAGAGAATCAATGAAATAAATAATTTTAAACACTAAGTAGTGTTTTAAAAACATTCACATGGCTACACTCCTGCACACTAACTGTAGCAGTAAGACTTTTTAATTGACATGCTATCACCATGGTAACAGCCAGTGCCCAAAAGGCATCAATCAAGACACAGATGTTAAGTTGAAAAGCTTGTCTTAGTTTGAAGGGATGTAGGGGTGGGTAAGCAAAAGCTCGTGATCAGGTAAGAGGCCACAGGCTTGTACTGAAAATGTTAATTACTGGCCTTTCCTGTAATGAGTGTTTTAAGTGACTTGCATCTGCCCTTCTGTTGTCAGTGAGCAATGGGTTTGCTTCGGGCTGAGTGACTGCAAGGTCTGTCAGTCAATGCCATTGACTGACTCTTGCCTTGTTTGTCTAACCACCTCCACATTTAACTGAGCTACGTTATTAGCACAGTTAAATGGACCTGGTGGTTACTGTTTGTGAATGGGTAAAAGTTGAATACATAATGTCAACAAAAGCTGCAGTATTCAGCAAGAACTGACTTTACTCATGTAATGAAACAATTGGAATCACATTTTATTTTGTAGGTTTTCAATGGCATTGTTCTGCAGTACAGAAAAACATTTTTATTCCATCTAAGTTATGTTGCCTACTTTTGTGGATACGTTACTGTAGCTTGACAAAAGTGACTGATAGTTGTTTTTTTTCTCACACTGAGTAGGAGCAGATTAGACACAATATTCATCTGATGTAGTCTTGTTAATTTTGTGCAAAAAAGGTTAGGGCCATTGAAAATAAAACATTTGCTTTCAAATGTGTGGATGGATTCATAAATACTTTCCCAAGGCACTCTATAATTTTGTTTTAAATGACTAAAATTAAAGTCTGCATGGCATTAAATAAAATTTAATCTGAATGTCATATGAAACTAACTGTTGGTTTGTGTTTTTCATAACAGCAGGAGTGAGTTGGTTTTCTTTCAGCCAAGTTTCATTTTTTATAATTTGTTTTGAATGAGCCAGGCTTTAGTGTAATCTTCTAATAACGATTCTTGATTAATAGTTGTCTTTTAAAGTAGGCATCGGCTACTTTAATATTCATTTTCTTCCCAGTAATTCACAATCTGGTACCTGATTATTTTAGAGCAATGTTTATTTGTTGATGTTTTTTTTAATCAAACCATCATTTTTTTTGCCCTATGAATCATTCAAACTTGAAAATGGGTGAATGATTCATAGGGCAAAAATGATGCTTGTGAAGACTGTGAACCCGAGTTTATTCTAAATTCAGCTACACATAGCTGTAAACCTAGAGAAAGAACTATTTCTAATGGATTTCTGTGCACATATCCAAAATACTTCAAATATTTTCTTTATGAACTATCACATGAACTATCACATGATATTGAGTGAGATGTGATAAATTGGAAAGGAATTCCATCCATCCATCCATCCATCCATTTTCTTACACTCTTTTCTCTAGTTGGGTTGGGAGGTGCTGGTGCATGTCTCCAGCTAACGTTCCAGGCGAGAGGCGGGGTCATGCTGTCTCTGTGTAACAGGGCAACACAGAGACAGACAGGACAAACAACCATGCACACACACACACACACACACTCACACCTAGGGAGAATTTAGAGCAGGGGTCTCAGACTCCAGTCCTCGAGGGCAGCAGTCCTGCAACTTTTAGATGTGCCTCTGCTGCACCACACCTGAACAGAATAATTAGGTCATTAAGGCTCTGGAGAACTGATCTACGCAAGGAGGAAGTCATTAAGTCATTTCATTCCAGTGTTTTGTACCTGTGGCACATCTAAAAACTGCAGGACTGCGGCCCTCGAGGACTGGAGTTTGAGACCCCTGATTTAGAAAGACCAATTAACTTGACAGTCATAGTTTTGGACTGTGGGAGGAAGCCGGAGTACCCGGAGAAAACCCACGCATGCACAGGGAGAACATGCAAACTCCATGCAGAAAGACCCCGGGCCGGGAATCGAACCCAGGACCTTCTTGCTTCAAAGCAACAGTGTGCCACTGTGCAGCCATTGGAAAGGAATTCATTACATGTAAATTTTCCTCTAAGTATGAATCTGATACTGTATTTTTAGTGGTTGATTATTCCACTGCTTTCATCTGTGTCATTATTACACAAGTAATTGTTTCCTTCTTCTAACAGAAAAACGCATATTTGTATGTGTAGTCCAACAGATTTGAGTATGAAGCCGTTTGAATATTTCCTCCAAATCATTTTTACTTGTGTTCATTGCCAGCACTGAGTGTCTTGATGTAGCAGCTGATAAAACCAGGCCATTCCCAGATCATTTTGTATAATTATTAAATCGGCGTCTTTGTTTCCTGGCGCGCTACGTTAAGTATTGTTCAGCATTGCAAAAATCATTTCCCCCACATCCTTATTGAGCGGTCGCCTTTAATGTCTCTAATTTTGAGAACGCTTGTTAACACAGAGAGCTAGCTAATGGTCCTGGAGTGCATGAGCACATCTATTAACATTAGCAAAAAACTAATTGGAAAGATAATAAGCCCAGAGGCAGGAAAGGAAGCAATGTTTGTGTAAAGTGATGATCACAACACAAACATGTCTAAAAGGGGGGAGTGGTATTAACAGTCTGTTTTTTTTGTTTGTTTGTGTCCAGCTGCAGGCAAAAGCAACATGTAGTTTTAACCATATTAAATCAAAACAAAGGCATTAGTGGAAACATTTTCTACAAAGAAAGACAGAGACATCATGCAGCAATTTGTATAAAATGCTCTTACCTAAGACGGTGAGGTAAGCTTTGGCTGTTCTGACCGGCATGGTGAAGAGAGAGCAGGTGTACAGGCCCTCGTCACCCAGTGTGACGTCGCTGATGCTGATGGTCAACTCTGACGATGTGGCGCGCACAAGCTCAATCCGGTTGTCCCTTAAAGCTGCATATATAGACACGAACAGGGAGGAAATAGTACAAGCTGAATGAATATGCACTTGGGAAGACAGATGTAAAATACACATGTCTTAACAGAGAAACTGGGTGGAGGTTTTAGTGCATTCATATTATTCGATGAAAAGCAAAATTTGCTATTGGAGTACATAAAAACCCTGTTTTTATATCACTTATATGGCAAGTTTGTCATTCTAACAACTCCATTACTCATTCACACAAGAACAAAATCTCTGCACAAAAAAGCTGTTGGTGGTGAAGTGGTTTTCTTGCAACCAAATGAACCTCCTTTGATTTCAACCATACTTGGATAAAACTTAAAACTAGAGATGTACAAGAGAACAGGATGATTTTGGTCTGATTGGTTCTAATCAGTGATTGGGAGGTCAAACAAAGAAAATACGTGATGTCCCCTCCCACACCCCCGCCCCAACTAATTAATGTATCGAAATAAGAACACACACAATTCTATAAAAGCATTAACCAAAAGCATGCAATTTGATTAACTTTTTCAAAAACTCAATACATTTCAAATAAAGATTGGTTATATATGCTGTGATGTGTCACTGTTAAAATTCTTATAGTTTATACTTTTACTGTTGAATTTATTAACCTGCAGCACAGTTTTCTTTAAATTTGCTGTATTTGAAATGTTTTTGGATTACCGTATTTTCAGGACTATAGAGCGCACCTCACTATAATCCGTACCCACAAAGTTTTTTTTTTTTTTAAACTGAAAACATACATATATAAGCCGCACCGGGCTATAAGCCACTGGTCTCTCTGCGGTTTTCCACAAGGACGCGGCATAAATCTGCTATTCAGGACGCAGCCCTGCTTCTCCAACGCCGAACCATGGATTCGTTCAAGCCGAGGTTACACGCAGCGGCTATCGATCTGGATATCTGAAGGCTATCTGTACAGATCGATAGCCTTCAACTTAAAAGCTGCATCATATGAACTTCTTCGTGTTGTGTCCTTGATGAGGGGGTATGAATTTGAAAACATTTCTTCCTCATGTCTGCTGCTAGCATGTGCTTGTTCTAAATGAAAATTAGCGCTTTCTTCTTTGATTTCCAATTTTGACTTCCAACGACTCACTTCCTGCTAAAGAGCCCCCTGGTGGTTGAAGAAAAATCCACAGAAAAGCCGCACCTGGCTATAAGCCGCATGGTTCAAAACGTGGGAAAAAAGTAGCGGCTTATAAAATACCGAAAAATACGGTATTCTGTGATTCAGTGGGAACAGGCACTACAATTTCAGAAAGTAGTGACACCTTGAAAATTGGCAGGATTTGTCACTTTCATCTAAAGGGTACATTCAAAGCTATAAAACCAAAACACATAAAAAGACAAGTTTGTGCATTCAAAAAAGACCCCTTGAATTTGTCAATTGTGTGAACAATTTCTGTTCATCCTGTTTCTATGGCCCTTGCTGAAGAGAGGATCCATTCATGGATTGTTTTTGCATGAACAAAGCATTTCCACAGAACTCATTTAATTTAATTTAATTCAAGGATACTTTGCTTGTAATGTTTTTTTGCATGTCAGTTGGCATGTGTAGCGGTGTGTGTGTGTGTGACTGATTCACTGATGGTATATGAGAACAAATCTATGCTTACATGTGAAAATATATGTATTCCTAAGTAGACATCTCATTAGTCAATATTTGTTTATTTATTAGGATCTCCATTAGTTTCCACCAAACTGTTTATCAGTCTTCCTGAGGTCCAACTGATAAAACACAAAAATGTTAATACCAACAAGTAAGACCATTTTGAAGAAAAAAAACCCCAGCAAACATCTCATTAGATAATTTGGCATTGTGACAAATGCGACTTGCATTTGAGCAACAGCCTTAAATGCTTGCAGCTTTTCCTAGTGTCCTCACATCAAGCCAATAGCATCATGATTGAGCTTAAATACATGATTATGAGGCATGTACACCACTTCCAAGCATTGGACCACAATGCAAATAAATATTTGAGCAGTGTCCTCGCCTCTGACTCTCTGGTGACGGTGGCAGAGGCGAGGACTCTGAACAAACTGCTGGACATCATGAACGATAGCAGCCACCCTCTACACGCCGTCATCAGCAGCCAGAGGAGCCTGTTCAGTGACAGACTGCTGCTTCCCAAGTGCCGGACCAATAGATTTAAGAACTCTTTTGTCCCCCATGCCTTCAGACTGTACAATTCCTCATGGGGGGGGGAAGTGACACAGGACAGAGGGTGGAAGGAGTAGTGACCCCTTGTATTTTTCTCCATACTTAGGTCAAACCACATAGTGCAATACGATATCACTGGTCAATCTATCCGCCAAATTCTTATATTTTTTTTGTGTTGTATTTATATTTACTTATATTCTATATTCTTATTCCTTGTTTCTTGCATAATTTAAGGTTTTTCTTGCATAATAAGGTTTTGGTTACTCACATTTGGTGTGTACCTTAGTATTTAATTTGTATTTTGTATTCTTTTGCACTTTTGCTTACTGTGTGTTATCTTTGTTTTTTGCCTGGGAGCTGCTGGTAACTTCAATTTCCTGAGGGACTCTTCCCAAGGGATCAATAAAGTACAAGTCTAAGTCTAAGTCTAAGTCTATAACAAATATAAATTTTTGGTGTTTTTTTTAAATGGAATTGCTCCATTTAATTTATTGAAACCCTTTTTACCTTATTTTCATGTTACATATGGCTGTTATAATAAGATGTGGCAAGGTTAGAAAGGCGATAAAAACTTTGATTTTGTGTGAGAATAAAATCCCCAATATAACCAAACGGTTTGCTTTAAAACAGAATTGACTCTTATTTGCAGCATTATATCATATTAAGTAGCATCAATACCACAAGTGCGTGAATTTTCGTCCAAGACCAATAATCTGCAGACAATTTCTGAAAAGTAGATGCAAGTTTACTGTTTAGATTAAAGCTTTTATGTGTCATTAGCAGGATAAAAAGCAAAAGGCATCTTGAAGATGAAGACATAGACTGCCTCATTACGGAAATCTCAGATAACTGTTGCTGCCCTCTGCACATTTACCACATCACAATATTCCTCTAATCACTCTCTTATTTCAGAAGAGATTTGCTTGTGCTCACAAGTTCATAAAGGTTATTCTTCTTGCCAAAACAAGCCAAGTATAAAAAGATGAGAAAAGAACACTTTAGTTTAAAATTGGGGCCCTGCAGTCAAAGTGAAGTGCAAAAAAAAAAAAAAAAAATGAAATGAGAACAATTAATTTTGAGGCATAGCTAACTTGGACCATCTTCTCAAAAACAGAGTTGTTCTATTTATTCACTCCCAGTTAAGAGTAATAATCAGACATTGTAGTGGTATTTTGTACTTACTGCAGCATTCACAGAGTGAACAAATATGGAGAAAAAAATAGCAAAAAGTCTGATGTCAACTCAGTCAGTCATGGGATGCTAAGAATTGCTTTGCTGCATCCAAGCTTATCCCCTACAGTAAATGGCAAAAGAGTTGGAATCAGTCTGACTAAACGACATCTGCTCACTCTCATTTATTACTGCATTTGTTCTGTCCCTTCTCGTTCCTCGCAACACTGGTTATCTCTACACGCCATACACCGACTCTGAACAGGCGTGACATGTTGATATACTGTAAGCACATGATATATCTTTAGGCTTTACACCTGTGACAGTTCGTTTCTGCTTCTGTGCACGAATGAATACACACGGTCATCAAAGCAAGACCACAGAGTTAGTTTTAGTCAAATGCACTGCCAGCTCACTTAATGAAGAAGCCCATCTTGAAAAGATGTGGTATATACTGTATGTTCCATGTTGTATGCTTGCGAAAGACAAAAATACAAAACTACTGAATCTCACTCTGGTCACAAACTGTGTCTATCCTGCTTGAGTAGCACTTTTTCTGCTTCCTCCCACCCCAAGACCTAATTCTGTCTACTCCAGCGGCTTCGCTAACCTGTGCAAGTTAAACAATGCTTCAATTCAACTGTTTTCTTATTTGCTTTGGGCAAGGAACTATGAGCAGCCAAATGTCAGAAAATACATTTACTGGCTCACTAGCTGTCTCAATGCAACCCTGCCTTCATCTTTGCCTCTCCTCAACACTTCTTTTAGAGAAGCAATTTATGAGACATCCAGAAACCAAGAAACACACAGAGTATTCAGTCCTGCTGGTCTACTGAAACTGAAAAATACAAACATGAACTCAGCAAATTGACAAGCTTGGATGACACTGCACTATGTAGTGTAACAATAGAACAACATAATAAACTTATGAGTCATCATCAGCATCCAAATGTCATGGCCAATTAAAAATACAATTGCTTATGAACTTGAGGACCATTGTTATTTAACACAGAATGAAGAATATGTCCTCAATAATCAGTGGGAAGCTCTATTAACATTACAGCAATCAAACCATTCTAATAATCACTGACCATCTTTTAGCCTTATTCTAGTGCTGTTTTGATGAGTGGATGATGAGCTCCAAGACTTTTAGACCAGAAGGCCAACTCCACCTACTGTATATCATTAAATTCTTGAACTGAATTTTAAAATAAGATTCAAGTTCAGAAAATACCAACAGTGGACGTGGAAGGAATCCAAGAAGAACCACATCTTTCTCAGAGAAAAGATGTGACAATAGAAATTATTTGCTTTCTGGGTAAACATAAATTCCCAATTGAATGTAGAGAAAGACCATGACTTCTGAAAGTGCTAAATAGACCAGGGAGTCCAAAATTAAAATAGTAACAAAAATGTGAGACCACTTGTTATAAAAAAAAAAAAAATCAAGCTGGAGCAGAAGTGGACCTTGCAACATAACAATGAAAAACGATACCAGTAAATCCACCAAGGACTGGCTGAATAGGAGTAAGAAATGGAAAGGCCTGGGCCGAGTCAAATCCCAGATCTGGATCTCAATGAGATCCTGTGGGATGACTTGAAACAGGCTTTACATGCAAGAAACCCCTCAAACATCTCACAGAAAAACTTTCCTTAGGCCATTTTCCTTAGAGACTGGCAAACGGCAACAAGTGTCTTACTGATGTTATTTCAACCAAAATGGGTCAGACCAGCAAATAGGTGATAGGCTGGCTATTTTAACAGTTTGCTTAGGTTTGGGGGTTGATAGACAGTTTTCTATATGCCAGTAAAGATGAAAGACTTTAAATATACATTAACATAATAAGAACTGAAGACTCATGCTTTTAGCACATTGGGCTTTCATGTGAAAACTGTAAGTAAAAGCAAACAGAGCCTTAGCAGTACAACCTCTGTTCCGCACTCTGCAAAGTGAAAGGCTGGGTATTGACAGAGCAGCCAGAAAGGAGGATTGCATCCGTTGCTATTCATCAGCAACTGCAGCAGTCTGCCATCCATTACAAACCATTAGCACTAACAGTCTTCAGTGTTTTCATGAAGGATGGTGTTGTTGTCAACATCAAAGAATAGCACATTTGTATTTGACAGATTATTTACTGGATGTACAACCATATTTTCTGCTCAATGAGCCCCAGCTTTCGTCTCTTATAAAGATGGACAGAAAGTAAAGATGCATTTGTTAACATCAAAGTCTGATTTGTCTCTCCAACAAATGGTCAATACACCTTTGTAGATTCTGCTGCTTGTAAAGCACATAGATCTTGGTATTTGTATGTGTGAACAAGAAAGAGAGTCATATATTAAAACATTTAAGTGCATAAACCTTACCAACTCAAAGCACTTCAAGACCTGACAGGTACACGTTTGCCAAAGTGGTTACACTTTTCTTCCAAAAGCCTGTGGATGCACAAAGATTTTCCATGTAATTACGAGTGCTGATGACTGCTGGCTCTGTTAAAAGTTTCCTTGAACGCAGCCAACTCCGATCAGATAGCAGCGTGTAAACGACCGCGACACCAAAGCCACATGATGCTCTTTTCTCAAACAGAAACGGACAGAACAGAGAGGGCAAGTGTCAGCTATCTCTTTTTAAAAATCTGCTGAGGGTGAGAACAGAGGCACAACGTTGAAAGGGGAAAACAACTGAGACTAAAGGAAGCTGCAAAGAGAGAAGGTCAGAGATGGCTCGTTTCCATTAAATTAGTAGCGACATTTTTATTCCTAGGGAACATGTTCAGTGAACTGGCAGCCTCACTGATGCTAACTGTAATGATACAAACATGTTGAATAGGATATTAAGATGCAATCATTGCTGAGATGTTACTGAAAACAAAGCATGAACAGTAATTAACAGTCTGTTTCCTCTGTGTACATCCAATATCCCAAATGTTAGTTTTGACTCAGGAAGATCCAGAAGTTCAGAATATTTTCAAGAAATGTTATACTCTTCCTTATCTGTTAATTGCATTATTTCTTACCTTAAAAGATATTTAATTAAATAAATGTACAAAAACAATTACAGTACTTTGTAATGTCAATTTTCTTCTTTACCACTTAAGTACATGTTTCCCCTACATCTCACACATTGTTTTAAATAATCTCATAGTCAATGGAGAGTGCATACACCAGCACAAAGTAGTACGTGGAGATTTACAACCTGCTCTGCCTGTAAGCAATAAAACCATCTTAACAAATACAAAATGTGACCCGTTTAATATGTCTGAAAATTCTTAATGATGGTTTGTAGAACAAAGAAGCAAGTTTACAGCAGATCTTCTTGTAATAGGTTTCAATTGTGCAAACTTTTTTCTTTCTTTCTTATAAACAAAGAAAGATGTTTAAGCTGTTGTTACAATGTTTTTCTTCCTAACTTGTTGGTGTTATGAAATACAAATATTTATACAGGTCTAAATATGCGGAGGTTTAGAAAATTTTGTGGACCATAGCCTCCTGAGACCCGGGCTTTTGTTTGATGTGCATTTTTTATGTCTCCTTACTATTTGGGATTAGTATGACCTAATTTTAGTTGAAATTAAATTTTAGCTTTCTATGTGCTCTTGAACTATGTCAAAACCAATGCCCTCATATGAGGACAATGGGTCTGTTTTTGCATATACATTTCTCCTTGTCATTTGGGATCATAAGGACCCAATTGGCCTAAAAATGAAATTTCAGCTTTCTACAATAAGTGGTTTTCTCAAAACCCAATGTCCTCAGACGAGGACATTGGGTCTATCTGTGTGACGATAAGACCATTCAATCAATGTTATTATTTACATCTGTGTTTACAAAAATGTAATGTCCTCATATGAGGATGCAGGGTCTCAGGAGGATAGAGGCCTGTCATGTTTTCGAAGTGCTTGCTCATAATGCATCTCCGTCTTTCATTGTTTCTGTATGTGCATTGAGCTCAAGAATGTAGAAGTCATGATTCAACTATATCAGGACAGACTACTTTGCTTCTGTCATCATTAGCTCATTTATTATTATTATTATTATTATTATTATTATTATTGGCAAACAAATACCAGTTGAATCAATAATAAAGTAAGGGTGTTGCCATGTAAATCTGGCTTTACGTAAGTCAATGCCAGACTCTAGTGTAGTTTTAGAGTTTATCTTCCTATGTCAGTGAAATAAAAGGGGGGTGAACAATATTGTAATGAAGTATTACTTTAAAATAAAAACGATTACTTATTAAATTATCAATATGCAAGCTCAGCCTTTTTTAGCCCTTATTTCTTGTGACATGTCTAGACATTTAAATTGGATACTTATCAATCAGTCTTCTGCAAAACCTCTGTCCTATTTATTAAAATATAGAAAAATGGTTCTAAGCATGTGTGTGTTGGGTGTTAATTACATTTCTACATCTGGCTTGTGCAGACATGAATAACACATGCATCCACAATGCAGTCTTGACTCCTTTTCTGTCTAACATATTTGCACACTTCCCTTCATTCTTTTATAATCTCTCCTACTTTTCCCGTCTGCCCTTTCCTTTCCAGCTTTCTCCCATGTCTCTCCTCCCCATCCCTTCATCTATCTAGGGACAGCGTGTATTAGGACAGAACCTTGGCAGGTGTTTGCTCATTCAAGTGACACCGTTTTATAATGAGAAAAGTGCAAATTTCAAAATGTACATTCAGCTGTCTCTGTCTGGATGCAGACGCTCTCTTTTCCTTGTCAACAACCCATCTCGGCATTGAATTTGTCTGCGTGTGTATGTATGTGTGTGCTTGTAAGAGAGATAGAAGGAGAGCAAAGCAAACAGAAACAATCCTCACTGAATAGTTTCATATGCATTCTGTAGCTTGAGTGATTCCTCAACCTCCATTGCCTGTTGTACGTTGCTGAGATAAAGCAGGCTGTGTGATATGTAAAATGTGCCATTCTCCATACGGTAATTGGCTTGCAGAGATTTTTTTCCCTGTGACAGAGATGATTTTCTTTCATCAGTCTCTTCCTGCCGTGTGGAGTTCAGTGGGACACCGTCACCAGCCCCACTTCATTAAGTCCTTGTGAGAAGCAGGTCACTGAGGAGACAGCTTTTGCCCATCAACTCAATAGTATTTTTTTTAGCATTTTTTCTCTCCTCAGCTCAAGACTGCAGCAGGAGACCAGATGTCTACAAAGTAAAGAGAAGTTTACTTTGTAGATTTGGGATGCAGTGGCTTGCAAAATAATTCATGCTCAATAACTTCTCATTTATGGCCCCAATACAGTCTTAAACTTTAATATATTTTATTTTGATATTGTGGGATAGATCAACATAAAATAATATAAATGTGAAGTGGAAGGAAAATTACACATTATCTTTTACAATAAAAGAAAAAGTTAATATTTAGCAGGGTTGCAATTATATCTGTAAGTCTGTTTACCAATTCATCTACCAACTGTATTATTTTGGGCATTTTCCTTTGTAAAAGGATTCAAGTTCACACAGATTGGATGGAGAACATATGCAAACATCAATCTCCACTAATTGGCACTGATTCTAAACCAAATTTAGGCCTGGACTTCAATTAGGCCATTCCACCACATAGGAATGTTTTTATCAAAACCATTTGTACTTTGTAGCGCAGCATATGTAGCACTGTTCAACTGGAAGGTAAACCTCATCACCAGTTTGCAGATGACTGTAGACTCTAAAGTTATTTTCATCAGGATGGCCTTGCATTTAGTTTAAACAATCTGCCTAGCTTCCCTATCATTCCTGAAAAAACCACGCCACACCCAGATGTGGTCAGCAGCATGTTTCACAGTTTTGATGGTATATTAGGGATGATGTGCCACACCAAGCTTTTGCACATATTCCTAAAAGTTTATTTTTTTTGACCAGAAGACATTCTTCCACAAAAAGCTTCTTTTTAGCTCTGTACTCTCTTCCCATTGAGACAGATTAAGTCAGTGTCTAAAGTAGGAAAATATTCCTGATCATCTAAGGAAGGTCCCTGTGAGTGATAAGTAGCTGTACTAAAGCATGCAGTACTAACCGGATCTGTTGCTTTATTTGAAGGCATAACCTCTTCCTCACTCTGACCTGCTTTGTAGTACAAACAGAGCTGATATGTGCCTGACAGCAGATTTTCTGGTTTACAAGATAAAACACAAGCAACACATTCACAGACCTTTTCTTTTAGTAATTATAATGTCTGTTTGGATGAGCACAATGAAAACGCAAATAAGAAAATCTAGTGTTTGTTTTTTTTTTAATGAAAAACTAAATGTTTCATTCAGACAAAGACAATGCCCAAAGAAAAGCGGCACAGAAACTATCTCAAGGTCAAAAAAAAAGTTTCTTCTATAGGTGATAAAAGCTTTTGCAAGCTCTCTCATAAAATGCATCTTTAATTCCACTCCTTTTTCCCACCAAGGCCTACATTTCATCTCATTTTTCTTTTTTTTTCACCACTCATGTTTTATGGTCCTTGTCTTGGAGAGAAGGGTCTTGTTGGGGATCTTTGGAGATTTACAGTCAAGTGTTTTTCCATCAGAGAGAACCCCATACCAATCCTCAGACCGATAGGAAAGGATGTTTCACCAAGGCACTATTACAAGAAGGAGAAAAGAAAGTCAGCAGTCTAAAAACATTTTGCCCCCTGCTAAGATTATGTTTCGTGAGAAGCATCTGTTATCTGCTTAATAAGAAAAAAGTCTGGCAGGTTTTCCTTATTTTGGTATTTACTTTGGAAAACTTTTAAAGCCTGCCCTCTAAATTGCTCAGGCACGGATCCACTGAATGCATCGAAGCTCTCAAGGACTCGTGGTGGAAAGCTGGGATGCCTGACATTCCATGTGCACACATGTAGGCGTGCACTTACAAACCTACACACATATATGCGCATGCTCACACAACCATACACAGGCAGAAAATTGATTTAGACAGCTGAATATTTGACATCTAAGGACTTGAATGGTTTCATATTCAGAAGCTCACGGGGCCAAAAATCGAGCAATTGGCCCTTAGCTGTTCACCCATAACACTAATCTTAATGTTTAAACAGATTCAATCAATCTGCAGATGGCATTGCATACTGGCAGAGACAACCGCAAGTGGAGCGCAGAGGGCCAAATTAATAAAAGCACTACCTATTAAAAAATATTAGTTTTTACTACATCACGCTTTATTTCTTTGTATATGTTTAACTGAGGGATGGTAAAGTAATAAATCTAGAAAAAATAAAAGTAAACAGCAAGATTTTGGTAAACGCTGACAATGTTTGATGAAAGGATTGATAGAAAATGTCCTTGTTTACTGGAATAAAAGTGATCGTAGCAGATTCTCGCCGTTTTCAACAGTTGAACCTCTTTGCCGATGTTCTGCTTTCAACTACTCCATTTGTGATCCACTATATGTCCAGCTTTTTGGGATGTAACAAAAACTGTACCTATCAAAGCAGCAGAGCTCATCACTGTTTTATTTTCTCTTTATTTTATTACATCTGTAACCTCTCAAGGTAAAATAAGTTGTTTCAAAATGCAACCCCTTAAATGGTAAATTCATATGAACTAACTTCCAACAAATATTTTCTTGGTGTCTGGAGACGGCAAGCAAAGATGGTACAACCCTGCCAGTCTCTTGAAGACAGAGGTGGACAGCTAACCGAGGTTGGAAAAAAAAGAACAAGACAGACTGAAAATGAAAATACAGATGTCAGTGTTAAAAGAGTAATCATGTGAATAAATGGACAGCAAATTACTGTAGCTAAGCTGAATAAGTAATTTCAGTGTCACACCTCAGCTGGTGCTCAAACATGATGGGTCTACTAAATGGGTCTGTAAATTTAGCCTGAAAAGTAATTAAACATAGGCTCTTTCTAGTATAAGAATATCAAAGAAATTCTAATTATGCCTCATTGGAAAATTTCTCCATCCAGGAAATAAAGCTATTATCAAGTCCTGAATTACACGAAACCAAAAGAGCAATTTGTAACGAGATATTAGCCTCTTTTGAATCTTATAAAAGAGAGAATCCCCTTTGCCCAGTGCTCATCTCCCTCGGTCTGTCAAAGCCCAGCTTAAGTTCCTCAGCGGAGAGTGATGGAAAGGACAAAATTGGCTGCTTTTGGGACAATGACTTATTTGAAATTCAAACAACTCTCCACAGACAGTGCCTTTGAGAGGATGGGAGACAAGAGGAATCTCTTTCATCCGACTAAATGACTTGGAGGTGGGTCTGAGCCCTGACATTAAACAACAACAGCCGTGAAACTGGCACACTCAAAGAGCTGTAATGTAGACAGTTGTGTGAGTTTGTGTTTGAAAAAACAATATGCTTATGCTGATGCTTTATGGGGCACTATACAGCACTAACAGGGGTAGCATGTGTTTTTACTTTGCAATATGACAAATGCACCCAGTACTTTAGAGTCAACAGAAGGCTGAATCTTATGATAAACTCAATAAATTAAAATTAATTATCTCCAAGAAAATCTTTTGTATTTACATTGCTGCATGTTTGACACAAATGATTCACAACAGGCACAACACAACAGCAATAAACAACACCATACGTTCAATGTCATACATAAAACAGTTGTGATCCTATTCTAAAGCGGCCTGTTGTTAAGGGATGTAATTATGTAATGAATCAGGTTTCTTCCATATGAGCCATTGTCCTTTACCTACATCCTGCGGGCAGTGAGGCTAGATGTTCATTAAGTAGGTGTGGGAGTTCCTGTTCTATTGAAATGACCTTGACTTGTGGCGTCGTTATTAAGTAGAGTGAGGTTGGGCATCGGAAGACCTATTATTTTTGCAGCAGTGGTGGTCGCCTTCGTGAGCTTGGTTTTTAACAGAGAGCATGTGGAAAAACCACAGCAAGTTCTTTCAATCAATAGCCACTGATCAAATATAGGTGAGCTGCCTTATGCGGACCAGTTCAGCATTAAGAGCCAAACAATAATTTCAAGATTAACTTCATGACACATTGCTTGCTGGAACAGTTTTTGTCTTAGTCTTTAGTTCTTGGTCTTAGTCGCTAAGTCATTTGTGAGACATCTGAGTCTATTTTTACAAGTATCCTCCGTCCTCCTGTGTATTGAAGGGGGTCCATTTGTGCAGTATCATGTTCAGGAACAGCTTTTTAAGGCATTTTCAGTTTTTATTTTAAAAAATCCTTACATTTTGACAAAGTCCATTGCAATGTGGAACTTTTATGCAACAACAATAATTTCTACTTCACTCATGAAGTCATTAACAGCTACCAATAACACATCAAACGTTCATTTTTATGCCAAAAAATATTCCATGTTTGCTACACTGCAAAAGCAAAGAAACTTTTCAATTGCTACAGAGGAAAATATGCAGAAACTTGGTGAGTTTGGATGGTATTTTCGAGCAGCTTGGCCTAATCCCCCATCTTCTTCCTCCCAACAGACAGCAAAGAAAATTAATCTGAAATCTCATGTGCTCAAAGGCGCTTGCAGCTGAGACTGCGTTCTCTTCTCACATTGCCTGTGGCACTTTTGAAAACATTCATAATCTCTATGCTCCCATCACCATGTGCATCTGAACTCACCATGATCAGACAGAGAACCCCCCAAAGAACTTACACACACACGCACGCACACGCCTGCGCAACCCCACATACACGCACACATACATAAATACATCATCATCCCAAAAAAAGGAGCATTACAGTTCTGGAATCTCAGTACTATCCCCTTTGCTATTCTGATAATACAAGAGTCCTTGGCAAGTTTTTCATTTTCAATCTCAGAGCTCAGCACTGGAAATGCCATGAAATAGACCCCCAAGCTCGACCCCTGGTGTGACATGGAATAACCTGCAGAGAACATCAACTGTTGAATTTGATGTTCAATGGAGCTTTTTAGTGCCGCTCTTTCAGAAAAGAGGCATGTAAGTGAAAATGTGAACCAAAATGCTTTCCAGCTGCATGCGCTCGCTTCCAATATGCAAAAAAATCCACACCAGCAATGACACAGTTGGACACAATCACCAACATGTGAAATGGACACACACATGGAACTGGACGAGGAAGCCCAGCGGGCTGCAGGATAAAGGAAGAAGACTGTGTAAATCCCATATGTGCTTAATCCAGACACTTATAAGAGAGTGTGATTCATACTCTATTACACTCAACTAATACAGCTGAGAGACGCACAGGGCACAATTATTTCAGCTGCTATTACCTGACGAAATAAGTGCCATGAATTCCATTTATGAGGACTTTACTAAGATGGTGTGAAAGGTCAAAAATAAAACCTTTGCACCTATTAGCCACTAAATTGCTGGTTGCTTCCAGTCACATCTGCACTTTGCTTGTGTGTCACTTTGAAGGGTATTTGTCAGGTAATGGAGCAAGCTTATTACTGAATTGTAGAGTTTTTAGGATGTTATCTGGTAATTATTATACACAGTGTATTATCTGCGAATACACCTGGTAACATAAGTATTGTTAAGCCGGTATTTGTGTTGGAAATGCCTCGGTCAGGATTTCTTTTGGTCCTTTTTTGTGATTTTGTTTGGGATGAATACCTTTCTAGAACTTATAGCATGTTTATGAGGAAAAAAATACTTTGATTTGGAACCAAAAGATGAATAAAAAAACAGAGAAGAAATAAAAATGGAAATTCTTTACGTTTGGAAGAAGTCTACGAAATGTGCCTTTTTACTTCATTTTATTTTTTACATTGTGTTGACCTCTTCCATTTGGAAAGCAGCTCAATTCAAAATTTTGGAAATAGCAGGACCAACCGTTCCAACCAATTTAATGCCAGACACAAAATCTGTAATTTAATAATTATAGCAACATATTTAACTGCTCAATGCACTGCTTATCTGATTTGAATTTGATTACTTAAGCTGGAACACATTACTGTTAGTGTGTAGGATGTCCTGATGAGCCAATGTCTAATGACACTTTAAATTTCAGATTAGGATGTTTTTATTCAAATAAAAATAAAACATAGTTTTGTGAGTTCAGCTTTTAAAACACAGTCTACCTTCAGACTGATTGAGGATGAAACATAAGAAATCTGATGGAAGCCATTAAAGCTGCTCTTGCTGTCTTCACAGATGTGCTCCAATAAACAATTCCTACTTTGAGATAAAATGGGTCATGCACAAAAAAAAACAAACACTGAACTCCCTACATTGCTCATGGCAGGTTAAACCCCCTGCTGGCTTCTGTGCTCTGTGCGAACAAGTCAGGAACAGAGTTGGTCATATCAGTTCTCACCCTCAACTGCTCTTCAGCTGGGTATTTCTGGATGCTTCAGTGTTTATCTCTCTCTCGTTCTATATCTCCATTGCTCCCTCTCTTTCTTTCATTCTCTCTCTCTCTCCATGTAAGATTTAAGGATAAGCTATGGATAATAATAGCCTCATACCACCCATCACCAGATGAAAGGCTTTACAGATTTTTAAAGGCATGTGTGTTTTTGTCTGGACTGCGATACCCCTGTTGTGAAAATAGAGAGCGCACCAGCAAACACAAACATTATATCTCATGCTTTGTTCCAGTGACAAGCACGCATGAAAAAGAAAGGATTATTTTGTCAGTTTATCTGCCAACACAAGCCTACATTAGAATGGGGAATACTCTGTGCCTCTCCTGTGGGTGTCAATGTGTGTTGTGCGTCCTCAACTCACCTTTCTTGTCCCCAAAAAAAAGGGTCTGCTGTGCTGGGTTCGACCACTGGAGGGAGGTGTTGTCATTATACTCCACGCGGCAGGTCAGGTTTGCCGTTCCACCCTGTGTCACCGTGACATTTTGAACCAGAGGATACTGACCACTGATACCTGCAACATGACACAACAAGAAAGAGGAGATGAAGATGAATCGGGAAAGAGAGAGACAGAAGTAGATGCCACGTTTATGAAGGCTTAAGTTAAAGGGCTGCCTTGCTGGCAAAATGCATTTAATTAAGTTAATGAATGATGAGTCAATAAATTCAAACACATGCATCGTGTATCCATCTTAAAGCTTAGAAATATCTACAGTGCATTGCAGGAGAAATTCTTCCTCCAAAACCTTCTAAACTTTTCAGTATTATAATCGGAAATTTCAATGTACTCTATTAAGATATCATGTGAAAGGCTAAATATGTGTTACTGTGAGGTACAATATGAAAGAATACATATTTTTTACATAATTTTTACATACCGGTCTGGAATTGTGTTGTGGTGCATTTGCAATCAACCCCCTGAGTTCATTATTTGTGCAATCATCTTTAGCTGCAATTACAGCTGCTAGTCTCTCCCAGCTTTGCACCTTTAGAGAGTGCAATTGTTGCCCATTATTATCTGCAAAAATAGCTCATGCTTACTCACAATGAATAGAGATCATGTGTAAATATCAACCTTCAAGACTTGCCACAGATCATCAAGTAGATTTGGGTCTTGACTTTGACTGGGCCATTCCAACACATGGACATGCTTTGATCTGAACCATATCTTTGTCGCACTGTCTACATATTCAGGGTCAATGTTCTATTGGAAGGTGAGCCATCATTCTAATCTAAACGGTTTTGCAGCCCAGAAGAGAACCCCCGTACCGTCTGCTAAATCCACCTTTACATTTACACTGATCACTTCTCCTGTCTCTGAGGAATAAAAGCATCTCAACAGGATGCAGTTGCTACCACCATATTTCCCCATAGGGATGGAGTAATCATGGTGATGTGCAGGGTAAGTTTTCCACCTCACATAGCATTTAATATGCACTAAATGCAATCAGACTTTATAAGTGAATCACTTTAAACAAAAAATTGTCGACCAAGTCTCTGACCAATCTACCCATTTCCTTGATATTCATAATGATGTTTTTTCACCTCCTAATATGTGATGCCAGTGGAGAACAGATGCATTTATACTGAGGTAAGAATGCAGCTAGGTAGTAAAAAGGTACCAATTAAGTTTTATCAGAAAGCTGTGGATTTTTTTTTATCTCTAAAAAAATAAATTACGCTGAATATAAATACTGCATATCACTTTTCTTCCACTTGAAAAATTATGTAAAAATGTATATCAGTTGAGCGGAATGGTTGTGATGACGCAAAATGTAAGAAGAGTTCAAGGCATAAGAATGCTGCAGTTTATCTCTAGAACAGTCTAAATATGGCGTACATTTGCCTTATTTGGCTTTGGCAATAAGAAAATAAATAATTAAAGGCTTAAGACCCTAATTACAAAGCAAACGCTCAGGGAGGCCGGTCAGTGATTATGGTGTGCTAAATTGGACCCAAATGTTGAACACACAGGGGGTGTTTAGCCAGAAGTATTGAAACCTTAGCTACAGTGAAAAGGACCAATTAAAAAGCTGTCCTCAGTGGACATGAGCGGATGCTGATGTGTGTTAATGCGTGCATCCAGTGAGCGAAAAGCTGCCGGCAAGTCAAATTATACATTTCATCCGTGACCTCAAAGCTGAACCAAATTCGTTTTCAGCACCACGGACAAGGCGCTGTTGTGACTGGCTGTCAGCGGTTACCTTCTAGTTGTCAGGACCCTGGACAGCTCACAGAGTCGTCAGAGTCTGTGTACTTTGGTATGAGTATACATTTGTGAGCGCGAGGCAGGCTGGGAAACAAGTGAACAGTAACAATCATAAATCTATCCCTGGTGCCATCCGCAGAAGTACAATGTTAAAAAATTGTGAGAATGAAGGTTTTCAGGGGAAAGAAACTGAGTGATGCACATGGAAAGAGAGATTTACTTTTGGAAGAAAAAAAAATCCAAAAAAGGCAGTTTTAAACTGATAACGAATGTCCCTGTATGAATCAGTATGATCTGCAATTTTTTTTTCTGGTTTCTTCACAGAAGGTAATTTATTGCACAGGTGAGATAAACTAACCCTCAAACTGTGTTTGCCTTCTGGGTTAGCGGGTGAGTCAAGCCCTATCATAGAAGCTGTGGGGGAGGATGAGCAAGGAGGAGAGACGAAGAGGTGAAAGAAAGGAAAGAGAGGGAGAGGTAAGTCAAGGAGCATGGGTCATTTCCAGTGTTGATTAAGGCCTCCCGAGGTTAATCATGCGTGTGAGAGATAGAGAGGGAAGAAGAGATAAATGGAGGAAAAATGGATCTCAGCTATAGGAGGAATATGTTTTATTCATAGAAGTTTTGTATGAAGCATTATCTGTCGATTTAAAATACTTCTGCATCTGCCTGCATGTTTTCTTCAAAACTTATCTTTAAATCACTTACCTTTTTTTATATAATTTATCACTCATGCACTTGGATAACATAGTGATGGGTATGATGCATTTTAGCTTCTTTTTGCTGGCCTCAAATGAAGTTAGTAGTCAACCTCTGTACTGAATAACTACAGTAAGTGAGATTTTGAATGCAAAGAAAGAGTCTTGCAAAATACCGGTGAAGCCCAGTGGGCATGTAAGCATCTAAAATCAAACACCTAAAATCATAGGACAGTGGCCCGATTTGATCTGCTATAGGGATTGAATTGGCACTGGAAAAATGTTGTGCATAATTTCAGATAAATGGTTCTCTACTCAAAATGTTCCGTTTTAAATATATAACAAATGCAAGAAATGAAAAAAATGACTCGTCTTGTTCTCCCCACAGCACACCAGCAAACTCACCCTCATAATAAACCTATTTGGCTGCAAAGGTTCCCATCTCTGCTGCTGCTGTTTCATCGCCAGTGGCATTGAAGTTAGAACTGAGTCAACACTAAAAGGTACACATAAACTAAATTTTCAGCG